>NC_134802.1:42588726-42591226 GCF_046742065.1 Oratosquilla oratoria | reverse complement strand
GAAAATTCATCAATGCGTCCCCGTATTGAACCGGTTTATTGACGTCAGAGCTTAACTACGTTCCCTCGTCTATTGATGATCTACTAACAAGCCAATTATACCTGTACAGTGTCCCTTCGCTTTTCTTAGATCTAAACAATTTGTATTGCTAAGCATTTCTATACGTTTCTTTCGCCTCTTTTTACGTTAATCAAAACTTATTTCTACAAATGGGGGGAGATTCCCTTAAATGAATGGAATGATTTGCTGATTGCCATATTTTCTACCCAAGATGTCTTCAGGTTACACACACATACACATACACACGCATACACACATATACACACACACACACACAGATATATTTACATACATGCACACATGCACATACGCACACAAATACACACACATACACACACAATCATGAAAAATATGACAGTCATCTACTGGTTAGCCTCTTCCCTATCGGTTGGCCCTTTTCTCAATAAGTTGTCTGTCGCCATGCTATTTCATTAATAGCCTCAACTTCCCCCCCTAGCCCTTAGTACCAGAAGAGCCAAAGAACCCTCCAGCAGGAAGCGAAGACCAAAGACGAAGACCAAAACGAAGACAAAGACGAAGAAAAGGACGACGAAGAACAAGACACGGCTCCAGAATCGACCGTATCCCCTTACGGAGCAAGTTGATCACCCACTAAAAACCTCTCGTTAATTGAATAATCTGAGCATCATCGCCCTCCCCCCAAGGTCCCCCCCAGCTCCCCCACCTCCCCCTCCAGGCCCCCATACCCCCCCAGCTCCTCCTCCCCCTTTATCCCCCCCCCCAGCTCCCCGGCGAATTGGCATTGTTCAAATAAATCAATAATGTTTAACTGTCCCCGGCGCCCTTGTTCTCTCGATATGCAGCGGCTGCCCCGAAGAGCGCCTAAGAGGGGAGGAACCTTAAAAGAGTCTTCAAGGATCCTTCGGAGCCCTCCAGAGATCCTCCAGGGTCTTCACGTCCTCGTGGCCCTCGAGGTTTTACAGACTTCGATATCCTTTACTGTCTCCTAAAATCCATCAAGAACTTACCGTCCGGGTGTTCGGGTTCAGGGCCTTTCAGGGCCTTTCAGGGACTTTCAGGGACTTTCGGGGCCTCAAAGTTGGTCTTCAGGGTCTTACCGTTGACTTCCAGGGTCTCACTGTTGAATATCAGGGACTCACAGATGGTTTCCAGGGGCTCAAGCCTGGTTTGCAGGGGCTCAAGCCTGGCTTTCAGGGTCTCACAGATGGCTTTCAGGCTCTCACAGATGGAATTCAGGGGCCTTCTGCTGGCTTGCACAGTCTCAGATCTGGCTTTTAGGGATTCGCCACTGACTCAAAGGGTCTCGCTACTGGCTTTCAGAATCTAGGTGTTAGCTTTAAGTCTTCCATAATATCAGTCAATCCATAATAGGCTTATCTCTGATATTCTATAATACAGCACATTTCAAGCCAAAAAGTTTCTAGTAACTCACTTGAATCCACACTACAATGAAACTAGAAATGTTGTTGATAGCCTTAACTAGTATTATTATGACGTCACTATCAGTACCGTAATCATTATAGGATTTGACAATGAATATTACGACTATGAAGAATCAAACTAAGAAGGTTCGATAACAAATTGCAAATTATCTCGGTATTGTATCATATGGGGTTTTCCTTTATTTCGACAATCATACATAAATTCTCTCTTTTTTTCATTATTTATCTTTTTTATTGTGTTTCTATCTTCATGTTTATATATGCATACATACATACATACATACATACATACATACATATATATATATATATATATATATATATATATATATATAAATTTTACAGATCTACCCTTCCTTTATCTTATTAAAAAAAAAACTGTTTCCTTTGATTAAAGAATCTACAGCTTATCATCATTAGCGCACTTTTTTATTAATATATTTTATTTTGCTTTTTTGTACTTGATATTTCCTATCTCTTCCTCCTCCTGTTTCTTTTCTTCTTCTTCTTCTTCTTCTTCTTCTTCTTCTTTTTCTTCTTCTCATCCTTCTTCTTCCTCTTCTTCTTTTTCTTCTTTTTCTTCTTCTCCTTCTTCTTCTTCCTATTCTTCTTCTTCTTCTTTTTCTTCTTCTTTTTTTCTTCCTCCTCTCTTTCTTCTTCTTCCTATTCTTCTTCCTCTCCTACTCCTCCCATTTTTTTATTTCTCCTCAAGCGATATCACTCCGCCACCTCTACACCCCCCGCCACTCCCTCCACTTCTTCTCCTCGACCTCCTTTTTCCCTCGTCCTCCACACCCTCCCACATCGTCCTCAGCCTTCGTCGCTTCCTTTATCTTCTCCAAGAAGAAGAAGAACAACAACGGTTTCCATTTTTTTTTTTTCGGTCTTTTCATAATGAACCTCGAGATGGTTCGATCTTGGGGTCTTGATGCACTTTTAGGAACGGCCCTCTGTAGGTCCTCCTCGACGGGACCACGACGTAGAAGGGTGACCTATCTCTTCCTTGCCGAACTCGA
>NC_134802.1:42578726-42583726 GCF_046742065.1 Oratosquilla oratoria | reverse complement strand
GAGGAGGAAGAGTAGAAGGAGGAAGACGAGGAAGAGGAGGGAGGGGAAGCAAGGGGAGGAGGAGGAGGAGGAGGAGGAGGAGGAGGAGGAGGGGGGATGAAGAACAAGAGAAGGAAACTGAGACAGATAATGGGGAGGGAAGGGAAGAAGAGTACGAATTCGAGGGTGAGAATGAGGAAGAGGAGAAGGAAGAGGAGGAAGAGGAAGAGGAGGAGAGGGGAGAGGAGGAGGAGTAGGAATGAGGAGAAGGAAGAGGAAAAGGAAATGGAGGGTGAGAATGAGGAGGATGAGGAGGAATGGGGAGGAGGCAGAGAAGGAAATAGAGGAGGAGAAGAAGGAAAAGGAAGTGGAGGAGAAGAAGAAGAAGGAGGAGGAGGAGGAGGAGGAGGAGGATAAGAAGGGGTAGTGAGTTTGATATGATGTGGGTAGGGGTTGAGGCCCTGGGGGGGAGGACTTGTCGCACTTTAGAAGGCTTTATTCTGGCTATCGGCAGGCGATTTCATTCGGCTTGAGGTGAACCTCGAGAGGCTGGAAGCTCGTGGCGACGTTCCCTGCATACAAGGCGTGCCTAAGTACGGCTCTTCCGCACCCCCACCCCCACCCATCCCAACCGCGTTCGTCTCCACACAAACTCGAATTTCGTTATCGATTTCGAAAAAAAAAAGACGACAATGGCGCTCATCCCATTGCGCGGCTCGGCGCTTCTTCGGGTGATTATTTGTGTATTAAACTTACAGTGGTGGTATACGTTGTGGTGGTATAAGTGGTGGTGGTATAGGTGGTGGTGGCAGTGGTTGTGGTAGTGGTGGTATAGGTGGTGGTGGCAGTGGTTGTGGTAGTAGTGGTGGTGGTGGTGGAGTAGTGGTGGTGGTGGTATAGGTGGTGGTCAAAGTGGCGGTAGTATAGGTGTGGTGGTAGTGTTGTTGGTGGCAGTGGTTGTGGTAGTGGTGGTATAGGTGGTGGTCAAAGTGGCGGTAGTATAGGTGTTGGTGAAAGTGGTGTTCGTATTGGTAGAAGGTGGTGGTGGTAGTTGTGGAGGTAGTAGTAGTGATAGTGGTAGTGGTGGTATAGAGAGTGGTAGTTGTGATGTCATAGGTGGTGGTGGTAGTTGTGGTGGTAGCGTTGGTAATGGCGGTGGTATAGATGGTGGTGGTAGGTAAGGCACCGCACTCCCAACACACCAGATGAAGCACGAGTGGACGTCAGCGCAAGAGGTTTCTGGACACGGGAAGAACTGGCCTTCTTTGTCATAAGAACATTTTATCCAATGGCCTCCTGTTACGATGACCTATCTGTTGAGGCGTCCCACTCCCGAAACGAGATTGAGAAAACCAGGATGTACAAGAAGCGTATCCAGAATGTGGACCAGGGCTCATTCACTTCGATAATTTTCCCAATTCCGGACGGGATAGGTCCAAGGGCGAAGGCATTTTACGCTCGTCTAGCGGAGGTGATGGCAGAGAAGAAACAACAACCAAAGAACAGTGTTGTGCCGTGGATGAGATGTAGACTATCATTCTTACTCTTAAGATAAATTCTCATGTACCTGAGAGGTACCAGGTCCCCATCACCTAAATCAGCACACATACAAAACCTCGATGTTGAGCAGACTGTAGAAGAAAGCAGGATAAATGAGTTTTTTATTAGGTTTCATTAAAGTTAAATAATATCAAATATAAAAGGGTAGCCGACCACAGTCATTGGCGAGAGAGGGGCCAGTGAACTGTGTCTGTGGGAGACAGATCCTAATTGCTTTTACCATACTGTTCCACGAGGATGGAGGTCATAAAAAAGTAGTAGTAGTAATAGTAATAGTAGTAATAGTAGTAGTAGTAGTAGTAGTAGTAGTAGTAGTAGTAGTAGTAGTAGTAGTAGTAGTAGTAGTAGTAGTAGTAGTAGTAGTAGTAGTAGTTCTAAATAATTAAATCAAGAGACAAATAAAAGGGTCGTCGACCACAGTCATTGGCGGGAGAGGGGCCAATGAACTGTGTCTGTGGAAGACAGACCCTGCTGCTTCCACCACACAGTTCCAATAGGATGGAGGTCGTAGTAGAATTAAAAAAAAAAAAAAAAAAAAAAAAAAAAATAGTTATACAGGTATTGGTACTAGTAATGCTGGTGGTGGTAGTAGTGGTGGTGGTAGTGTCAGTGGTGGTGGTGGTGGTACTGGTGGTGGTAGTGTAAGTGGTAGTAGTGGTGGTAGAAGTGTTGGTAATAGTGGTGGTAGTGACGGTGAGGCTACGCGCCTCCTGGCGTAAGCACCTCACCTTCCACTTTCATATCGAATATTGGGAATTCCCAAATATATCTGTACCTACGTACGCGCGCGCACACACACACACACACACACACACACACACACACACACACACACACACACACACACACACACACACACGCACACACACGCCGTTTTCTTCTCTATCTCCTCCACTTGATGTCACAGCTATCCGAGAAATGGGAAACCCTCTGGCCCCATAGGCTGGCACTCGCTCCTTGGACCGGATGTTCATCACATTATCGCATTTTCCGTCCCTGCCTCGTATCAATTCATTTCGTGGTTCTCCTGCTCTTCCTCTTCCTCCTCTCTTCTTCCATAGTTACTTATTCACAACTTTCTCTTCCTAGCTTTACCTCCTCCTCTTTCTCCTCCCTCTCCTCTTCCTCCTTCTCCTCCTCCTCCTCTTCCTCCTTCTTCTTCTCCTCAATTTTTTTTCTTCCTCTACTTCTATCGTTAGTTCTGGAATTCGTCCTTCATGTCCCGATTTCCTCCTCCTCTTCCTCCTCCTCCTCCTCCTCTTCCATCTCCTCCCTCAGCTTGTTTCGTCCTCCTCTGCCTCTTCCACCTCCTCCTTCAGCTTTCCTCCTCCTCCTCTTCCTCCTCCTCCTCCTTTTTCTTCAATTCTTGTCTTCTCCCTTTGCCCCAAATCTTCTTTGTCCTCCTCCTCCTCTTCCTTTGTTTCGCTATTCCGTCTTCTTCCTCCTCCTCCTCCTCCTCCTTTTCATCTTCTGATCCTTTCATCCTCATTTAATTCCTCATCACCAGCACAGCGTCCCCTCCTCCTCCTCCTCCTTCTTCTCCTCCTCCTCCTCCATCACCTCCTCCTCCTTCTTCTCCTCCTCCTCGTCCTCTTCCAGCACCTCCTCCTCCTTCTCCTCCTCCTCCTCCTCCAGCACCACCTCCTCCTCCTTCTCCTCCTCCTCCTCCTCCAGCACCACCTCCTCCTCCTTCTCCTCCTCCTCGGAAGGGCGCCCCAGGGAGGGGACCCCTCGATGCCGAAGTCCAAGTGAGCTCTCGAAGTCAACGCGCCATTGTCTCGACCCACGTGCCACCGAGCTTCTTCATCGCGTCGCCAGCCCGCCCGTGCGCCGTTTTCTAAACTAAACCTTATTCCCGTTTTCTAATAGGAACATATTCTTACGTTTTCTGATTTTTTTTTAATTATTTAATTTTTTATTATTATTATTCACTTTCTCCGACTTTTAATTTGTTTTTTGATATTTCATGATTTATATTTTGAGCGATTATTCATTTTATTTTTAATTTCCATTTTCTAATCCAAACCTTATTCCCATTTTCTGATAGGACCATTCCTTACGTTTTCTGAGAGATTTTTTTTTTTTTTTTTTTGCTATTATTTATCATTTACTTTGTCCGAATTTTGATTTGGTTTTTGATATTTCATGTTTTCTGTTTTAATCGATTACTCATTTCATTCTAATTCCCCTTTTCTAATCCAATCCTTATTCCCATTTTCTGAGTTAATCCCTCCTTCCGTTTTCTGCTACTTCCCGTTTTTTAATCCATTTTTCCGTTTTATGACAAATGACGTTTTCTGTCATATGCTCTCATTCCATTTTCTTTCAATGGATCGTCAATCTCTTGCTATAATGGATTCAAATACTATTCCCATTTTCTGTACCGAGACTATTACGTTTTCTAGTAATCTCCATATTCTATAAAGTACCCGAACCACGTTTTCTATACCAAACCATGATTCCATTTTCTAATCAAGCCTTTCTTTATCAAGCTCTAATTTAGTCTTCTGTATTAATTACTTATTATCATTTGTATTATCAATTGTTGATTATTATTACTATTATTAATACAATTAAAAATAAAATTTCCGTAATTTGGGTAGCCTCATTACCATTTGCGGACACACCCCTGTAAGCATACGGGAGAAGTTAACCATCGAAATGCCCCTTCTTCTTCTTCTTCTTCTTCTTCTTCTTCTTCTTCTTCTTCTTCTTCTTCTTCTTCTTCTTCTTCTTCTTCTTCTTCGCGTTCTTCTTCGCGTTCTTCTTCTTCTTCGCGTTCTTTTTCTTCTTCTTTACGTTCTTCTTCTTCTTCTTCTTCTTCTTCTTCTTCTTCTTCTTCTTCTTCTTCTTCTTCTTCTTCTTCTTCTTCTTCGCGTTCTTCTCGGCCTCCGGGCGGAACCCCAACACGGGATCCCTATCGTGGGATTAGAGCGCGGACTGTTTGCGCAGCCAAGTCCCCTGCGAAGTCGGTGAGGGCGAAGCCCGCGGCTTGTTAATTATAAAAAAATATAATTAAATCCAACCCCGTTTCTATACCTAATTACTTTTCTTAATTATTCCTAATTTTTAGACGAAATCCCAATTATTTTCTAACTACTTCCCCTTCCATCATCAACCATTAATTCCTTTTCTAGAATCTATATAATAAACACCAATTCGTATTTCTAATATTTCCCGTTTTCTATGCGAATCCCTAACTCATTTCCAAAGGACTCACGTTTTCTACGAATATATTAAGCCCTAATTCCCTTCATATTTTTGGGTTTTCTTTTTAGCCCTTTTCGAGCCAAATGGTGACTTTAAAGGCTTTATTCTGTTTAAAGTTAGATTAGCCCCCTTCCGTGCCGGATGGTACTTTATATATAATATTTTACAGCCGCCAGACGATTTAATTCCACTCTTGTCTTCCATCGCTTAGCGAAAGGGTTACAAAGTCTAGGTCCCACCTCCCTCCCCAC
>NC_134802.1:42566226-42568726 GCF_046742065.1 Oratosquilla oratoria | reverse complement strand
AATCGTAACTCTTTACGCGAAGTCACAAGTTACGCCACTTTTACGCCGCCATTCCCGTACGCCTATGCTCCCCGGGGACGCTACTCCACCCTATTTAGGGGGGTTGCCGCCCGTTTGTGGTGGTAAAAGGACTCATCAGCCGCATGATGGAGTCGTCGCGGGTTCTGCCATGTTGGGATTGGTGATCTCGTTCAGGGTTGATACCAACCCTCCACTCTGCGTTTACAGGGTGATTCAGAAGGTTCGGAGCACACATAGGAAGACCTTGTACTTTTCTTATTAACCCTGTATTTTAGTTATTTATCTATTTGTTTATTTATTTTCTTTTTTATCTATTGATGGGACCGGATCACATTTGTTTTTCAAATAAAGCCTGATTGAAAGGGTTAAAATAATTCTAAAATACCCTGTATATTACACACACCCACACATACTTACACACACACACACACACACACACACACACACACACACACACACACACACACACACACACACACACACACACACAAACACACACACATACATATATATATATATATATATATATACATATATGTGTGTGCATATATTCACACACACACACACACACACACACACACACACACATATATATATATGTGTGTGTGCGTAAGTGCGTGTGTACATACATCACCGTGGAACGAAGTATGCAAAATTGCCTCAGGAAAAAAAAAACCTGAAAACAGTACGAAAGTATTTACTGTCTTAATTTTTTTTCTCGCGTAGTAATTTTGCATACATACATACATACATTACAAATACTCATCGACACTCACTAATTCACTTCACTTCAATTCTAGGTCATTTTCATGCCCCACGTCGATGACCTGATGTTCCTTCCATCTTGCCATGGGCCTCCTCAGATTCCAATAATCACAACGTTTAACTTCAATTCGCTTTAGTAATTATCACAAAGTCATACTGTTGCCCCCCCTCACCGCACCCGATAATACTCCCGGCTCAGTTCGTTTTTGTTCATCAAACTTCCTAATTTCCGGGTGCCGCCCGCGCGCGCGCGCGCGTGTGTGTATGTATGTTTGTATGTGTGTGTGCGTGTATGTGTGTATGTGTGTGTGTGTGTGTGTATGTGTGTATGTGTGTGTGTGTGTGTATGCATATGTGCGTGCGTGTGCATGTGTGTATGTGTGTGTGCATGTATGTATGTGTGTATTCACTTGGTCTTTGGATCACGTGTTGGACTCGTGATCGACAGCTATTTCCCTCCTGGAAGAGAGCTCAGAGCTCGTAGGTCCGATCTATGGGTAATGCTATGACCTTGCACACACACACACCCCCAACTCCCCGCCCACGAGAGTTGGAGTAACACCCCTCAGCGCTGCGATACTGATATTATTTCAGCCCCGGGCGAGGGTCGAAACCTGACCTCCGTAGTGGCAGGCCAGAGCTCTAACCACAGCGCCATGAGAGGTGTGTGTGTGTGTGTGTGTGTGTGTGTGTGTGTGTGTGTGTGTGTGTGTGTGTGTGTGTGTGTGTGTGTGTGTGTGTGTGTGTGTGTGTGTGTGTGTGTGTGTGTGTTTATGTATGTGTATTTATGTTTGTGTGTGCCTATGCGTGTGTGTTGGTGTGCGCGTGCGTGTGTATGTGTGCATGTGAAATCGACAGGAAGAACGCTTGTTCCACCTACCTTTTCCTCCTCTTCCTCTTCCTCTTCCTTTTCCTCTTCGATTGCCTCATCAGGCACTACCTTCCGAACCAGAAGGGCATGATATATGCCCATGATAAGCAACACCTGTGAAGAAGAAAAATAAAATAAGATAAAATAAATAAAAATAAAAATAAAAATGAAATAAAAATGAAATAGAATAAAATGAAATTTTTTGTTCGCATTAAAATTAATAAAATCGTTTGACGTCACATCTGTCACAAAGGGGATGGGGTGGGGGCTAATTACGACAACCCCCCCTCCCCCCCCCAAGAAAACTCTTACACCCTTACGCAAACGACGTACATATACAAATCATTCAATCCCCCTTATCAGAGGGGTGGCCTCATCAAAGCTGATTTCTTTCTTTCTAACTAGACTAAGATAAAGAAAAAATAAAGAAGAAGAGGAAAGGCGTCCCCAATTCGCATCTAAATAGTAGATAAATAAATCAAGTTAAGGGGAAAGGTAAAGGGGAGACTTTAAGCGGAATGGTAAAGAAAAAAGGAAGAGAGAGAGAGAGAGAGAGAGAGAGAGAGAGAGAGAGAGAGAGAGAGAGAGAGAGAGAGAGAGAGAGAGAGAGAGAGAGAGAGAGAGAGAGAGAGAGAGAGAGAGAGAGAGAAAGAGAGATGGGGAGGGTAGAGAGATGGAGAGAAAGAGAGAGAGAGAGATACAGAGAGAAAGAGAGAGAGAGAGAGAGAAATAGACAAAGAGAGAGAAAGATAGACAGAGAGAGGGAGATAGATAGATAGAGAGAGAGGGGGAAGAGTGAGAGAGGGGGGAAGAGAGAGAGAGAGAGAGAGAGAGAGAGAGAGA
>NC_134802.1:42556226-42558726 GCF_046742065.1 Oratosquilla oratoria | reverse complement strand
GGGGTGACTCCCCCCTCCCCCTCCCCCGGCAGCTCGCGAGACTCCAATCATCCCAAAAGTGTTTCGAAAATTTCGTCGGCGACACAGCAATGGGCCGACCAATAGGAACCACGATAAAATCGCAGGTCAATTGTGACTGGCTCAATCTGCCTCCTCGACTCGCCTCATTTGCCAGGCCGGGTCGGGCGAGGTCAGAGTAGGTCAATCTCGATCCTGTATGTATATATATATTTATATATATATATATATATATACATACATATATATATACATATATATATATATATATATATTATATATATATATATATATATATATGTAATGAAATGAGACAGGCTATTACCCTGATCCAAAGACTCTCCCCCCTAATGTATATACGAATCCTTGGTGGTACCACGTTTCAATTTCTGCATATTGGCCTCCTCGAGTCTCTCGACGTTGATGGCTTAGAATTAAAGTGTATTGTGGTTGATAAAAATGTAAATATATATATATACATATATATATGTATATATATGTATGTATGTATGAATGTATGTATGTATATATATAGTAAAAGTAAGTTTATTGTCATTATCTACAGATACAAACATATAAAGACATAATAATAATAATAATAATAATACAAAGCATGGCACGGTTTGTGGCAAGATGAACATGGAAATGAAAACATTGCCAAGTAACGAGTATAGATTCTCACTCAAGGTATTCGGGTAAACTTAACAAAACAGACAATGTTGGAATACAATAAGCACACTACCATCACAACAGTTACAATGAAGACAATATCCTACCAAATTCCTGACATAATTAGTGCATCTAAATTTGTACATGTAACACATAGCTTTTTATTTCATCTTTTTAATTTGATTTCAATTAAATTTGAATAAAAATAGATACTTTACCATTATAACAGTTATAACAAATTCCCGACATAATTACAGTGTATCTAAATTTATACGTGTAACAAATAGCTTTTTATCTCATTTTTTTTAATTTGATTAAATTACCTCCTCTAAGCAGGAATTTTATATCCAGAAGCAGACTATAAAAAAAATCCGGACCAAAATTATAATACTATTTTCAAATAGTTTAGTCCTGAATACAAGTAAAGATAAATTTACATTATTACTCCTAGTATTACAAGAATGCTCGCTAAAATTGAACACTGAACTGGGAACAATTGTTTTAAAGTGAAGTATTTGTGTATTGAAGGTGGTTTTAAAACACTTAGATTTGTATATTTCATTTGCTGAATAACATTTATTTCTATGGAAATACCTATATTCATATGCATACACACACACACACACACACACACACACACACACACACATATAAATAAATATATATATATATATATACATATAAATATAAATATAAATATACATATACAGACAAATAAAAATATAAATATATATATAAATATACAAATACATATATATATACATATATATATAAAGGATGACGAAACAGCAAAAGGCATGACTAGCGCCCGCGCCTAAGAGGCTAACCCTCGTGCTAGATCTAGCACAGGTCTAGAACTCTGCTAGTTAGGGCTCGGGCGGGTTATTGCGTGAGAAGTCAAACACATCGGAAGGCCCCTCGACGGCTCGGGACAATTCCGTCTCCATTCGCCGTGAAATCGACTGCTGGTCAGTATTGCTTTTTCAGCACATCAGCCTTCTTCGGGGGGGGGGGGGTCTCCCCCCCTCCCTCCTCCCTCCCCCCCTCCCCCAGGCCCTAACTCCCTAGTTTCGTTCCTTGCCCCTAACTCCCCCCCTCCCCACCCCCTCCACCTCAATCTGGTCTTCATTTCTTCTTGGACGGTTCCTCCCGAACTCGAAATTTCGTTCTCGTTCTTAAGAGGTCCGGAGATGTCTTGGTCTTCCTTTTCCCTCTAGACTCCTTCTTCCTTCTTCCTCCTTCCTTCCTTCCTTCCTACGCCTTCCTCCTTCCCTCCCTATCCCTCCTTCCTTCCTCCCTCTCTTCTCTTCCCTCCGTTTCACCTAATTTACTCTACTTGATTCTGTGTTCCGTTCGCTTGGGCGATGTATTTTTTCCTGGTTGACGTCTGGTGATTTTATTCAGTCGCTATATCGAAGTGGTCCAAACTATCTCAATGATGATGGTGATGGTGGTGGTGATGATAATGACGATGACGATGACGATGACGATGACGATGACGATGACGATGATGATGATGATGATGATGATGATGATGATGATGATGATGATGATGATGATGATGGTGGTGGTGGTGATGGCGATTATAATGATGATGATGGCGGAGGAAGAGGAGAAAGAGGAGGAAAGGGGGAGGAGGAGGGGTAGGGGGGATGAAGAAAGGGTGAAGAGAAAGATGAGGAAGGAGAGGAGGAGAAGGATGGAGAGGAGGAAGAAGAAGAAGAAGAAGAAGAAGAGGAAGAGGAGGAGGAGGGGGTAGGAAGATGAAGAAGGGGAGTAGAAAAATGAGAAAGGGAAGGAGGAGAAGCATGGG
>NC_134802.1:42546226-42551226 GCF_046742065.1 Oratosquilla oratoria | reverse complement strand
AGACAGTAAGAAATAAAATATAGGCAAAGGATACACACACACACACACACACACACACACACACACACATACATAGACATATCTACATATATTCATACATACATGTCTACATATATTCATATATTCATACATCCATACATACACACACACACACACACACACACACACACACACACACACACACACACACATATATATATATATAATCTATTTAATATAATATATATATTATATATATATATACATATATATATATAAAAATATAAAAATATTTAAATATATAAATATATATATATAAAAATATATATATATATATATATATAAATATATTTATGTATATATATATATATATCTGTATATATATATATATATATATATATATATATGTGTGTGTGTGTGTGTGTGTGTGTGTGTGTGTGTGTGTGTGTGTGTGTGTGTGTGTGTGTGTGTGTGTGTGTGTGTGTGTGTGTGTGGTGTACATATATATATATATATATATATATATACATATATATATATATATATATATATATATATATATATATATATATATATATATATATGTATATATATACTGTATATATGTCGATAGAAGAGGCCTGTGAAAGGGAGGCAGGGTTGGATGTATGGGAAGGATACAAGGACGGGGGTCGGGGAGGGCGTGGGGGGAGGAGAAAAGGGAACATGAAGACGGAAGAGATGAGGGAAAAGGGTGGGGAGGTGGGGGAGGGGAAGAAAGGGAAAAGGGGGGAGGGGGAGAAAAGGGGGGAGGGGGAGAAAGGACACCGCTAGAAGGGGTGAGTCCAGTTGACACTTTGTTGGTTAATGTGAAATCAATAACGACTTCCCCCATCCCCCCATTCTCCCCCCATCAGAGGCACCGTCTGGACAACAGGAGGACACAAGCCACTCTCCTGCAAGACAATAGATGACACACGCCACCCTTCCCTGGAAGGAAACAGGACACATAACATTCTCGGGAAGAAAGAGGACACAAATGTTTCTGTACACACAAGGAGGACACATGTGGAAGACGGTCTACAGGACAAGAGGACAATACAGGACACACGCCCGGTGTTTCCTGGAGGAAAAAAAGGACATATTTCGGTCTTTGAGAAAACACATTTCTTGCAAAGACATCACATTTCTCTGCAAAGTAGGACATATTATTGACTAAGAGGACACATATCAGGCCATACGACCATGTTTTCAGTAGGAAAACAGGACACACAGCTCCCTTAGGGAAAACTTGATCAATTCTTTTTCCAGCGAAAGCTGTGTGATGGAACGTAGGACAAATGATAAGGAAAATTTTCCTGAAGAAAGGACACATGAGGACACAGTCATTAGGAAAACATGACACGCTCTCTGAAAAATAAAAATAATAGGAAAAAGGACAAATTCAGGGGACACTTTTCGGGACAAGAGGACACAGTAGAACACATCTTGGTACTCTGTAAGGAGTAAGGATGCAAGCTTCCAAGATTTAAAGGACACATTAAGGGTCAAGAAGACAAATTAGGACACAGAAAGACACGCGCACCATGTTTATGAAGGAAAGAGAAGAGGAAAGGGAAGAGGAAGAGAAAGAGAAGGAGGAGAAATAGAAGAAGGAAAGAGAGTAGGAAAGGCAGGAGGAAGAGGAGGAGGAGGAGAAGATGAAGAAAAAGATGGAGAAGAAGATGAAGAAGACGAAGAAGAAGAGGAAGAAGAGATAGAGAGAAGAAAAAAGAAGATGAAGAAGAAGAAGATGAAGATAAAGAAGATGAAGATGAAGAAGAAGAAGAAGAAGACGAAGAAGAAAAAAAGAAGAGGAAGAAGAACAAGAACAAGAACAAGAAGAAGAGAGGAAGAGAGAGAGAGAGAGAGAGAGAGAGAGAGAGAGAGAGAGAGAGAGAGAGAGAGAGAGAGAGAGAGAGAGAGAGAGAGAGAGAGAGAGAGAGAGAGAGAGAGGGAGAGAGGGAGAGAGAGAGTGAGAGAGTGAGAGCAGTCACCGGTTGTCAGTTCTCCGTACGTGGAAAAAGTGGCGGAAAAATGGCCCGTCCACTAAATGGCCCGACACTGCCCAGATAGATCGTTCTCCCTCCCCCCACCAAGATTCAGTCCGTCTGGGGAGGGGGAAGGGGGAGGGGAGTGGGGGGGATATCTTCTCTTTACAGTACTATCTCTAATCCTTCAAGGAACGCTGAGATTATCCTTATTAAGAGAACATTGATATTTCTTTGGGAAATTTAAAATCAATTAACATTGACATTACCAGTGAAAGAAAATAATGTTTTGGTTCAGCATAAATTAGCATTAAATAATTACCATATGGATTGGTCTAGGGGAGAAGTTCTCAACCTTTTTCCCGTTTTCTACGTACCCCGAGAGTTGTTAGACCATCGACCCGTACCTCCATTAACCTGACACAGAATAGAAAACGGTAATATATTAAGACTAATTAAATATACAATGGTACCGCAATGGATATTAAATGGTTTAAATTGTAATTACTTTATTCATCAGTTAAGCATTAACATAAAAAACAATGAACGGTGATACTACACATGCAGGAGTGAAACTGTAGTTAACAGTCATTTTCTCTCTGCAGATCTAAATATTTAAGTAATACTTCGCTAGTCATCTAAGTACCTCTAGAAACCGTCCCTAGAATTCCTGAAGGTTCGAGAACCCTAGATTGAGAACCCTTAATCTAGGGCTAAGATCATAGCGAAGTCCAGGAATCTGCCTAAGAGAAACGTAATTGAATCATGTTTAATCTCAGGCACGTGTAGAAAAAAATTAACGTGACTTAGTGACATTTCAAATGTAATAAATTGTTATATGATTTAGTTGTAGAGACGTACCCGCCAGACTGACCTACCAGTGTCAGGTAGAGGGAGGAAGGTAAGGTCATGCATCTCTCGCCACTCTTGTAATCATGCGCCCCTCCCCCCCTTTTGTTTCTTTCTGTTCGGGTTCACAGTATATATAAACAGGAGGTTTTCCCTCAAACATATTTCATTGAAGTGAATGGCAAGCTTATTACGACAAAGCTTCTTGTCGTATTTTTCTCTCTTTCTTAGAGTAATCGTACCTAATGTTTCTACTTATATTATACTGTTGAGTAGCATACATAATTTGTTAATAGCCAAAACGAATTTTCACCTTTTGGTGCTTCTTCAGGGGCAGGTAAAAATCTATAAGTTATCTGTTAAAGGGGGATATACTCCGGGTGGGGGATTTTGGCGGATCGTCACTGGATGGTGCTGTCAGAGTTCCCTGTTATCCTATTGGTTGGCGGATGGCGTGTATTGGCACTCAGTGTCTCGTTTTCTATGGAGAATGATCTCCTAACTCTCGATAGGATTTTTAAGTCCTCGAGTTGGGTGTTCATTCCCGGAGATAGTCCCTTAATGCGTAAAGCTTCAAGGATGGGCAATCGTCTTGGGTCCTTATTGGAAGCTAGAATCTCCGTATTCTGTGCTAGGTCTTTCCTCATTATCCTCGCTTGACGGACTTTAATGCGTTGATTCTTAGGAGTTCCTGAGGTCAGATGGTACGACAAGCGACGCGAGAGCTTCATGGTGGTCATGCCGATATATGTAGTAGGTTGGGTTGCACAGTCCACAAGTTCGCTTGTGTACCTATATACATCGTGAGATTTTTTAAGCTCATTGACGGTCTGCCTGATGTTGTTCCCCAGGAGTAGGTTCGATTTATTTCTAATAATAAATCATCAAGTTAATTATGGTGGGCTTAAAGGTCAACTGAGAAGGTTTTGGGTTTCTTTGTTTTTTGTTATTTCATGTATGAAAATATAACTTAGGAGAAGTTAGAACACTGAAATGCACGTTTCTATCATTCTATAGTCTTGATTTTATCCAAATAGCATGATCTTAAAAGTGCCTGATAGCAGACGAACTTTTCAATGTCGTAGTTACACTTTCCACAGCTAGAGTAAATGATGACGTCGGTAGTGTTGTTTACATTCTCAGACATGGCCACGAACACTATGGGGAATTAACATCGAGTGAACAAGATTTATTGGATTTGAATGCCCTCTCGTGTTCCAATGGGTACGATACAAGGATACATGTACGAACCAATTCGGATATCCAAACAAGACTTAACTGACGAAGAAAATGTCGAGAACAAGAAATCTTCAGAGGATGAACGCCCAGAACGAGCAGGGAATAAGGCCTACCATTTCATGCTTTCAAACCTTCATACGCACGTCTGATGACAAACCAACGAAATCATGTATCTGGTCTGGTGTGGTGTGTGATTGTTGTGTGCATTTATGTATGTAAAGCGTGCATGCAGAAATGCATTCCGACGAACTCACCAGTCTTTATTCCCTGCTCGTTCTGGGCGTTCATCCTCTGAAGATTCCTCGTTCTCGACATGTTCTTCGTCAGCTGAGTCGTGTTTAAATATCCGACCCTGACCATGCCACAAGCGCAGTATCGTCAGCAAACAACAACTGGCTCACCTCCCATTTCTCTCCATTTTCTTTAACCATCTCCAGTCCCCTGCCCATTACCCTCGCCTTTACCTCCCACACCACCCCATCCATGTACATATTGAACAGCCACAGCGACACGACACATCCCTGACGCAGTCCTACCTTTACCTCAAACCACTCGCTCTCTCCATTTCTCATTCTAACACAGGCTCTACTACTCTCGTAAAAGCTCTTAACTGCCCTAAACAGTTCTTCCCCAATCCCATATATCTGCAAAACCTCCCGCAGCGCCTTTCTGTCCACCCTGTCATAAGCCTTTTCCAAATTCATAAAAGCCCAAAAAACATCCTTACCTTTTGCTAAAGCTTTCTTACATATCTGCCTTACCACAAAAGTCTGATCCATGCAACCCCTGCCCTTACTAAATCCACTCTGTTCCTCTCCTAATCCTCTGAATTAAAACCCTCCCATAAGTCTTCCCAACTACCCTCAATAAACTGATATCTCTGAAACTACTACACTTACATCTGTCCCCTTATCCCTTATAAGG
>NC_134802.1:42523726-42543726 GCF_046742065.1 Oratosquilla oratoria | reverse complement strand
TTGAGGAGAGCCACTCGTTAGCTACATAAAAACAACAATAGTTCATCAAAAAGTGATAAAATAAATAATCAAAATCAAAATAAACAAATATATAAACAAAATAAGAATAAGGTAACCAAATAAAAACAAACAAATAAAACAAATAAAAAATTAACAAATAGATAATAATAAAAAAAAAAAAATAGTTAACCTCAGAGCGTCACCCAGGTAAAGGGGATTAACAGAACTGGTTTAAACCGGGCGGATGAGTCGGGGGCCCCCCTCCCCATGACTGGAGTCTTCTGACGTCATCAGCTAGACCAGAGGCCCTCCAAGGTCTTTCCAGGACTGAGCGGCAGGGTCTGACCTTTACAGACTTACTTCTGGCTAAAACCAGACAATGTCAGTCGGTTTTGAGGGGGCTTAAATATACAAATAAATAAATTAATAAATACGTAAATGAATAAATGAACATAAATAAATAAATAAATAAATGAATAGATAGATAAATTAATATAAAAAACTAATATACAAATATCAGTCGGCTTTGAGGTGGCCAAAATATACAAATAAATAAATGAATAAATACATAAACTAATAAATTAATAAATAAATTAATATAAATAAATAAATAAATTAATAGATACATTAGTGTAATAAAATAATATATAAATATCAGTCGGCTTTGAGGCGGCCCAAATATACAAATAAATGAATAAATAGGTAAACTTATAAATTAATAAATAAATAAATATATATAAATAAATTAATTAAAGATAGATAGATTGATATAAAATAAACTAATATATATAGAAATAAATGAATAGATAAATAAATATAAGTAAATAATTACATAAATAAGTAAATAAATTAATAAATACATACATTAGTAAGTGAATGAATATATAAATAAATGAATATAGATAAATTCATATATAACTAAATGAACATTCAAATAAATAAACAATTAAACAAATGAATAAATAAAAAAATAAATAAATGAATAAATAAATTGATAGATAAATCAATATATAAGTATATGAATATATAAATAAATAAAAATTAAAACAAAGGAATGAATAAATAAATAAATAAATAAATAAATTCATTCATTCAGCCCTGGCGCGACAAGGGCGTAATCGTGTTGTCTGTGACCTTGAAGGCCTGTTCACACTAGCGGTTTCAACCGCGGCGGTTGAAATACAATGAGTCAGTGGAAGCGTTCCCATACAACAGTTATTTAATTGATTATGCGGTACCACCACGGTTCCCGCGCGGTTAAAACCGCTAGTGTGAACAAAGCCTGAAACGTCTTTACAGGTTTTATTTTGTCTAATGACAAACGACCTACTCGTTTATTCATATTTTTTCTATATTTATTAATTTTATTTATTCGTTTATTTATTTATCAATTAATTGCATCTCTGCTCGCTATGGACTGATTTTTTTTATTATTTCATCTTATTTATTCTTCTTTTTATTTCATATTATTTTATTATTTATTATTTTATTCATTTATTTATCTATTTATTTTACTTTTGCATCTCGCTTCGTTATGGACTCAAAGGTCTCCAGCCATATTTCTTTCCACCGCCAGACGATTTCATCCAGCTACCAACAGAACCTCCTGGTGCAGGACTCGAACCGCCTCGGCGAAGGCCCTGAACCAGTCTGCCTCTCTCCATTTCCCCAAATAAAACATCATTTCACCTTTTCCCGCGCGATTCCATTCAGCTAGAGAGAGACCTAGAGGACGGCGAGGGTTCTTCAGTCTATTAACCCACTCTCGGGTGTACTGGCGATTGTCTAAGGGTGAAGTCACTAGTCACCCTCACTCACACACACACACACACACACACACACACACACACACACACACACACACACACACACACACACACACACACACACACACACCTACGCGGCTTATAAAGTCACTGGATGGGGGATTTTAATCACCTAGGGGGGGGGAGATTCCCCCCTACGCTCCCCCCTTCTCTCCCCCACCTCCCCCTCCACTTCTTTCCGTCCTCAGGCCCCAGGGAAAGCGGAGCTGGGGACCAATATCCTCACCGCGCGTGTAATGTACGACACGGTGACCCCGGAGTGGGTTCTGTGGCATAACTTATACACCGTCTTTTGAATTCATACAAATAAATAGATAAATAAGTAAATAGATAAACAAATAAATAGATAAATAAATAAATGATAAATGAATAAAGAAATAAATTGTTGAATAAACAAATAAATAAATAAATGGATAAATAAATGGATAAATAAATAAATAAACAAATAAATAAGAATACATAAATGGATAAATATATAAATAGATAAATAAATTAATAAATGGATAAGCAAATGAATAATTATATCAAAATAATATAAGTGAATAAACATAAAATAAATGAATCAAAATAGAATGAATAAAGAAACCAAATAAAACAAACAAATGAAAAAATACCAAATACTTCCAGCTCACCTTGTCATAGGCCCAATGGTCTCCTTCCACATTCCATGTTGTATTCTACAGTAGCTTATTGTAGTAAGCTACTGTATCCTATTGTAGTGACGTCAACCCCGTTCCTATGCATTAACACGTGGGTTCAGAGACCCCAATGTAGCATTGCATCGCCTTCTTCAACATGGCGACCTTTTGGTCCATAACTAGGTCGAATGCGAAAAAAAAATTATGATAGATAAAATAAAACAAAATGAATAAAATAAAAATAATAATAATATAAATAATAATAAATAAAATAGATAAATGCATAGGTATAGTTAAATAATAAACAAACAGGTAAATAGTAAATAATAATAAATTGACAGATGAATAATAACAAATAAAAATCAAGCAAATAACAAACAAACAGACAAATAATTAAAAACAAATAAACAACAGGTCCCATTCTGTCCCAGGTCAGCTGAATAAAAATCGTCTGGCACTAACCAGAATAGAATGAATAAATGCCGCCACTGTGTGTGCGTCAGCAACTTACGTACCTGTTGGGACTTTCCCTTTATAGGTTTCCTGCCGTCAGGCGATCCTATTCGTGTCTGTGGGCAATCCTCCCGTCTCAGTAGCAAAGTTTAATATGTAATTAAATATAATAAATAAATAAATAAATAAATGAATAATTAAATAGATAGAGATAGGTCAATGAATACAAAATAAATATAAAGAACACCTCAGTAGCAAAGGTTAATACATAATTAATTAATACAAAAATAAATAAATGAATAGATAGATAAATAGATAGGTCAATAAATAAAAATTAAATCTAAAGAACGCCTCAGTAGCAAAGGTTAATACATTATTAATTAATACAAAAATAAATCAATCAATCAATAAATAACAATTAAATTAGAAAAACGCCTCAGTAGCAAAAGTTAATGCACAATTAGATACAAAAATAAATGAATAAATAGATAGATAAATAAATAGATCAATAAATAACAATTAAATTAGAAAAACGCCTCAGTAGTTAAGGTTAATGCATAATTAGATACAAAAATAAATAGATAAATAAATAAATAAATAAATGGATAGATCAATAAATAACAATAAAATAAAATCCTAAGTAGTAAAGGTGTTAATACATTATTAGATACAAAAATAAATAAATGAATAAATAAATAGGTGAATAGATAAATATATTAATAAATAACAATTAAATAAAAATATAAGAAAAAAATCACTATCAAAGGTGTTAATATATTATCAATACAAACATAAATAGATAAACAAATATACAGATATAAAGACAAATAAATACATGAAAAGGCTTCACTGCTGTGCCGCCATCTTGGATTACAAAATCACGTCTGTAACAAGAAACAGGACTGTAGGCTAATACAGTAATGCCGTAGTTTCTGTTGTATCCTCTCAGACTACAACTTAAACTACCCTAGGATGTGTGTGTGTGTGTGTGTGTGTGTGTGTGTGTGTGTGTGTGTGTGTGTGTGTGTGTGTGTGTGTGTGTGTGTGTGTGTGTGTGTGTGTGTGTGTGTGTGTGTGTGTGTGTGTGTGTGTGTGTGTGTGTGTGTGTGTGTGTGTGTGTGTGTGTTTGTGTGTGTGTGTGTGTATGTGTGTGTGTGTGTGTGTGTGTGTGCGCGAGACAAAACTACCCAACTACCTTTACTCCTTACGAGCTTGTTAACGTCCCAACCAAGGTAATTCGGACCAATTCTGGGTTGAAAACCGGATGTCTACCGAAGAAGCCCGAAGAGTATTTGTTTATCCCGTACGGTTCCGGAGGCGAGTTGTTCCGGGAGGGAGCTAAGGGGGTCCGGGGGTGGGGGAGGAGGAGGAAGAGGAGGAGGAGGGGGCGTTTCCCCCCCCCTCCACCCTCCCGAAGGCTGACCCTTGTAAGAGTTACTGGAAATCGTAGTCTCCGTGTCCCCAAAGCATTCTGATGGGCCTCGAGCTCTGTCCCTCACGTTTCGTACAAGGGCCAAGGGAGATTGGCCCTTGCGCCCGGGGGCCACAGGGGCGGCCCGGCGGACGCTCGTGGTCAAGGACTGGGGGACCCTGATCGATGGAATAGTTTGAAAATAGACGACGGTCCTTCTCTTCTCGAAAAGCGCTTCGTCAGGGAGTTTCGGGGCGAGGAGAGCAGTGCGTGCCAACGGGGGTGCAAGAGGAGGAGGAGGAGGAGGAGGAGGAGGAAGAGGAGGAGGAGGAGGAGGAGGAGGAGCAGCTGGAGTAAGAGGAGGAGGAGGATCTGGAGGAGAAGGAGAGGAAAGGGAGGAGGAGCAGGAGGAGGAGAAGGAGAGGGAAGGGAGGAGGAGGAGGAAGAAGAGGAGGAAGAGGAGGAGGGGAGGAGGAGGAGGAGTCGAAGAGCAAGAGCAAGAGTAGCAGGAGGAGGAGGAGGAGAAGGAAGAGGAATAGCAAGAATAGCAGGAGGAGGAGGAGCAGCTGGAGGAGGAGGATCTGGAGGAGGAGAAGGAGAGGAAAGGGAGGAGGGGGAGGGGAGGGGCGGTGAAGTAGGGACGAAGGAGAAAAGAGGAAGAATAGGAGGGGCAGGACGAGGAGGGAGGGGGGAGTAGGAGGAGAGAGAGGAAAAGGAAAAGGATGTGGAGTAGCGGGACAAGTAAAAGGAGGAGGAGGAGGAGGAGGAGGAGGAGGAGGAGGAGGAGTTGGGAAGTGAAGGAGGAGGAGTGGAGAGGTGAAGGAGGAGAAGAATGAGGAGTAGGAGGAGGAGGAGAGGGAGGTGGAAAAGGAGGAGGAGGAGGAGGAGGAGAGGGAGGTGGAAAAGGAGGAGGAGGAGGAGGAGGAGGAGGAGGAGGAGGAGGAGGGGGAGGAGGAGGAGGAAGGGGCACTCTTCCTAACTCGCTTGCTCGCTCCAGTGGCCGGGTCTCCTCTGTGTCGGACTCTCCGAGGGCACTTCGTCGTGGCCTCCTTCACCCAGCTCCTCCTGCCCCCCCCCCTCCTTCAGGTACCGGGAAGCACTTCCGGGGGGACTAAAGCCCCGGAGGTCTGGGCCCAAGTGCGCTGATTCCGGTATTCCGGGAGTTCTTGGTGCCGCTTTTGCCGGCTTCTCCACCGGAATCTCGGACCTCCACCGGGCCCGGCCGGCTACGCCATCTTCCATCCCGGCCGCCAGAACTCGGTTTGGTCGCACAAGCCGACCCCTCCTCCCACTCCTCCTCCTCCTCCTCCTCCACCTCCTCTTCCTTCTCCTCATTTTCCTTCTGTACCTCCTCTTCCTTGTCCTCCTCCCACTCCTCCTCCTCCTCCTCCTCCTCCTCCTCTTCCTTCTCCTCGTTCTCCTTCACTACCTCGTCTTCCCTGTCCTCTTCTAATTATTTTTTCTTGTCATCCTATTCCTTCTCCTCGTTCTCCTTCTCTATCTCCTCTTCCTTGTCCTCCTTTTCCTCGTCCTCCTATTCCTTCTCCTCGTTCTCCTTCTCTATCTCCTCTTCCTTGTCCTCCTCTTCTAACTCCTCTTCACTGTCCTCCTCTTCCTTGTCCTCCTATTCCTTCTCCTCGTTCTCCTTCTCCTTCTCTTCTTCGTCCCCCATTTCCTCTTCCTCGTCCTCCGCCTCCTCTTCCTCGTCCTCCGCCTCCTCTTCCTTGTCCTCCTCCTCCTGATCCTTCTCCTCGCTCTCCTTCTCTTTCTCCCTTTCATTCACATCCTCGTCCTTGTTCTTCTCCTCCTCCTCTTCCTCCTCATCCTTCTACTATAACTTGTGTTCCTCCTCCTCTTCTTCCTCCTCACCCTTCTACTATTACTTGTTGTCCTCCTCCTCAACCTCCTCCTCCTCCTCCTCTTCTTCCTCCTCATTCTTCTCATATTTCTTGTTGTCCTCTTCCTCTTCTTCCCCTTCATTCTTTTCCTATTTCTTGCTATCCTCCTCCTCCTCCTCTTCCTCTTCCTCCTCTTCTTCCTTCTTCAGTTCCTCCTCTTTCTCCCAGTACCATAATGCCTTTGCCTCGCCTCCGTGAGTTCTATCCCGTTTGGGGCATTTACATATTAAACATTGTAGGCACTCCCGCCCCCCCCTTTCTCAAAAAAAAAAAAAAAAAAAAAGAGGGAGTGGGTGGGAGTTGGAGCCCATAAATACAAAGCCCAATACCACCTCGCGAGAATACATCAAAGGCTCTTTCATAGCAGAATCACAAATTTTACTGCAGGGAATACTCCAGGAGATGGGGTAAGCTGGAGGCGAACAGCGGGAGCTGGGGAGAGGTGGGGGGAGGGGGGGTTAAGGGTGGGGGGAGGGGGGTTAAGCGAGGTTAAGGGTAGGGGGATAGGGGTTAAGGGTGGAAGAGGTGGTTTAGGGGTTTAAGGGTGGGGGAGGGGGTTAAGGGAGGTTAAGGGTGGGGAGGGGGCTTAAGGGGGCTTAAGGGGGTTAAGGGAGGTTAAGGGTGGGGGAGGGGGGTTAAGGGAGGTTAAGGGTGAAGGAGGGGGATTAAGGGGGGTTAAGGGAGATTAAGGGTGGCGGGAGAGGTGGTGGTTGTTCACTGTCACCAAACGAAGGCGAAAGAGGAAGAGGAAGAGAAGGAAAATGAGAATTTAGTGGAGGGAGAAGAGTAGAAAGAGGAGTAGGAGGGGGAAGCGGACGAGGGGAAGGGGAGTAAAAAGAAAAGGAGGAGGAGAAGGAGAGGAAGAGAAGAGGAGGAGGAGGAGGGTGAGAAGAAGGAAGAGTATGCGAGGAAGAGAAGAAGGAGGTAAGGAGGAGGAGGAGGAGGAGGAGGGGAGGAGGAAAAGAGGAAGAGAAGGAGGTGAGGAGGACGAGGAGAAGGAGGAGGAGGAGGGTAGGAAGAGGAGGAGAAGAGGAAGAGGAGAAGGAAGGAGATGCAAAGAAGAGGAGGTGAGGAGAAGGGGAAAGAGGAGGAGGAGGAGAAGCAGGGGGAGGAGGAAGAGGTGAAGGACGTCGACGAAGGAGGTGAAGGGGGCGAAGTAGTGTCCAGATGCAACTGGGCCAGCGGCGGCAGCGCAACCAGGAGACTCATCGCTCCTCCTAGGAAGGCGCTGCAGGTACACTCACCTATATATATATATATATATATATATATATATCTATATATATATATATATGTATATATATATACATATATATATATATGTATATGTATATATATATATATATATACATATATATATATATACATATATATATATATAAAATATATACGTACATACATATACCAAAGGATTTTTCCCCCTTATAAGGGAGGTAGCCAAAAAAAACAAAGGCATAAAAACCACTCCCACCCATTCCATCACGAACATGCTCCACTTCTCTCCACCCTCTTTCCTCCCTCTTATCTTGGCACCTCCTGGATGACGGGTCATCCCTGCATCTCGCCCACTGCCCTGGGTCAGATGCAGTGTCGCAAGACACAGCACATCCACAGCAAGGCCGCTTCATTAAATGCGGCGAGCCCCCCTCTCCGTCCTCTCATGTAGAAAAGGAGAAGACGGGGAGAAATCCCTTCGGGCTGCGTCAATTTTTTTTCTCATACATGCTCACTCACCCCCTATCCCCCACCCACTCCACCTCATGCATCACAGCATCATCCATACACAACCATTCTCCATTCACCCCTATCTTCTGTCTTCTCCGGTCCTTCCTCAACAGACATTCCCCTCTTTCCCAATGCCCCTTTTACCCCATTCATCCATCTTATCCTTGGTCAACCTCTCATGTTCACTCCTTCCACCCCTGCCTTCCAAACCTCTTTTACCAGTCTTTCTTCACTCATTCTTTCCATGTGTCCAAACCATCTCAATACTCTTTCATCTCCTCTATCTCCCAACTCCCTTTCCACCCCCGCTCTCCTCCTCACATCTTCATCTCTCACTCTATCCAGCCTAGTAACCCCCTTCATACTTCTCAGGCCCCTCATCTCAAACACATTCAAAGTCTTCCTCTCTTTCTCTCTTATGCTCCATGTTTCTACCCCGTACAGTGCTGTCGGCACAATCACTCCTTCATACAATCTCCTCTTAGCATCCATTCTCAAATATCTATTTCTCATTACACTTTTTAATCTACCAAGGCATTTACTCGCTTCTCTCAATCTACATCCTACCTCCACCTCCACTCCTCCCTTTCCCGCCACATTCGCACCCAAGTATCTAAAACTATCCACTTCCTCCAGTCGCTCTCCCTTAATGCTCACTTCCAGTCTGCTGCCACTTTCTCCCCTTGTTCATCTCATCACGATATATATATACTGTATATATATATATATATATATATATATATATATACATATATATGTATATATACATATATATGCATATATATACATATACATATATATACATACATATATATATACATATATATATATATATGTATTTGTGTGTGTGTGTGTGTGTGTGTGTGTGTGTGTGTGTGTGTGTGTGTGTGTGTGTGTGTGTGTGTGTGTGTGTGTGTGTGTGTGTGTGTGTGTGTGTGTGTGCGTATGTATACGGCTGAGCGGTAGGTTCGAGTCCTGGGCACGACTGTCATAAAAATATTCTGATTAATGTCGCTGTCTACTAGCGAATTTCTCACATGTATATATATATATATATATATATATATATATATATATATATATATATATATATATATATATATATATATACAAATGTTGTGGCACATTTGTAATTGATAATCACGAAGAACCCACAGCCGCTGAATTTAACAAACAAGTTCGCAAGATTTCAGTGGATAATTGCAATAATAATCTGAAGGTCACAAACCCCAAGCTCTCCTACTTTTATGGCCTTCCGAAGGTTCATAAAGCAGATATTCCTTTGAGGCCCATTATTTCCAATCGAGGCTCCTGTACGAGTAAACTTTCTCAATGGCTCTCAGACCTTTTGTCACCTTTTGTTGGCCAATTTTCTAACTCTCACATTAAAAACTCCTCAGATTTCATTTCCAAAATTAAGAGTGTCAATATACAGGATGCCAAGTTACTCAGTCTTGACATAGCCTCTCTCTTCACTAACATTAACGTTGATGATGTTCTTTCATTTTTAGAAACCAGACTGCAACCGTTTCAGGACACTTCCTCCCTTCCAGTCAACAAAATCATTGATCTAGTTCGCCTTTGTGTTTCCTCCAATGTCTTTTCTTTCCAGGACCAATTCTTTAGACAGAAATTCGGTTGCAGCATGGGTTCTAATTTATCTTCTGTTTTGGCTGACTTGTACATGGAGTACTTTGAATTCACTGTTACTCGCCATCAAACCGCCTGAGATGATTTGGTTCCGTTATGTTGATGACATTTTCTCAGCGTGGGATGATAGGTGGGGTGCGTTCGAGGTATTTCTGGACAAGTCGAACCATTTATCCCCTAACATCAAATTCAAAACAGAATGGGAAGAATGTCAACAGATCCCTTTCCTAGACATTTTAATTAGAAGGATTGATGGAGAACTATTTTTTACAGTTTATAGAAAACCCACCCATTCAGGTAGCTATCTCCACTTTTTCAGCAACCATCCCGACAAAGTCGAGAAGAGTGTTGCCTTCGGCCTTTTCTTGAGAGCTTTTAGGATTTGTAGTCCTAGATTCTTGGACCGGGAGATTGACCTCATCAAAAGGCAACTTTTGAATTTGGCACAACCGTCCTGGTTTTTGGATCAAGCCCTCAGCAAGGCTAGAGCCAGCCACCTTAAAAATTCAGTTCCCACCACACAACCCTCTTTCAAAGATGCTTTAAAAATCCCCTATTGTAACTCCATCAGTCCTTCTTTTAAATTGATTCCCAACAAGCGTCTCACAGTTGCCTACCTTTACCCTAACACTGTTCACAAAAATTTTTTTAGTGTTCATCAAAGGTTAAAGGGAAATGAGTCCCCAGGAGTGTATAGATCGTGATTTTGTGTACCTTGGTCAGACCAGAAGGGATCTTAACACCAGGTTAATGGAGCACAAAAGATCCATTAGGTATGCCCAGGAAAATTCCGCTGTGTTCCAGCACGTCAGTACCAAAAATCACAGTCTTGCCTGGAACAAGGCCAAAATTTTGTTCAAGTCCTACTGTAGCTTTAGAAGAAAAATTGTTGAATCAGCCTTAATCGAAGAATGTCCGACCTTGAACATATCCAAAGGTCAATGGTCCCAGGACATAATCTTACGGCTAGCTGTGAGCCGCTTGGTTAAGAATTATCACCCTCCTGACCCCGCCTCCAGCCCGCTTCCCTCCTGACTTCACACCTCCACCCACACATCCCCTTACCTCTGACTCCGCCCTGCGTGACGGATTGTACTGTGTTAGCTCTGCGTGTTCCCCTTCCACTCACATCTCAATTGTACTTATGTCTCTGCATATTCTTGTAATCTGTACTTTCCTGAAGCTATTAGCCGAAATATGAAAGTTACACTTTCTTCTAAAGTTTCCTTTTATTCCGACTGTAGATTCTTCGTGATTAATATTATATATATATATATATATATATATATATATATATATATTGTATATATACATGCATATTATATATATGCATACACATATATATATTGTATATATAATATCATATGTATATATATATATATATACACATGTATATATATATAATATATATACATATATATATTCACATATATAGTATATATATATACATATATATATATATATATATATATATATATATATACACATATATTTCGTAAAGGAAGGAAGCAGGTTTTCTTTAATGCAAGTAGAATTGAATGCGACAGCATTTTCACAATTCAATTTCTTCTTAATATTTTCAATTCTTCTGATCAGGATTTTTTTCTGCTGGGAGGTGAGTACGAACAAGATTTCCATAGTACTCCATTTATTAAACAATAAAGCTTTCGTCTTCAAAGAGGCATCTTCAGGATTGACAGCGTTCTGTAATGTTAAACAAAGACAAAAGTACTGATACAATTTAGACAAGAAAATAAACATGTAAATAACAAAATGAAAAGTTATAACAAATGTATAGATCAGTGACACTTGAGGAGGAGGACGACGAAGAGGAGGAGGAAGGAAGATGAGGAGTAGGAGGAAGAAGAGGAGGAGGAAGGAAGATACGGAGAAGGAGAAACAGGAGGAGGGGGAGATAAAGAGGAGAAAGAGGAAGAGGAGGAGGAAAAAGACGAGGAGGAGGAGGAGGAGGAGGAAGGAAGAGGAGGAGTATCACGCCGTACTTCCTCTCTCCCTCTCAGCTCGAACTCCAACGACGAAGTCGCGAAGGAAGGAAGGAAGGAAGGAAGGGCAATGGAACGTCACTTGAGGGTCTTCCTCTTCTTCCTCCTCCTCCTCCTCCTCCTCTTCCTTCTCTTCCTCCTCCTCCTCCTCCTGTTCTTCTTGCGTCGCTCAGCCACGAAATGTTTAGGTATTTTGGCATTTGTCCAGAAGCTGAAGAAATCATATGTATATATGTACACATACATACATACATACATACATACATAAATATATACATATATACATATGTACCCTGTACATACACAGATATATACATACATACCCACATACATATATACACACATACATACATATATAAATATATACATATATACATATGTACCCTGTACATACACAGATATATACAAACACACACACACACACATACATACATACATACATGTACATACATACATACACAGATATATACATACATACACACATACATACATACATACATACATACATACATATACAAACATACATACATACAAAATACACATATATATACATGCAAAGAATTCTTTTTGTCAGTTAAACAGGACTCGAACCCACGCTCCTCTCGACACGAGCCGAATACTCTCCCCACCTGGCCATCCCTGCCCTTAGAATAATATCCCCCCTTCCACCCCACCCCACCCCTTTTATCTCCAGTACATAATTAGTCAGGTTGTCCAAGGGGGGGATGGGGAGAGGGGGGTCGGTAGATGGGGAGTGAGGGGAGGGGAGTGAGGGGAGGGGAGTGAAGTAGGGGCGAGTGAGTTGGGAGTGAGAAGGAGGGGAATGAGAGGGAAGGGAGTGAGGGGGAGGGTCGTGGGGGAGAGGTGAGTGAGAGACAGGGTAGGGGAGAGGGAGTGAGGGAGAGGGGAGTGGGACAGAGAGTAGCGGGGGGAAGGACAAGGGGAGTGATAGAGAGGGGAGTGAAGGAAAGGGGAATGAGTAGGGAGTGAGAAGGAGGGGAGTTAGGGGGAGGGGAGTGGGGGAAAGGTACTAGGGGAGAGGGGAGTTAGAGAGAGGGGAGGGGGAGAGGGAGTGAGAAGGAGGGAAGTGGGGGAGAGGGTAGTGGGGAAGAGGGGAGTGAGAGAGAGGGTAGCGGAGGAGAGGGGAGTGAGAGGAAGGGGAGTGAAAGGGAGAGGAGTGAGGGGAGAAAGGGGGAGAAGGGAGTTAAGGGGAGGGGTGAGAAGAGGGAAGGAGAGGGGAGTGAGGGGGAAGAGAGAGAGGGGGAGGTGAGTGAGGGGAGAGAGGGGTAGAGGGGAGTGAGGGAGAGGGAGTGACGGAGAGGGAGTGAGAGAGAAGGGAGTGGGTGGAGGGTAGTGGGGAAAGGGGAGTGAGGGGGAGGGGAGTGAGGGGGAGGGGAGTGAGGGGGAGGGGAGTGAGGGGGAGGGGAGTGAGGGGGAGGGGAGTTAGGGGGAGGGGAGTGAGGGGGAGGGGAGTGAGGGGTAGGGGAGTGAGGGGAGACAGGGGAATGAGGGGAGAGAGGGTAGAGGGGAGTGAGGGGCGGAATGAGGGGAAGGAATGAGGGGGAGGGAAGACAGTGGAAGAGGGGAGTGAGGGGGAGAGGAGTGAGGGGGAGGGGAGTGAAGGGGAGGGGAGTGAGGGGAGGGGAGTGAGGGACAGGGGTGTGAAGGAGAGGGGAGTGGGGTAGAAGGTGGTGGGGGAGAGGGGAGTGAGGGGAGAGGCGGCCTCCGTGCTGAAATGGGTCCTCGTCGGTCGAGACCCCTTGCAAGGCAATGTTCGCGCTGGCGTCCATCGCCAGAACAAAAGCAGTGAAGTTCGCCACACAGAGGACCACCGAGGACGCTCCTCCGCTCTCTTCCTCCTCCTCCTCCTCCACCACCTCTTCTTCCTCCTGCTCCTCCTCCTTCTCCTCCTCCCATGTTCCTCCTCCTCCTCCACCACCTCTTCCTCCTCCTCCTCCTCCTCCCCTTCTTCTTCCTCCTCTTCCTCCTCCTCCCCTCTTCCGCTCTCTTACCTCTTTGCTCTCTCCCTACTCCTCCACCACTTCTTCTTCTTCCTCCTCCTCCTCCCCCTCCTCCTCCTCCTCACCCCTTCTTCCTCCTCCTCCCCTCCTCCGCTCTCTTATCTCTTTGCTCTCTTCCTCCTCCTCTACCACCTGTTCTTCTTCTTCTTCCTCCTCCTCCTCCTCCTCCTCCTCCCCTCCTCCTCCTTCTCCTTCCCTTCCCTCCCCTCTTCCTCCTCCTCCTTCCCCTCCCCCTCCTCCTCCCCCTCCTCCTCCTCCTCTTCTTGATGTTGTTACTACTACTATTAATACTACTGCTGCTATAGCTACTGTGTATGAAATATGGGCTAGTGACTGTCTAATTTTTATACAGTCAGTATTATAGGAATGAATATATAAACAAAATAAGTAAATAGATGAAAATAGATAAATAAATAAATAAAAATAAATATAAATAAAAATAGAAAATAAATAAAAACAAAAATAGATAAAAAAAAATAAATAAACAAATAATAAATGGGATAAGTAAATTAATTAAATAAATAAATGTACATAACCATAGATGTAATTGTATATATGAATGTAAATACAAATGTTAACATATATATAAAGAAATAGAAATAAACCAATTGATAAAAAAAAAAAAACCTGATTAATTTTAGTATCAATTCCCTTTCATTCCTCCCATATCTATATTGCGATACTATTCTTACGGTGCGATACTATCCTTACGATGCGATACTATCCTCACGGTGCAGTACTATCCTCACGCTAACTCCTGAGGGCAAAATACCAAAATAATGTTACTATTTCTACTATTACTGATACTACTTCTGTTACCATCCTGAGGCCACAGATGAGCTATCTAGTGTTCTCCTCCTCCTCTTCTTCCTCCTCCTCTTCCTCCCCCTCCTCTTCCGCCTCCCCTTCCTTCTCCTCCTCATTCCTGGATCATCCTCATTCCCCTCCTCCTCCTCCCATTCCTTCTCCTCCTCATTCCTGGATCATCATCCTCTTCCTCCCCTCCTCCTCCAACTCTTCATCATCATTCCTGTATCATTCTCCTCCCCCTTCCTCTCCTCCTACTCCTCCTCCTCATCCCCTCCTAATCTTCCTCCTCCTCCTCCTCATTTCTGGATCCTCCTCCTCCTCATCATCATCATCATTTCTGGATCCATCTCCCTCTCTTACTCCTCCACCTTCTCGTCCTCCTCCTCTTCGTGCTCTTCTCACTTTCACTTCTTCCTTCTCCTTCTTTATCACTTCATTGCCTTTCATTCCAACTTCTTCTCCATCTCCCTCATTTACTCCACCACTTCTTCCCCTTCTCCCTCTCTCTCTCTCTCTCTCTCTCTCTCTCTCTCTCTCTCCCTCCAACACCACTCTCCTTTTCCCTTTTCCGTCTCGTTCTCCTCTCCTCTCCTTCAGCCTCCTCTTCTTCCTTTCTTCTCTTTTACACATCCTCTCCCTCCTCTCTCTATTCCTTTTCTCTCTCTTTCTTTCCGTCTCTTCTTTATCCTCCTCTCCCTCTCCTCCTCTCCTCCTCCTCTCCTTCGCCCTTCTCCCTCCCCTCTCCTCCATCCTCTCCCTCCCTCTCCTCCCCTCATCCTCCTCTCCCTCGCTCCTCTCATCTCCCTCTCCTCTCCTCCTCTTCTTCATTCCTCTCCCTCCTCCCCCTCCACACATCCTCCTCCCTCTTACCCCCTCTCCCTCACTCTCTTTCCTCCTCTCCTCTCTCCTCCCCCTCCTCCCCCTCCACACATCCTCCTCTCTCTTAGCCCCTCTCCCTCACTCTCTTTCCTCCTCTCCTCTCCCCTCCTCTCCCCCTCCTCCCCCTCCACACATCCTCCTCTCTCTTACCCCCTCTCCCTCCCTCCCTTTCCTTTTCTACCCTCCCCTCCTCTCCCCCTCCACACCTCCTCCTCTCTCTAACCCCCTCTCCCTCACTCTCTTTCCTCCTCTCCTCTCCCCGTCTCCCTCCTCCATGCATCCTCCTCTCTCTTACCCCCTCTCCCTCACTCTCTTTCATCATCCTCTCTCTTACTCCCTCTCCCTCACTCTCTCTCATCCTCTCCTCTCCCCTTCTCCCCCTCCACACCTCCTCCTCTCTCTTACCCCCTCTCCCTCACTCTCTTTCATCCTCCTCTCCCTCTCCTCCCCTCATTCTCCTCTCCTTCGCCCCTCTTACCTCCTCTCCCCACCATCTCCTCCACACATCCTCCTCTCTCTTACTCCCTCTCCCTCACTCTCTTTCCTCCTCTCCCCTCCCCTCCTCCCCCTCCCGCCCCTGCAAGCAGGGATCAATAAAGTGAGGAGGCTGCAACGGTGATGGGAGGGAGTCTCGCAACACTCCACCGCCTCCACTCCTCCAACACTTTCTCCACCACCTCCTCCTCTTCCTCCTCCTCCTCCTCCTCCTCCTCTTCCTCCTCCTTCAGCCTCGTCCCGAGGACCTGCTGTACACAAGGACCGCCATTTTCTTCAACATCTCCATCAATTTTATTCTCTTCTCTTTTTTACTCTTTCTCCATCGATTCCTCCCTCAACAATCTCCCTCACGATCATATCTCGATAAAAGAAAAAAGAAAAAAGAAAAAAGAAAAATATGTATATAGATACACACACACGTACATACACATGTGCACACACACGTACACAAACACACACACACACACACACACACACGTACACACACACACACACACACACGTACACACACACACACACACACACACACACACACACACACACACACACACACACACACACACACACACAGATACAAGCTCCACACTGGTAGCACAACAACAACCTTGCCCTGTATCCACCATTTTGCTGAAGTCCATTTCACGGGAATGTCCACCATGGCAACCATTTCGTTCTCTTAACCTCTCTCCCTCTCCCTCCCTCCCTCTTACTCTCACTCACTCTCTCTCTATCTCATTCACTCTTATTTTCTCTCTCCCTCTTTCTCTCTCTCTTAATCTCTCTCTCATTCTTATTCTCTCTCTCTCTCTCTATCTATCTATCTATCTCTCTCTCTCCCTCTCTCTCAACTCACTCTTATTCTCTCTCTCTCTCTCTTATTCTTATTCTCTCTCGCGCTCTCTCACTCACTCTTATTCTCTCTCTATCTCTCTCTCACTCACTCACTCTCTCTCTCTCTCTCTCTCTCTCTCTCTCTCTCTCTCTCACTCACTCACTCTCTCTCTCTCTCTCTCTCTCACTCTCTCTCTCTCCCCTTCTATCTCTTTTCATCTCCCAGCCTCCTACTACATCGGCTTACGGAGAGAGGCGCTTAGCTACGAAAGGACTTGCAACCTTTACCTTCCGTGTTAGGGCAGCCAGGGCCATTGGTGGTTACCGGCAGATATTGGGATCACATCCGAGCAGCAGGATGCCTATCACCACCACCACTATCACCATCGTTATCCCTATCTCCACCACTCTAAATTTCCCCATTGTTCACCCTCTTCCACCATAACCACCATACCATAATACCACCACCACCATTATACCACCACCATACCATAATACCACCATACCATACCATAATACCACCACCACCAGTTACACCAAAACTCCCTTACCACCGTCCATAATACCACCACTATACCATAATACCACCACCATACCATAATACCACCACCATACCATAATACCACCATCACCACTTACACCGAAACCCCAACACGACCATACCATACCCTACCACCAACACCATCTTCCCTTACCACCAAAACTACCACCACCACTACTACCACCGTATCAGTCTTTACACCATCGTCCGCCTCCGTGTGGTGGCCAGGATGATGGTCCCGACCAAGGTCTAAATATACAGGTCAGACCGTTTACATTCTTCTGCGCAGCTTCTGACGTCATTTGGCTGAGTCCATTTTCTCTTTGTGATACACTGAAGAAAACTGTGAAACGCCAAGGAAGACAGGAACTATAATATTTTATATTATATATATATATATATATATATATATATATATATATATATATATATATATATATTATATATTCATATATATAGACAGGAACTATAATATTTTATATATATCTATATATATATTTTATATAATATTTGTCAGAATATAACTAATTGCGTGGAGCAGTGCGAGCGAAGGCAACGTCATTTTTGAACGACGGACCAGCTTCAACTGACAGCTATAGGACCCGCTAAGTGCTAACCCCACTTTGAGCAGCCAGGTGACGTTCACGGGCCCGCTGCGCCAACTCCCTCGAAATTCGGTCGGAAGTGGTTAGACCTTATATTCTTAGATCTTGGCCAGGATGATGGTCCCGACCTTCGCGCGATGTCGCTTACGGCCTGGGGGTGTAGCTCAGTGGTAGAGCATTCGACTGCAGATCGAGAGGTCCCCGGTTCAAACCCGGGCGCCCCCTAGTAGTCCAACACGTTTAAAACTGGTTTAAATATAACCATGTTTCAGCTTAATTAGGTTTTAACCTAACTAAAGTTAAAGCTGACCGGGGTTTAAGGTAAACCAAGTTTAAATTTAACCATGTTTAGACCTAACCAGGTTTAAACTTAACCGGGTTTAAAACCATGTGCCTCTGTATGTACCAAAAGGTCTCAAATTACTTTTATGAATTTTTATTTCACTAGTTTTTGCGTAGTGTAGGTGCTTAATGTCTTTATTCTGGTGAACGACTCACGATTTTATTCAACCGCGCGGTGTCTCGACAGCGGAACGCTTGCGAACCGCCCTCGGCAAACCGCCTCAACCGCCCCCCGCCCCCCTCCAACTCCTTCAAGGATCACCTCAGCTTTAACACTCTCAATACGGAGACGCGCTTGATAGATTCTATTCTGGCCAAGAAACAGGTAATTTCTTTTTATTTATGACGAGTTCAAATTCGACCTCAATGGAGTCTTGATCACTTAAGAAAACTTTCAGACAGAGACACGTCTCCTGAAAGTAATGAAATTGTTTCTCTTCAGTCAGAATAAAGTATGTCAAGTGCGTCGCCGTGTTGGAGGGGTTATGGACAGCAACATCATCATCGCCACTACCACCATCATCACCACCACTACCATCATCACCACAACCAACACCATTATCGCTACTCCCCAACACTATCACCAACAGCCCCAACATCATCGCCACCACCAACACTATCATTACCACCAACCCCAACATCATTGTCAACACCTGCATCAGCACCATCACCACAACCAGCTCCAACATCATCTCCACCACCAGCACTATCATCACCACCAGCCCCAACATCATCACCACCAACACTATCGCCATCCTTCCGTAACTGAAGACACTTCTTCTAGTTGCCGTCAGGTGATTTTATTATTTCTAAAGTTACGATGACTACAGTGTCCAAGATTGACCAAACAATATAGAACAAATAAACAAATAAATAAATAAATAAATAAATGAAATTAATAAACAACTAAAATAGAATAGATAAGCAATTTAATAGATAAGAACAAAAAACCTCACAACATTCTTTCGTCACTGAAGAATTCACTCGACTGAATAGAATTGCCTGACGGCAGGCTGGGAGTGGAAAAAAAGACTTAAAATAAATAAATAAATAAATAGAATTAACAAATACGTAAACAAATAAAACAGATTAAATAAGCAATTTAAATAAATAAGAAAATAAGAATAAAAAATATCAGCACTCTTTACCATTACTGAAGAATTCACCTGACTGAATTGAAATGCCTGACGGCAAGAATGAAAAAAAAAGACTCAAAACAAATAAATAAATAAATAAATGCAGACAAACCACTGGGAAAATGAAAGAGATGAGACCGAGCGCTTTCGTCTATTCAGACATTTTCAAGGTGAATAGACGAAAGCGCTCGGTCTCATCTCTTTCATTTTCCCAGTGGTTTGTCTGCATACTAGTATCACGCGTTCAAGTGATTTCTTCTGCAAATAAATAAATAAATGAAATTAATAAACAAGTACACAAATAACATACAATGTATAAGCAATTTAAAAAACAAGAACGAATACTCTCACTACACTCTTCCATTACTGAAGAATTTACTCAACTGAATGGAATTGCCTGACGGCAGGCTGGGAGTGGAAAAAAAAAGACTTAAAATAAATAAATAAATAAATAAAATCAATAGGTAAACAAATCAAACAGATTAAATAATCATAAAGAATAAGAATAAAAAACATCAATACTCTCTTCCGTTACTGAAGAACTCACACAACTGAATGGAATTGCCTGACGGCAAACTAGGAATGAATAAAAAAAAAATTAATATAAATAAATAAATAGATCAATAAATAAATAAATGAAATCAATAAACAAGTAAACAAACAGCACACAATAAATAATCAATTTAATAAATAAGAATAAAAAATATCACTACACTCTTCCATTACTGAAGAA
>NC_134802.1:42500085-42523226 GCF_046742065.1 Oratosquilla oratoria | reverse complement strand
AGGAAGTGGGTTTTTAGGCTCATATTGCATCCCAAAGCATTGTTGAATGTCAGTAGCTCTTTTACGATTTCAGAATAGTTATTTGCTTTGTGATTCCTCAAAAACTCTGCGCAAACTTTCTTAAATGACAGCCAGGCAGCTTTTTCAAGGTCATTTAGCTCTTTACCAAAATTCTGGTCTCTCATCAACTCCCTAATCTGTGGCCCAACAAAAATATCTTCTATGATTTTTGCGTCAATTTAGGGAGGCCTTTGTTCAGCGGTGGACTCAGGATGGCTGATTTGATTGATTGACTCTAGGAAACTTACTTTTCAAATATGTGAATCTCTTGTCAGTTCTATCCATACAAGATTTTTCATCAACCCTAGCTTAATGTGCGAGACAGATAAATTTTCTCTGAATCAACAAGAGGATGATTTACAACATTCTTCTTTTCTGGGGGTCAGAGATCGTTTCGACTACACATTCTTTTCATAATGATTTTTCTTATCCTGACTGCCCTACTCACAGACAAAGCAACAAAATGTTGTGTAACCCAGCTGCATTCCAAGTAAAAGTGACACAACCTTTAGGTCACCACAGATATTTAATTTATGTTTTTCATACTTATTTATTTATTTATTTATTTATTTTTTGCAAAAGAAGCTTTATACTCTCATATGTTTCCTTCATGTTAGCTGCATGGGTCAGAGGAACAGAAGGAAACTTGTTTCCATTGTGGAGCAAAACAGCTTTCAGGCTCACTTTCGAAGAGTCAACAAACAAGCGCCACTCATTCCTGATATATTTCTGGTTAAGTTCCTCCATAACAGGATATACATCATTGTAAAACACCACACCATCCTCAAGTGAGAAAAACTGTTCAAATTCACAATGTCGCTTACGATAAAAACTAACTTTGGATTTTTTCTGGAGAAGATTCTAGCCCTTTAATCTGGAAGTAATAAGTTCAGATTGCTTTTTTGACAAGTTTAAATCCCGCACAAGATCATTCAGATCTCCTTAATTCAATAAGCGAGGTTCACTTGAAGAATAGATTGGCTGGAAATCCATTTCTTCTGTTTATTTTTCCATAACCTCTTCACTTGAATCATCATCCCTTCGTTCCATTTGTTTTGGAGTGTCAGGTACAGGAAAGTCTTGACTGTGAGGTACTGGTCTCATAGCAGATGATAAATTAGGATATTTTACAGTATGCTTGGATGTTGATATTATACTTTTTATATTTGTAATGCAGAAGTAGCAATCTGAGATATGATCTTTTGGTTCTCTCCAAATCAAAGGGATGGCAAAAGGCATATGGCGTGAACCTTTCGCCCTCGTGGTGAAAACCCTGACACAGGTTACACAACACACATGAGGGGCCCAGCTTTTATCTTGGTTCTCCACTTTGCAGCCAAAATAATGTTCATAACACTTTTTAATCAATGGCGTGAAATACCATATTTGTGACTTGAATGTTAATACACCGCAAACAAAGCAAAAGTTGTTTGGATTGTTTATAGAGTTTCTTGGTGTTTTGAAGGTGAATGGCGGGTATACTGTACAATATCACAAACTTATTACCATACAAATACACACTACACAACTTCACACCAACACTTCAAACACAGTACTGCCAAACGTAAAACAATCTCACAGTGTTGCCAAAATCAGTGTTGCCAACCACTTGATTGAAATTGATCCCACGTAACACACGTGAAGTAACATAACGTGGACCACAAAAACTGTGGGTGATGGGAAAAAAATTGGACATTATTTTTGGTTCTGCACACAGAAACATATAAGATACAGCTATTGTTTTCCTCAAGACAAATTCTTTGTTGAGCAGTGTTATGCACATGTAGATAGTGCTATAAGACAGGGTGATTGTGTGCATACAATCTAGACTTCTGGATGTGCAATTGTGTGTGCGTTTTTCATACAAGTGGATGTATCAATAACAGCACAAAACACAAATGAAAGTGTGATGGGATCTTCTGCAAAATTTTGTGTTCTCAAAAAGTCCAAAGAAACCTCCAAGTGCTAGAAGAAAGAGAGGAAAAAATAAAATTCCCGGCCAAGAACACCAAGAGATTACATGAACAAACGGAAAGACAAGAAAGGGTATCTCACTTCGTCGGAGTAGGAACACACGTTCCAATCCTATAGGCGACAAAGGCCCCTGGGCCAAAGGTCCTCACGCTTGACTTCTCGCCGTCATTTTCGTCCGTGATGTTCCTGATCCACAGGGGATTCAAAAAGTAATGCGGAAGTAACAATCTTGATTCTATCGCTCGTTCTCCCCCTCCCCCCTCTCTCTCTCTCTCTTGTTTCTGCCATCTCACTTTCCTTCTCCAACTATTGTATCTCTATCTCTATCCTTATCTTAATTTCTATTCCTATCTCCATCTCTATCTTTATCCCTTTATCTCTATCACACATAGAAAAAATTTCCTCCGGGTCACATTCACCTGAAACAGTCAAACTCTAACAAGCATATAATTTACAGGACACGCGCGCGCATGCACACACACACACACACACACACACACACACACACACACACACACACACACACACACACACACACACACACACACACACACACACACACACACACACACACACACAGAAACAAACAAGCAAATAATTTTCTGGAATAGTAGAATGTGACATATGCTGACTTATGTTTACTTACATGAGAGTCTTCTGGGTGAAAGGATCGAAGACCAAGAGGCGCGCTGGGCTACAGTCCTCCTTCGATGTTGCAAAGGCACACAACGACTTCTCCAGATCCGGGAATGGGACACCAGGACCGACCCGGGAGCTCGTTATCCTTGTAGCCTCCATGTCATTGTCATGTGAGTCTTTGGCGTCTGTCATCCAATCTACATGTATCTCTGTGGGGATCTTGATGTACTCGCGATCAACAGGACATTCCTCGGGGTTCTTCGCCTCTTCTTCCCGTGACTGGAGCATCGTTATGAATTCGCCTATGACATGTTTCAGGTCGATTTCTTTATCTTTAGGGAGAATTATCACTTGGTGATACATTTTTGCTGTGTGAACTGGGGCGTACATGTTGTCGGTACCTGTGGTGAAGTTATGAAGGTATATACACCAATAGGATCTTTCAAGAGTAGAGTATTCCTTGTCCATTGGTCGACAATTGATGATATCACTTGTGAAGACTCTAGCGTCGTGGATATCACAGTTTAGGACTGTACAATTAGTAATAATTGTGCCACTGTTAGCGGCACAGTCAACAATAGTGCTGCTAGTGATGTCACTGTCCACAAATGAAACACCTATAGCGGTGCCGTTGACAAAGGCACTGTTTAGCATGTTGCCTTTCACCATAAAACTTCCCTTAACTCGTGCGTTCTCAGTGACACTGCTGTCATTTATGGTGCTAATACTCAGGACTGATCCTCGGCAAGTGGAGGACGTGATAGACGAGGAAGTCACTGAACATTTTCTCAAGTCACTTTGACTGACAATCACGTCACCGAACTGACTTTCAATCACCGTGCTATTTATAAGTCTTCCTTTAGTAATAACAGATGATAAGATGTTGGAGTGTCCCACTCGGGAACTGATGACACTAGAAAGATGAATGACGTCGAATGTGCTCGTCGAATTGATAACCACGGTGTGATTGATAAAGGAAGCGTTCGTATCACTGTTCCTCAAAGTGTTTTCATTGACATTTGAATTCTGCAGGGAACACACTTCCACCTGGCTTCGAGTCAGAGAACAGGCCTTGCATGTGATGTTGAACAGGCGGCTGTCTGTCAATTGACATGAGTCGAAGGAACTGTTTGACAGATCACATTCCTTCAATAGAGTGTTTACTATACTAGACGATGTAAGTTTGCTACTAGATATGCTTCCTCCATTAAACGCAGAGTTGATCACATTAGCACCATTTAGCTTGCTCACTTCACATGTGGAATTAACTAATTTACTTTTATTTACATTGCATTTGTTCAAATTGCTTCCTACTAAGACACTTGAAGAGACGGCGCAATTGTTGATGTCGACTGCTTGAAGAATACTGTTCGTAATATTGCATATTGTTGCAGTGGTGTTCAGGATGACGCAGATGGTAAAAGTGCTGTTCATACTGTTAACTGTACTCAAAGTGCTGTTGACGATGTAACTTGTGTCCAAGGTACTATTCACGATGGTTGTGGAATTCAGGTCACTCTCAATGACGACACTTCTATTTAGGCTGATTTTATGGATGTGGCACTTCTCCATTCTGCTTCCTGTGATGTATTCATCCCCACATGTTCCCAGACAGCTGTTACTGTTTTTGTATGTACGAATGTCACTATTCTTGACCTCACATGCATCAAAAGAAACGTTAACTGCTTGGCAATTAGCCAAAGTGCTGTTGATTAACAAGCTTCTTTTTAGTATACTGTTGACTATGTTACACATCGTCAGGGCATTATCATTGGCTTCACACGCTGTTAGTGATGTATGTGAAACGTTGCTCTTGCTAATTATGCTGGTACTAATTGTACAGGAGTGAATAATACTGTTTGTAAAGTCACAGGTATTGGAAATGCTGTTGGTGAGGTTACAACTAATAATAGTACTATTTGTTACATTACTTGCAAAAAAGTCAGTATTCACGGTTGCACTATCATTCAGCGTCAGTTCAGAAGCGACACTCATATTCAGTGAACACTCGTTCAGGCGACTCGTGCTCAAAACACATTTGGAAATATTGCAGAAAGTGGTAGTACTGTTAAGTACGGTATCGTTGAACAGTGAACTATTTGTAAAAACACAAGAGTTTAGTAAAGAAGCTGACAGGACGCTCAACTTCATGGAACTGTTGACTATTCTAGATGATGTCAACACCGTACTGCTCATGTCAGCTGTGATCACGCTGCAATTATCAACGATACCTCTGAACATGGTAGTATTTGTTATAATACTCATACTGACGTTGCTTTTGGTCAAGTCACTTGTGTCCATGGTACTATTTGACACATTCGTCGACATAAATCTACAACTATTGAGAGAAGTGTTGACGACCAAACTGAAGCCAATAAATCCTCCGTTGACAACTGAGTTTTGAATTGAGTCGTTGAAAGAAAAAATGTTATCTACTTCGGCGCGATTAAAGCTGCCATTATTGGAATTAAGATCCGTGACAGAGTCGTGGATCGCATCATGATCGACGACAGTGTTGTTTACTGATTGACAGTTCTTCGTATCGCACTTGTGAAGGACTGAGCCTGTGATCGAAGAGTTTGTAATGGTGGCGTTAGTGATCCGACTCTCCAAAATTGTGACGTTGATGCAGGAAGATCCGTGACTAGCCTTACGCAGATTCGTTTCAAAAGGAAACTCGACAGTGTCCACTTGAGACCCAATCACGAAGCCCATGTGGACATAGGAAGAGAACAGCGTACTATTCAATGTAGTGCAGTTGACGAGGACGATGTCAGCCATGGCCGTGGAGCCAAACCAACTGGAAGTAGCGTTACACGTGGCCAAAGTACTATTATGGATGGTGCAGTTCAGCAAATTGCTCCTATTTATCTCTGTGATGTTTTTCGTTTCGGTCATGTTCATGGTGCAGTTCTCAATTAAAGACATCTCCAGAACACTATTCTGGAAGACGGCGTCTTCAAGTATGCAGTTACTCACAGTACTATTTAGAATAGTAGAGTTACCGAGGAGACACATACTGGGAGATCTCAGATTATAGTTTCTGTCTTTTGGTGATTCGTTGATTATGTGGGTATTGGCAATAGTGAGGTTTCTGCATACAACCTGGTTTACGACAGTGTAGTTGATCAAACCTTGCATTAGGGAGCAACCAACCAGTGTACCAAAGAGTATAGTCGTGTTTTCTGTCGTACAGTTCGTCACTGTGCTGTTCTTGATAGTGCTGTTTGTGACAGAACTGTTTCTGATGCTGGTTTCCAGGAGATTGCTACCAGTAACAGTACCACATGATAAGAAGGAGTTCCCAACGGTGGAGTTTGTGATGTTGCTGTCCAAGACAACCAAATTTAGAACTGTACAGTTCATCACGTTACTACCCACAATGTCAAAGTCATCAACTTCACAGTGATTTTGGTACGTTACTAAAGTAAGCCAACACTCTATGATGAAGTGATACGGGTCCTGGTAGTGTGTGATGTCGTTGCATGTGTGCACTTTGCTCTTCGTCAGTTCGTCTGAGGTCAGGAGGATATTCTTGGTCTTCTCAAAATGTTCTTGATAGAAGACAGAGAACGAATTACCGACTAAGATGACACGACTTGACGTCACATCACTTGTTATCAACTTGCTGTCGACGATCTCACAGTTCCGAAGATCAGAACTTACAATGATACTTTCGGTTATATTGGAAGAGTTCGAGAGTGACATGGCCACAGCGCTTTGGAACACTGAACTCTCAGACATAGTGCTCTCGACCACACTGGTGTTACTGATATTGCAACCACTCAGGCGACTGACCAACACGTTACAGGCAATCATAGTCACGTTGGACGCCGAACTGTGAGCAACTGTGCTGTTCTCAATGACACAGTTCGAAATATTACTTCCCCAGATCGTTGAATTGACGATCTTATAGTTCTCGAAAGTCACACCTGAGGCAGTGCTGTTCACGAAGAAACTGTTTGACAGATTACAGTCCTTCAGTAGAGTGTTTGCTATACTAGACGATGTAAGGTTGCTACTAGATATGTTTCCCCCATTAAGCGCACCGTATAGCTTGCTCACTTCACATGTGGAATTGTCTAATTTACTTTCATTTACAGTGCATTTGTTAAAACTGCTTCCTACTAAGACACTCGAGTAGATGGTGCAATTGTTGATGTCGACTGCTTGAAGAATACTGTTTGTAATATTGCATGTTGTTGCAGTGGTGTTCAGGATGACGCAGATGGTAAAAGTACTGTTCATACCGTTCACTGTACTCAAAGTGCTGTTGATGATGTAACTTGTGTCTAAGGTACTATTCACGATGGTTGTGGCATTCAGGTCACTCTCAATGGCTACACTTCTGTTTAGGGTGATCTTATGGATGTGACACTTCTCCATTCTGCTTCCTATGATGTAGTCGTTCCCAAATGCTTCCAGACAGCTGTTACTGAGTTTGTATGTACGAATGTCACTATTCTTGACCTCACATGTATCAAAAGAAACGTTAACTGCCTGGCAATTAACCAAAGTGCTGTTGATTAACAAGCTTCTTTTTAGTATACTGTTGGAAACATTGCAGGAAGTGATAGTACTGTTAAGTACGGTATCGTTGAACAGTGAACTATTTGTAAAAACACAAGAGTTTAGTAAAGAAGCTGACAGGACGCTCAACTTCATGGAACTATTGACTATTCTAGATGACGTCAACACCGTACTGCTCATGTCAGCTGTGATCACGCTGCAATTATCAACGATACCTCTGAACATGGTAGTATTTGTTATAATACTCATACTGACGTTGCTTTTGGTCAAGTCACTTGTGTCCATGGTACTATTTGACACATTCGTCGAAATAAATCTACAACTATTGAGAGAAGTGTTGACGACCAAACTGAAGCCAATAAATCCTCCGTTGACAACTGAGTTTTGAATTGAGTCGTTGAAAGAAAAAATGTTATCTACTTCGGCGCGATTAAAGCTGCCATTATTGGAATTAGTATCCGTGACAGAGTCGTGGATCGCATCATGATCGACGACAGTGTTGTTTACTGATTGACAGTTCTTCGTATCGCACTTGTGAAGGACTGAGCCTGTGATCGAAGAGTTTGTAATGGTGGCGTTGGTGATCTGACTCTCCAAAATTGTGACGTTGATGCAAGAAGATCCTTGACCAGACTTGCGCAGATTAATTTCAAAGGAAAACTCGACGGTGTCCACTTGAGACCCAATCACGAAGCCCATGTGGACATGCGAAGAGAACAATGTACTATTCAATGTAGTGCAGTTGACGAGGACGATGTCAGCCATGGCCGTGGAGCCAAACCAACTGGAAGTAGCGTTACACGTGGCCAAAGTACTATTACGGATGGTGCAGTTTAGCAAATTGCTCCTATTTATCTCTGTGATGTTTTTCGTTTCGGTCATGTTCATGGTGCAGTTCTCAATTAAAGACATCTCCAGAACACTATTCTGGAGGACGGCGTCTTCAAGTATGCAGTTACTCACAGTACTATTTAGAATAGTAGAGTTACCGAGGAGACACATACTGGGAGATCTCAGATTATAGTTTCTGTCTTTTGGTGATTCGTTGATTATGTGGGTATTGGCAATAGTGAGGTTTCTGCATACAACCTGGTTTCCGACAGTGTAGTTGATCAAACCTTGCATTAGGGAGCAACCAACCAGTGTACCAAAGAGTATAGTCGTGTTTTCTGTCGTACAGTTCGTCACTGTGCTGTTCTTGATAGTGCTGTTTGTGATAGAACTGTTTCTGATGCTGGTTTCCAGGAGATTGCTACCAGTAACAATACCACATGATAAGGATGAGTTCCCAACGGTGGAGTTTGTGATGTTGCTGTCCAAGACAACCAAATTTAGAACTGTGCAGTTCATCACGTTACTACCCACAATGTCAAAGTCATCAACTTCACAGTGATTTTGGTAGGTTACTAAAGTAATCCAACACTCTATGATGAATTGATACGGATCCTGGTGATGTGTGGTGTTATGGCATGTGTGCACTTTGCTTTTCGTCAGTTCGTCTGAGGTCAGATTAAGGTAAGTGGAGTTTAAGTTGTGGGTAATGTTCTCATGGGACTCCAGATGGATTTTCTTGGTCTTCTCAAAATGTTCTTGATAGGAGACATAGGACGAATTACCTCTTTGCACTTTGCTTTTCGTCAGTTCGTCTGAGGTCAGATTTAGATAAGTGGAGTTTGAGTCGTGAGTAATGTTCTCATGGGACTCCAGGACGATTTTCTTGGTCTTCTCAAAATGTTCTTGATAGAAGACAGAGGACGAATTACCGACTAAGATGACACGACTTGACGTCACATCACTTGTTATCAACTTGCTGTCGACGATCTCACAGTTCCGAAGATCAGAACTTACTATGATGCTCTTGGTGATATTGGAGGAGTTCGAGAGTGACATGACCACAGCGCTTTGGAACACTGAACTCTCAGACATGGTGCTCTCGACCACACTGGTGTTACTGATATTGCAACCACTCAGGCGACTAACCAACACGTTACAGGCAATCATAGTCACGTTGGAAACCGAACTGTGAGCAACTGTGCTGTTCTCAATGACACAGTTCGAAATGTTACTTCCCCAGATCGTTGAGTTGACGATCTTATAGTTCTCGAAAGTCACACCTGAGGCAGTGCTGTTCACGAAGAAACTGTTTGACAGATTACAGTCCTTCAGTAGAGTGTTTGCTATACTAGACGATGTAAGGTTGCTACTAGATATGTTTCCCCCATTAAGCGCACCGTATAGCTTGCTCACTTCACATGTGGAATTGTCTAATTTACTTTCATTTACAGTGCATTTGTTCAAACTGCTTCCTACTAAGACACTCGAGTAGATGGTGCAATTGTTGATGTCGACTGCTTGAAGAATACTGTTTGTAATATTGCATGTTGTTGTAGTGGTGTTCAGGATGACGCAGATGGTAAAAGTACTGTTTACAGCGTTCACTGTACTCAAAGTGCTGTTGACGATGTAACTTGTGTCCAAGGTACTATTCACAATGGTTGTGGTATTCAGGTCACTCTCAATGACTACACTTCTGTTTAGGGTGATCTTATGGATGTGACACTTCTCCATTCTGGTTCCTATGATGTAGTCGTTCCCAAATGCTTCCAGACAGCTGTTACTGAGTTTGTATGTACGAATGTCACTATTCTTGACCTCACATGTATCAAAAGAAACGTTAACTGCCTGGCAATTAACCAAAGTGCTGTTGATTAACAAGCTTCTTTTTAGTATACTGTTGGAAACATTGCAGGAAGTGATAGTACTGTTAAGTACGGTATCGTTGAACAGTGAACTATTTGTAAAAACACAAGAGTTTAGTAAAGAAGCTGACAGGACGCTCAACTTCATGGAACTATTGACTATTATAGATGACTTCAACACCGTACTGCTCATGTCAGCTGTGATCACGCTGCAATTATCAACGATACCTCTGAACATGGTAGTATTTGTTATAATACTCATACTGACGTTGCTTTTGGTCAAGTCACTTGTGTCCATGGTACTATTTGACACATTCGTCGAAATAAATCTACAACTATTGAGAGAAGTGTTGACGACCAAACTGAAGCCAATAAATCCTCCGTTGACAACTGAGTTTTGAATCGAGTCGTTGAAAGAAAAAATGTTATCTACTTCGGCGCGATTAAAGCTGCCATTATTGGAATTAAGATCCGTGACAGAGTCGTGGATCGCATCATGATCGACGACAGTGTTGTTTACTGATTGACAGTTCTTCGTATCGCACTTGTGAAGGACTGAGCCTGTGATCGAAGAGTTTGTAATGGTGGCGTTGGTGATCTGACTCTCCAAAATTGTGACGTTGATGCAGGAAGATCTGTGACTAGCCTTTCGCAGATTAATTTCAAAAGGAAACTCGACAGTGTCCACCTGAGACCCAATCACGGAGCCCATGTGGACATACGAAGAGAATAGCGTACTATTCAATGTAGTGCAGTTGACGAGGACGATGTCAGCCATGGCCGTGGAGCCAAACCAACTGGAAGTAGCGTTACACGTGGCCAAAGTACTATTACGGATGGTGCAGTTTAGCAAATTGCTCCTATTTATCTCTGTGATGTTTTTCGTTTCGGTCATGTTCATGGTGCAGTTCTCAATTAAAGACATCTCCAGAACACTATTCTGGAGGGCGGCGTCTTCAAGTATGCAGTTACTCACAGTACTATTTAGAATAGTAGAGTTACCGAGGAGACACATACTGAGAGATCTCAGATTATAGTTTCTGTCTTTTGGTGATTCGTTGATTATGTGGGTATTGGCAATAGTGAGGTTTCTGCATACAACCTGGTTTACGACAGTGTAGTTGATCAAACCTTGCATTAGGGAGCAACCAACCAGTGTACCAAAGAGTATAGTCGTGTTTTCTGTCGTACAGTTCGTCACTGTGCTGTTTGTGATAGAACTGTTTCTGATGCTGGTTTCCAGGAGATTGCTACCAGTAACAATACCACATGATAAGGATGAGTTCCCAACGGTGGAGTTTGTGATGTTGCTGTCCAAGACAACCAAATTTAGAACTGTACAGTTCATCACGTTACTACCCACAATGTCAAAGTCATCAACTTCACAGTGATTTTGGTAGGTTACTAAAGTAAGCCAACACTCTATGATGAATTGATACGGATCCTGGTGATGTGTGGTGTTATGGCATGTGTGCACTTTGCTTTTCGTCAGTTCGTCTGAGGTCAGATTAAGGTAAGTGGAGTTTAAGTTGTGGGTAATGTTCTCATGGGACTCCAGATGGATTTTCTTGGTCTTCTCAAAATGTTCTTGATAGGAGACATAGGACGAATTACCTCTTTGCACTTTGCTTTTCGTCAGTTCGTCTGAGGTCAGATTTAGATAAGTGGAGTTTGAGTCGTGGGTAATGTTCTCATGGGACTCCAGGACGATTTTCTTGGTCTTCTCAAAATGTTCTTGATAGAAGACAGAGGACGAATTATCGACTAAGATGACACGACTTGACGTTACACCACTTACAATCAACTTGCAGTCGATGATCTCACAGTTCCGGAGATCAGAACTTACTATGATGCTCTTGGTGATATTGGAGGAGTTCGAGAGTGACATGACCACAGCGCTTTGGAACACTGAACTCTCAGACATGGTGCTCTCGACCACACTGGTGTTACTGATATTGCAACCACTCAGGCGACTAACCAACACGTTACAGGCAATCATAGTCACGTTGGAAACCGAACTGTTAGCAACTGTGCTGTTCTCAATGACACAGTTCGAAATATTACTTCCCCAGATCGTTGAGTTGACGATCTTATAGTTCTCGAAAGTCACACCTGAGGCAGTGCTGTTCACGAAGAAACTGTTTGACAGATTACAGTCCTTCAGTAGAGTGTTTGCTATACTAGACGATGTAAGGTTGCTACTAGATATGTTTCCCCCATTAAGCGCACCGTATAGCTTGCTCACTTCACATGTGGAATTGTCTAATTTACTTTCATTTACAGTGCATTTGTTCAAACTGCTTCCTACTAAGACACTCGAGTAGATGGTGCAATTGTTGATGTCGACTGCTTGAAGAATACTGTTTGTAATATTGCATGTTGTTGTAGTGGTGTTCAGGATGACGCAGATGGTAAAAGTACTGTTTACAGCGTTCACTGTACTCAAAGTGCTGTTGACGATGTAACTTGTGTCCAAGGTACTATTCACAATGGTTGTGGTATTCAGGTCACTCTCAATGACTACACTTCTGTTTAGGGTGATCTTATGGATGTGACACTTCTCCATTCTGGTTCCTACGATGTAGTCGTTCCCAAATGCTTCCAGACAGCTGTTACTGAGTTTGTATGTACGAATGTCACTATTCTTGACCTCACATGTATCAAAAGAAACGTTAACTGCCTGGCAATTAACCAAAGTGCTGTTGATTAACAAGCTTCTTTTTAGTATACTGTTGGAAACATTGCAGGAAGTGATAGTACTGTTAAGTACGGTATCGTTGAACAGTGAACTATTTGTAAAAACACAAGAGTTTAGTAAAGAAGCTGACAGGACGCTCAACTTCATGGAACTATTGACTATTCTAGATGACGTCAACACCGTACTGTTCATGTCAGCTGTGATCACGCTGCAATTATCAACGATACCTCTGAACATGGTAGTATTTGTTATAATACTCATACTGACGTTGCTTTTACTTAAGTCACTTGTGTCCATGGTGCTATTCGAAACATTCGTCGACATAAATCTACAACTGTTAAGCGAAGTGTTGACAACCAAACTGAAGCCAATAAATCCTCCGTTGACAACTGAGTTTTGAATCGAGTCGTTGAAAGAAAAAATGTTATCTACTTCGGCGCGATTAAAGCTGCCATTATTGGAATTAAGATCCGTGACAGAGTCGTGGATCGCATCATGATCGACGACAGTGTTGTTTACTGATTGACAGTTCTTCGTATCGCACTTGTGAAGGACTGAGCCTGTGATCGAAGAGTTTGTAATGGTGGCGTTGGTGATCTGACTCTCCAAAATTGTGACGTTGATGCAGGAAGATCTGTGACTAGCCTTTCGCAGATTAATTTCAAAAGGAAACTCGACAGTGTCCACCTGAGACCCAATCACGGAGCCCATGTGGACATACGAAGAGAATAGCGTACTATTCAATGTAGTGCAGTTGACGAGGACGATGTCAGCCATGGCCGTGGAGTCAAACCAACTGGAAGTAGCGTTACACGTGTCCAAAGTACTATTATGGATTGTACAGTTCAGCAAATTGCTCCTATTTATCTCTGTGATGTTTTTCGTTTCGGTCATGTTCATGATGCAGTTCTCAATTAAAGACATCTCCAGAACACTATTCTGGAGGACGGCGTCTTCAAGTATGCAGTTACTCACAGTACTATTTAGAATAGTAGAGTTACCGAGGAGACACATACTGGGAGATCTCAGATTATAGTTTCTGTCTTTTGGTGATTCGTTGATTATGTGGGTATTGGCAATAGTGAGGTTTCTGCAAACAATCTGGTTTCCTACAGTGTTGTTGATCAAACCTTGCATTAGGGAGCAACCAACCAGTGTACCAAAGAGTATAGTCGTGTTTTCTGTCGTACAGTTCGTCACTGTGCTGTTCTTGATAGTGCTGTTTGTGATAGAACTGTTTCTGATGCTGGTTTCCAGGAGATTGCTACCAGTAACAATACCACATGATAAGGAGGAGTTCCCAACGGTGGAGTTTGTGATATTGCTGTCCAAGACAACCAAATTTAGAACTGTACAGTTCATCACGTTACTACCCACAATGTCAAAGCTATCAACTTCACAGTGATTTTGGTAGGTTACTAAAGTAAGCCAACACTCTATGATGAATTGATACGGATCCTGGTGATGTGTGGTGTTATGGCATGTGTGCAATTTGCTTTTCGCCAGTTCGTCTGAGGTCAGATTTAGGTAAGTGGAGTTTGAGTCGTGGGTAATGTTCACATTGGAACCCAGAAGGATTTTCTTGGTCTTCTCAAAATGTTCTTGATAGGAGACAGAGGACGAATTACCGACTAAGATGACACGACTTGACGTCACATCACTTGCGATCAAGTTGCAGTCGATGATCTCACAGTTCCGAAGATCAGAACTTACGATGATACTCTCGGTTGTATTGGAAGAGTTTGAGAGTGACATGACCACAGCGCTATGGAAGACTGAACTCTCACTCATGGTGCTCTCGACCACACTCGTGTTACTGATATTGCAACCGGTCAGGCGACTAACCAACACGTTACAGGCAATCATAGTCACGTTGGAAGCCGAACTGTTAGCAACTGTGCTGTTCTCAATGACACAGTTCGATATATTACTTCCCCAGATCGTTGAGTTGACGATTTTGCAGTTCTCGAAAGTCACACCTGAGGCAGTACTGTTCACGAAGTACGCGAGTTCGGTGAAAGCGAACATCGATTTCGATTCATTACACTTCGGAGACTCCCCTTTAAGAACACTATATTTAACGTCGCTATCACTTACGTTACTTGCAACTATCACCGCGTTCAAAACGATGCTTCCGGCGACTCTGACGACCGTCAACGATCCATTCTCGATGTGGCTGTTCACCACGCTTCCCATGACCAAAGAACTGTTCACAAGTTTGCTGTGTTCGGTCGAGCTGTTCAGCAGACAGCTGCTGACAATTTTGCTTAAGTTGACCGTAGCGTTGAGGACTTTCTTGGATGAGATGGTGACGTTGGAAAAGACGGGCTGGACAAGAGCGGGTTCAAAGGGGTTGCACACTTCGTGGATGTCCGTTATCTGACTTAAGCACGCTGCCACCGTCAGAAGAATGCTCATACTTGTATTCTCGTTGATGATCCCGATGCTCACAGTTACTGTACATAGAACATAGAACATAGAACATAAGAATGAAGGAGACTGCAAGAGACCATAAGCCCTACACTAGGCAGTTCCATGTCCATTACCACTTGTCATTCCCATCCATAAAGTTGTCTAACCGTTTCTTAAAACAACCGATAGTTTCAGAGCTCACTACATGGTTACTAAGTCTATTCTATTCGTTGACCACCCTATTAGTGAACCAATTCTTGCCTATTTCCTTCTTAAATCTTAATTTGTCCAATTTAGATATATTACTGTGAATCCTGCCCTGTTGTCCTAATATGATTACCTTGTTTCCGTCACCCTTGTTAAAGCCTTTGATCCACTTGAACACCTCTATTAGATCACCCCGCATTCTGCGTCTTTCCAAAGAGTGTAAGTTAAGGTGCCTAAGCATCTTTTCGTAAAGTAAATTTCTGAGCCCATGTATTATTTTGGTCATTCTCTTCTGTACCGATTCTAGTTAATTGATATCCATTCTATAGGAGGGAGACCAAAACTGTACTGCATGGATAAGGGTGGGTATAACTAATGCTAGATAGAGTTTGATAATTGCCTTTACACTTCTATTCGTAACCGTCCTAGCAATGAAGCTTAATGCTCTGTTAGCTCTATTCCTGGCGTTAACGCACTGTTTCCTGGATTTAAGGTCAGGACTCACTAGAACTCCCAAGTCTCTCTCGCACTCAGTTTTCTCTAAAAACGTATTATCAAAGCTATAGCTACTTTCGGGATTGTGTAGCCCTAGGTTCAACACGCTGCACTTTGGGATATTGAAGTCCATTTGCGAATTCACCGACCATGTGAACAATTTGTTAAGATCGTCCTACTTTAGTGTCGTCCAAAGACTTACTAACATCACTAGTCAAGGATGGGTTTGACTAACGCTAGATAGAGTTTGGTAAATACTTCTGCACTTCTATTCGTAACCGTCCTAACAATGAAACCTAATGCTCTGTTAGCTGTATTCCTGGCATTAATGCACTGTTTCCTGGGTTTAAGGTCAGGACTCACTAGAACTCCCAAATCTCTCTCGCACTCAGTTTTCTCTAAAAACGTGTTATCTAAGCTATATCTGTTTTCGGGGCTGTGTAGCCCTACATTTAACACGCTGCACTTAGAGATATTGAAGTTCATTTACCATTTCACCGACCATGTGAACAATTTGTTGATATCATCCTGCAGAATCTCGGTGTCGTCTCCTGACCTAATTAGCCATCCTACTTTAGTCTCGTCCACAAACTTACTAATATCACTAGTAATTGTACTATTTGTGCTCCCTGTGGTACTAAAGGTTACGTGAGAGATGGTGCTGGCTCCTATGCTAACACTAGGACTTGTAGTACTCGAGGTGGTAGTATTTGTAGTTTCTATAGTACTTGAACTTATAGTACTGGAACTGCCAAAGGTTGCTGAGACAACACTAAAAGTACTTATTGTACTTGTAGTATTTATATTACTCATAGTATTTCAAGCAACTAAGCTAATAGTAGAACTACCAATATCGGTTGAAATAACATTAGGAATTATTTCAATTGTAAGACTGTTATAGTTCATAGTAGTAGATACATTACCTGTTGAACTTGTAGTACTTGTTATATATGTGCTCGTTGTAGTTCTTGTAGTTGTAGTATTTGTTGTATTTGTAGTACTCGTTGTATTTGTAGTACTCGTTGTATTTGTAGTACTAGTTGCCCTTGTAGTATTCAATGCAATTGAAGTATTCATTGTATTTATAGTACTCGTACTTGTAGTCCTCGTTGTACTCGTAGTACTCGCTGTAGATGAAGTATTATCTGTAATTGTAGTACTCGTTGTAGTTATAGCACTCGTAGTTGTAGTATTCATTGTACTTGTAGTACTCGTTGTTCGTGTAGTACTAGTTGTATTTATGGTACTTGTAGCTGTACTTGTATTCGCAGTACTCGTATTAGATGATGTACTCGTTCTAGTTGTAGTACTCGTTGTAATTGAGGTACTCATAGTTGTAGTACTCGTTGTAGTTGAATTACTCGTATTTGTAGTATTCGTTATAGTTGAAATACTCGTTATAGTTGTGGTACTCGTTGTAGCTGAAATACTCGTTCTATTTTTAGTACTCGTTGTAGTTGAAATGCTCGTTGTAGTTATAGTACTCGTTGTAGTTGTAGTACTTGTTACATTTAAAGTACTCGTTTCAGTTGTTACACTCGTTGTAGTACTCATTGTAGTTGAAGTATTCGTTGTAGTTGTAGTATTTGTTGTAGTTGAAGTACTCATTATACTTGTACTACTGGTTGTAGTTGAAATACTTGTATTTGTAGTACTCATTGTAGTTGTTATATTCGGTGTATTTGAAATAATTGTACTTGTTGTACTCACTGTAGTTGAAGTACTCGTTGTACTTGTAGTACTCACTATAGTTAAAGTACTCGTTATACTTGTAGTACTCACTGTAGTTGAAGTACTCGCTGTATTTGTAGTACTCACTGTAGTTGAAGTACTCGTTGTACTTGTAGTACTCACTGTAGTTGAAGTACTTGTTGTATTTGTAGTACTCACTGTAGTTGAAGTACTCGTTGTACTTGTAGTACTCACTGTAGTTGAAGTACTCGTTGTACTTGTAGTACCCACTGTAGTTGAAGTAATCGTTGTACTTGTAGTACTCACTGTAGTTGAAGTACTCGTTGTACTTGTAGTACTCACTGTAGTTGAAGTACTCGTTGTACTTGTAGTACTCACTGTAGTTGAAGTACTCATTGTACTTGTAGTACTCACTGTAGTTGAAGTACTCGTTGTACTTGTAGTACTCACTGCAGTTGAAGTACTGGTACTTATAGTACTCACTGTAGTTGAAGTACTCGTAGTACTTGTAGTACTCACTGTAGTTGAAGTACTCGTTGTCCTTGTAGTACTCACTGTAGATGAAGTGCTCGCTCTACTTGTAGTATTCGTTATACTTGTAGTACTCGTTATAGTTGAAGTATTCGTTGTATTTGAAGTGCTCGTTGTACTTGTAGTACTTAGTGTAGTTGAAGTATTCGTTGTACTTGTTGAACTCACTGTAGTTGAAGTACGCGCTGTACTTGTAGTAGTCACTGTAGTTGAAGTTATCATTGTACTTGTAGTACTCACTGTAGTTGAAATACTCATACTTGTAGTACTCACTATAATTGAAGTACTCGTTGTACTTGTAGTACTCACTATACTTGAAGTACTCGTTGTACTTGTAGTACTCACTGTAGTTGAAGTACTCGTTGCATTTGTAGTACTCGTTATAGTTGAAGCACTAGTTGTACTTGTAGTACTCACCGCAGTTGAAGTACTCGTTATACTTATAGTACTCACTGTACTTGAAGTACTCGTTGTAGTTGAAGTACTCGTTGTATTTGTAGTACTCACTGTAGTGGAAGTACTCGTTGTAATTATAGTACTCACTGTAGTTGAAGTACTCGTTGTACTTGTAGTACTCACTGTAGTTGAAGTACTCGTTATACTTGTATTACTCACTGTAGTTGAAGTACTCGTTGTACTTGTAGCCCTCGTTGTAGTTGAAGTGCTCGTTATACTTGTAGTACTCACTGTAGTTGAAGTACTCGTTGTAACTGAAGTACTCGTTGTACTTGTGGTACTCACTATAGTTGAAGTACTCGTTATGCTTGTAGTACTCACTGTAGTTGAAGTACTCGTTATACTTGTAGTACTCACTGTGGTTGAAGTACTCGTTGCACTTGTAGTACTCACTGTAGTTGTAGTGCTCTTTGTACTTGTAGTACTCACTGTAGTTGAAGTACTTGCTGTACTTGTAGTACTCACTGTAGTTGAAGTACTCGTTATACTTGTAGTACTCGTTGTAATTAAAGTAGTCGTTGTACTTGTAGTACTCACTGTAGTTGAAGTACTCGTTGTACTTGTAGTACTCACTGTAGTTGAAGTACTCGCTGTACTTGTAGTTCTCACTGTAGTAGAAATACTTGTTGTATTTGTAGTACTCACTGTAGTTGAAGTACTCGTTGTACTTGTAGTACTCGTTTTAGTTGAAGTACTCGTTGTACTTGTAGTACTCACTGTAGTTGAAGTACTCGCTGTACTTGTAGCACTTGTTGTAGTTGAAGTACTCGTTGTATTTGTAGTGCTCATTGTAGTTGAAGTACTCGTTGTACTTGTAGTACTCACTGTAGTTGAAGCACGCGCTGTACTTGTAGTACTCACTGTAGTTGAAGTGCTCGTTGTACTTGAAGTACTTACTGTAGATGAAGTACTCGTTGTACTTGTAGTACTCATTGTAGTTGAAGTACTCGTTGTACTTGTAGTACTCACTGTAGTTGAAGTACTCGTTGTTCTTATAGTACTCACTGTAGTTGAAGTAGTCGTTGTACTTGTAGTACTCACTGTAGTTGAAATACTCGTTGTACTTGTAGTACCCACTGTAGTTGAAATACTCGTTGTACTTGTAGTACTCGTTGTAGTTGAAATACTCGTTCTACTTGTAGTACTCGTTGTAGTTGAAGTACTTGTTGTATTTGTAGTTCTCACTGTAGGTGAAGTGCTCGTTGTACTTGTGGTACTCACTGCAGTTGAAGTACTAGTTGTACTTGTAGTACTCACTGTAGTTGAAATACTCGTTGTACTTGTAGTACTCACTGTAGTTGAAGTACTCGTAGTTGAAGTAATCGTTGTACTTGTAGTACTTGTTGTAGTTGAAGTACTCGTTGTAGTTGAAGTACTCGTTGTAGTTGAAGTACTCGTTGTATTTGTAGTACTCACTGTAGTTGAAGTACTCATTGTACTTGTAGTACTCACTGTAGTTGAAGTACTCGTTGTACTTGTAGTACTTACTGTAGTTGAAGTACTCGTTGTAGTTGAAGTACTCGTTGTACTTATAGTACTTATTGTAGTTGAAGTACTCGTTGTACTTGTAGTACTCACTGTAGTTGAAGTACTCGTTGTACTTGTGGTACTCACTGTAGTTGAAGTACTCGTTGTACTTGTAGTACTCACTGTAGTTGAAGTACGCGCTGTACTTGTAGTACTCGTTGTAGTTGAAGTACTCGTTGTACTTGTAGTACTCGTTGTAGGTGAAGTACTTGTTGTACTTGTAGTACTCAATATAATTGAAGTACTCGTTCTACTTGTAGTACTAACTGTAGTTGAAGTACTCGTTGTACTTGCAGTATTCACTGTAGTTGAAGGACTCATTGTACTTGTAGTACTCACAGTAGTTGAAGTACTCGTTGTACTTGTACTCACTGTAGTTGAAGTACTCGTTGTAGTTGAAGTACTCGTTGTACTTGAAGTACTCACTGTAGTTGAAGTACTCGTTAGACTTGTAGTACTCACTGAAGTTGAAGTACTTGTTGTACTTGTAGTACTCACTGTAGTTGAAGTACTCGTTGTACTTATAGTACTCACTGTAGTTGAAGTACTCGTTGTATTTGTAGTACTCACTGTAGTTAAATTACTGGTTATACTTGCACTCACTGTAGTTGAAGTACTCGTTGTAGTTGAAGTACTCGTTGGACTTGTAGTACTTACTGTAGTTGAAGTACTAGCTGTACTAGCAGTACTCGTTATAGTTGAAGTACTCCCTATACTTGTAGTACTCACTGTAGTTGAAGTACTCGTTGTACTTGTAGTACTCACTGTAACTGAAGTGCTCGTTGTACTTGCAGTGCTCACTATAGTTGAAGTACTCGTTGTACTTGTAGTACCCACTGTAGTTGAAGTAGTCACTGTACTTGTAGTACTCACTGTAGTTGAAGTACTCGTACTTATAGTACTCACTGTAGTTGAAGTACTCATTGTACTTGAAGTACTCGTTGTAGTTGAAGTACTCGCTGTACTTGTAGTACTCGTTGTAGTTGAAGTACTCGTTGTACTTGTAGTACTCACTGTAGTTGAAGTACTCGTTGTACTTGTAGTACTCACTGTAGTTGAAGTACTCGTAGTTGAAGTACTCGTTGTAGTTGAAGTACTCTTTGTATTTGTAGTACTCACTGTAGTTGAAGTACTCGTTGTAGTTGAAGTACTCGTTGTACTTGTAGTACTCGTTGTAGTTGAAATACTCGTACTTGTAGTACTCGTTGTAGGTGAAGTACTCGTTGTACTTGTAGTACTCACTGTAGTTGAAGTACTCGTTGTAGTTGAAGTACTCGTAGTTGAAGTACTCTTTGTATTTGTAGTACTCACTGTAGTTGAAGTACTCGTTATAGTTGAAGTACTCGTTGTACTTGTAGTATTCATTGTAGTTGAAGTACTCGTTGTACTTGTAGTACTCGCGGTAATTGAAGTACTCGTTATACTTGTGGTACTCTCTGTTGTTGAAGTACTCGTTGTACTTGTAGTACTCACTGTAGTTGAAGTACTTGTTGTAGTTGAAGTACTCGTTGTACTTGTAGTACTCATTGTAGTTGAAGTACTCGTTGTACTTGTAGTACTCACTGTAGTTGAAGTACTCGTTGTACTTGTAGCACTAACTGTAGTTGAAGTACTCGTTGTACTTGCAGTATTCACTGTACTTGAAGTACTCGCTGTACTTGTAGTACTCGTTGTAGTTGAAGTACTCGTTGTACTTGTAGTACTCGTTGTAGTTGAAGTACTTGTACTTGTAGTACTCACTATAATTGAAGCACTCGTTGTACTTGTAGTACTCACTGTAGTTGAAGTACTCGTTGTACTTGTAGTATTTACTGTAGTTGAAGGACTCATTATACTTGTAGTACTCACAGTAGTTGAAGTACTCGTTGTACTTGTATTACTCACTGTAGTTGAAGTACTCGTTGTACTTGAAATACTCGTTGTAGTTGAAGTACTCGTTATACTTGTAATACTCACTGTAGTTGAAGTACTCCTTGTACTTGTAGTATTCACTGAAGTTGAAGTACTCGTTGTACTTGTAGTACTCACTGTAGTTGAAGTACTCGTTGTACTTGTAGTACTTACTGTAGTTGAAGTACTCGTTATACTTGTAGTACTCACTGTAGTTGAAGTACTCGTTGTACTTGTAGTACTCACTGTAGTTGAAGTACTCGTTGTACTTGTACTCACTGTAGCTGAAGTACTGGTTATACTTGTACTCACTGTAGTTGAAGTACTCGTTGTAGTTGAAGTACTCGTTAGACTTTTAGTACTCACTGTTGTTGAAGTACTAGCTGTAGTAGTAGTACTCGTTGTAGTTGAAGTACTCCCTGTACTTGTACTCACTGTAGTTGAAGTACTTGTACTTGTAGTACCCACTGTAGTTGAAGTAGTCACTGTACTTGTAGTACTCACTGTAGTTGAAGTACTCGTACTTGTAGTACTCACTGTAGTTGAAGTACTCGTACTTGAAGTACTCGTTGTAGTTGAAGTACTCACTGTACTTGTAGTACTTGTTGTAGTTGAAGTACTCGTTCTACCTGTAGTACTCGTTGTAGTTGAAGTACTCGTTGTACTTGTAGTACTCACTGTAGTTGAAGTACTCGTACTTATAGTACTCACTGTAGTTGAAGTACTCGTTGTACTTGAAGTACTCGTTGTAGTTGAAGTACTCACTGTACTTGTAGTACTCGTTGTAGTTGAAGTACTCGTTGTACTTGTAGTACTCGTTGTAGTTGAAGTACTCGTTGTACTTGTAGTACTCACTGTAGTTGAAGTACTCGTACTTATAGTGCTCGTTGTAGTTGAAGTATTCGTTGTACTTGTAGTACTCACTGCAGTTGAAATATTCGTTGTAGTTGAAGTACTCGTTGTACTTGTAGTAGTCGTTGTAGTTGAAGTACTCTTTGTACTTGTAGTACTCACTATAGATGAAGTACTCTTTGTATTTGTAGTACTCACTGTAGTTGAAGTACTCGTTGTACTTGTAGTACTCACTGTAGTTGAAGTACTCGTTGTACTTGTAGCACTCACTGTAGTTGAAGTACTCGTTGTAGTTGAAGTACTCGTTATACTTGTAGTACTCACTGTAGTTGAAGTACTCGTTGTAGTTGAAGTACTCGTTGTACTTGTACTCACTGTTACTGAAGTACTCGTTGTAGTTGTTGTACTTATAGTACTCGTTGTAGTTGAAGTACTCGTTATACTTGTAGTACTCGGTGTAGTTGAACTACTCATTGTAG
>NC_134802.1:42485085-42490085 GCF_046742065.1 Oratosquilla oratoria | reverse complement strand
GTCTAGACAGCTGCGTTGGTGGAGTTCATGCTAGCTTAATTAGTATTACTTGTTCCAATATTGGAAGCCCCAGTTTTGCTGGGACACCAGTACTTGAATTACTATAGTCTGTGCGCTGCAAGGAGTCCGTTTAGGGTGTGGTATACGTCGTGCCAAATCAAACATAGTAAATGCTCTCTTCCTCTCTCTCTCTCTCTCTCTCTCTCTCTCTCTCTCTCTCTCTCTCTCTCTCTCTCTCTCTCTCTCTCTCTCTCTCTCTCTCTCTCTCTCTCTGGATTGGAAAACAAATATGGCGTGTGACCGGTCCTACAGTTTTGAGCTCCGTGCTTTTTGTTAGAATTCCGGCAGTGTTATTGTGTTCCAACCCTTCGTTGTGTGCTGTGAGATATTATAAGACCACCTCTACCATTTTTTGTCATCACGGTGTGTGAACATTAACTAATTTAGTCTATAACTGTGAAAACATTATCCCTCCGACCTTCCTGGTCAGGGGCGGCCAAGTTTGCGCATGCGCAGTAAGAGGTTTGTGACGACATGGATGAATCGCTCTCCCCGCATACTGCCTCATAAATCCTGAACTCCTGTGAATAATCTTAACGTGTGGTAATCATGGACTACTCAGGGCCACAGGCTATTGCCATCGTTGAAGCCGATCTCGCTATGAGTGACGATGAAAATCCAATTAACATATGGCCCCCACTTACGACTTACAACCATCACGCTCAAGGGAATTCTCCTGCATCTGGCAACTCAGCACCACAACCATTTACCCCCGCTAAACGCACTCTAAATGAAGTCTCCAATAATAGCAGCCCACCACCTTCTCCTGCTGCTAAATCATCGAAGAAGAATCCAATGACAGAGCCACAAGCTTATGATATCACACCATCTCCCACCCCTACCCCCCCAATCTCGTCCTATACCTCGCCGTCACAGGCTCCTGCCTTTGCTCCCAGAGAGAAATATGTCAAATTAACTTTCCCTGACAACTCAAGCTGTGACGTGAAACTTCGGTGGCTCTCCAACGTTGCCAAGTCTTTCCGTCTCGATCGTGAGCTGGCTGAGGTGAAGATGTCAGCTATTACATCTCGTTTCGTCTATGTTTCAAGACAACGACAAGACATCATTAAAAGTATCACGAGTGGGGAAATATCATCTTTACGCCTAGTCATCCAGGACTCCACGGAAAGACCACGTAAATTCCCTACGTACCTCCTCACTCGATACCCTGTCAGCATCGATGCCTCTCATGCCAAGGAATATCCAGGGATACATACAGCTCGCAGATTCGTCCAAAATGGGACGCCAATCAACCGACTAGTCATCACGTGGAGCCTACTTGAACCACCTTGAACCTACCTTAGAGTTCCCCTTCCTACCTTTCCTCCCTCCCTGTGAGCTTCGCAAAATGAAAGATGAAATTCCATGGTGCTATAAATGCTGGGGCTTCAAACATATCTCAAGATACTGTTCCGCTCCCGCAAAGTGTGCCTGGTGCGCGGAGAATCATGACACTCGTTCCTGCCCTCACCGCCCACCCACTCCACCCACCACGTCCGACGACTCCGCATCTACCTCAGAACTTTCCATATCCCCACCACCAGACACATCCCGATGGAAGTGCCCCCGATGCCATAAACCAGGGGTCAACGTTTGGCATGGCTGTACTAAGCGAACACCCACGGCCACTTCCCAAAGACTTGGACCACCACTATCATCACTACCACCACCACTTCCAGCCACCTCTCTCACGACGCCCAGCACCACGGACTCTGCTGAAGTACAAGCTCTTCGCCAAGCTGTTGCATCTCTCGAATCCCGCTGTTCAGCCCTCACGAAGCGATTCGATGCCATAGATGCCCGTATCGAAAGTTTAGTTAACCAACAGGCTACCACAGCAACCACACTTGCCAGTCTAGTTGAATCTCACAAAGTTGTTATCACCTCTGTCACAGCCCTTACAGAGCGACTTGATACAGTTGCCTCCCATCTAGAGAAGCTCTCGTCGCCTTTGAACTCCTCTACCCATGCTCCGCCTGGCAGCGCCCACATTCAAACACCAACCTCTTCCGGCTCTCGCAAAGCACATAGTAATAAGATTCTCTGATCTCGTATCGCTTCACGTCATCTCCTGGAATGCTTTCGGAATACGCCATAACACGAAACTCACTGCACTGAAGACATATGTCCATCGCCATCACCCCCAGATAATATTTATTCAAGAAGCCTTTCCCGGTGGTGCTCAGCCATGCGACACGGCACCTACGCTGTCTGGCTATGTCTCGTACATACATCCAGCCAGGAATGGCCTCATTTCTTACGTCCACGCATCCATGCCACACAAGCTCCTTCGATGCTCCAGGGATACTACTATGACCTTTCAGTTAATTGAAGTCACTGTGGGCAATGGTAAACTTCGACTTTGCAACGTATACTCTGCCCCTGGTGTTATAAATCTTGTTGCCCTCCCAGTACCTACAAATCGTGGAGTGATTTATATGGGGGATTTCAACGCTCGACATCCTGCTCTTGGTGATGCCTCCCCTGTCCCCAACCGTAGTGGAATCCCTCTACTCAACTACATACATCGGTACCGACTCACACGATGGGAAACTGGTGGAGCCACACATGCACGTGGAGGCACAGTTGACCACATCATCACGTCTGGCCTTCTCTCTTCTCCGACCATATTGCTCTTAGTTTATACTACTCCATACCATCTCGGATTCTAACTCCTCATCATCTGACCCGTATATCCATTCCTCCTAAATATTGCCCTACGTATATTTCGTACATCTCTAATCTCCTTCCCACATTTGACTTCCTATCCCCCGACGCACTATACACGTCCTTAGTGAATACCACACACGACTTCTACAGCCGCTATGTAACCAAAGCTCACCTACCACGCCGCCCTGTACCTCACTCATGGACGTTGGACCACCGTATTATCCAAGCGGAGAGAGCTACACAGACTACTGGTCATACTTTTCAGACGCAACCCACACCTGATTCTTTACATCAGTACCAAATAGCACGGGATAATATGGTCGCCCTCCAGAACTGTGCCTACACAGAGTCTTGGCAGAAATACACTGATTCCATAAATCACCAGACTAGTATCGCGACCATGTGGCGCCTTGTAAAAAGGGTCGTTAAGAAGCAACCTCCCAGCGCCCTCCATCACAGTCCAGACGCCTACGCCCAGGACCTCATTACTTTATGGTCGTCACAGTCACAGACTAACAATCTTCCTACGCATATCCAAGAGGCACTCTCCACTCGTCGCAACACCCGTAATCTCCATCTAATGGCTGCACTTCTCCACCCAGATGAAGAAGACGACGTCCCGATTACGGAGAATGAATTACGACTAGCCATGGCTAATACAAAAACTTCTGCCCCCGGGGATGACGGCATTACATACCAAGTGCTCCGACTCCTACTGGAAGTTCCTGGCAACCCCCTCCTTCGCCTCTTCAACCTCTGCCTCCTACGTGGACATGTACCTGCAGCCTGGACTTTAAGCACGATTGTCCCGATACCGAAACCAGGTACTTATAAATTCAGGCCCATTTCCCTAACTTCATGCTTCAGCAAGATGCTTGAACGTATCATCCTTGCCCGGCTCATGAATCGTCTACAAGGTCAACTCTCGCCGCAGCTGTATGGTTTCCTCCCACGTCGAAGTACGCACCACTGCCTTACTGAGCTCTACACCCGCCTCTCTCCCACCAGCGTAGTTGCCTTCCTGGACCTCAAAAGTGCTTTCGATGTAGCCAACCATGAAATAATTCTTGACCAGCTGGTTACCTTCGGAGTGCAAGGAAACCTCCTTCGATGGATTCGAGGTTATCTGAGTAACAGGAAGTCACGTGTTCTCTTTCGAGGTGTGTGCAGTTCCTACGAGCAGTTCAAACTCGGTACCCCGCAAGGTGGCGTACTAAGTCCATTTCTTTTTAACGTCTTGATGCACCGCTTACTCTCATTTCTTCCTAACGTTCCCGGTACAACCCTTCTCTGCTACGCGGACGACATCTGCATCCATTCCAACTCGCCCGCTGACCTCCAATTCGTCCTAAATGGCTTCTACACGTCAACTACCGCTTGTGGTCTCATCATTTCCCCTGAGAAAAGCAGAATATTTTCATCTCGTACTCTCCAAGCACTACCGACGTTCAACATGGGAAGTGATGCTATCCCTCATTGCACACAGTACACATACCTTGGAGTACCAGCCCGGATCACTCCACCCATACCGACTCGACAACGTATCCATCCCCTTGTTAATGATCTCCTTGATCGTCTGCAGGCCCGTTTTAACCCTATCAAGTGGCTTGCCACAAATTCCACCGGCGCTTCATTACCAATGGTCAGAACTCTATACACCACATTTCTTCGATCACTCGTTGACTACTTATCACCTGCCCTTTGTCAACTTCCCAGGAGAGCTTTGGAACCTCTCGAAAAATTCCAAAATAGAGTAATGAGATTTATCTTAGGTTGCCCTCCTTCGACTCGCATCGTTAACATGCAAAGTGAACTTGGTCTACCCTCGCTTGTAGAGAGAATATATGCTAACATGGCCATTCTCTCTGTAAAATGCCTCCGATCGCCCTATCTGTCCCCAAACTTTACTGCTACCATCAGAGCGTCGCTCGAACCTGACAGTACACCCCGCCTCCCACTTCGACCAGGAGGCCGCAACCTCGTCACTACAGTGTGCAACACACTCAAAAACCTTGACATTCACGTCCCTGAAGAAACGGTTGAACCCGACTTGCCCCCGTGGCGAATCTCCCTCCCTAACGTCACCTTCACACCAACCTCCAAAGATGACCTTCCTGCACTTCAAAAGCAACTAGCACTAGAGACCATCGACAGCGTATCCTCAAAGATCCCCGCAGCGCATGTCATCTACGTGGATGGCTCAGTACAGGCTGATGGAAGAGCAGCGTGTGCCATGTACTCACCCACCTTACAGCCACCTGTGGAAGCTG
>NC_134802.1:42425085-42475085 GCF_046742065.1 Oratosquilla oratoria | reverse complement strand
AGGAAAAATATCATAAATGGTGGAAAATTTTGGGGGAAATGAGATGACGATGGAGTATGGACGACGGGTGAGGGAGAGGCAGGATGGATGGATGGAAAGACGTATAAACTTAAGTGGTTGAAAGGAAAATGGAAAAAGTTGATGAGAGTCGTTGAAGGAGGTATGCGGTAGGGGAAAGGGTAGCCGCGGAGGTGGGGGGGGGAGGAGGAACCGACCAGTGAAGCGAGGTTTTGGGGAAAGAAAACGCGAAGGAAGAAGAACGAAGGAACCACATGATGCTTCTGGAGACTCCAGACACTATCACACTGGGCTAAATTTCCTCCGACAGATGGAGCGGATTTACAGCCGGCAGGAGGAACCTGATATGCTGGAGAAAAGCCATTTACCTCCCGCATATTAAATGACATTTAATGTATTTTGGTTGAGAAAAAAAAAACAGTTTGCCATACGGATTTTACGACGGAAAAAGTTCTGGAGGTAGGCCGTACCGCCGATTAATCGCAGGTTGAAGGAAAAGTAGCCTTAAGACGCAGAATAGGAGACAGGAGATCGAGAGATATAGGAATGAAAAATGAGGCAGGAGGTAGCACAATCAAGAGTGAGACTGATGGGAACTGAGGACAGAAGACATTGAGAATTAAAGAACAAATATTCTAGAAACACTAGCAAACAAAGTTAGAAAGCCACAGTAGAATTGAGAAGAGAAATGGAAAAGAATTAACAGAGTAAGACGTAAATTTATACAAAAAAAAAAAAAAAAATGGGGGATGCAGCGGTTCAGTTGAAATATATGGAAGTAGTGAGATTGGGGGAGGCAAATGTGGGGATGATTAAAAATGGAGAAAGGCTATGGAAGGGATGTTGATAAGGGTAAGTAGTGTATGTTATGAGAGAGGGAAAGTAACTACAAACTGGAAGAAAGTATGTATAGTACCAATTCATGAAGGTCGCAAATTCGAATGCAAGAGCTATAGAGATGTTATTCTTCCTAGCATACCAAGTAAAGTGCATGACAGAACTACATCACAAAAGATAACGAGAGAAACATAGAAGAGAATATGAAAACAACAGTGCCGTTTTTGTGAGGGAAGAGGTTGTGTAGATCAGACTTGCGAAAAAGGGGAAACGAAGCTACCTTTTTCGTAGATCTGGTAAAGGCGTGTGACATAGTAGATAGGTAGAGTACGGGAGACAACGAGAATATTCGTACTCCGGCGGTGGACCAGCGGTTTTATTCAGTGGAGGGGTCAATCCGGGACGAAATGATGTGTCTTGACCGTGCACGCCCCCTTTTAGTCCCGAGTTCGCTCCTCCAAAGCTGAATAAAATCGCTTGGCATAAGCCAGGGCAATGTACATGAAATACGTCATCGAGACGGAACCATAAAAATAATAAAGGAGAGATTTAAAGAAGATGGTCGCAGATCAGTGGGAGAGAAGAAATTGAAAGTAATTAGGATCCTTTCTATATAGAAGAGACTAGTCTTCAACCATAAAAGAATGCTACGTGGCTCTGGTCCGTAGGGATATTTCTAGTTTCTAAAGTCCCAAAAAAAGCGTTGGCTGCATGAAACACACGCAATCAATACTGCATCGAAACGGAAAAAAGTACTGTACAAGTTAGTTGTGTACATACCTGTATTTTGCGCATTTTTCTTAGTCCTCCGTGGATTGGTTCTCCTTTCCAATTTGGTGACGAGATTCCCTTTCAACATTCTGGCCGGAGAGGTGTGGCCCTTCCCTCCTGCGAGTGCTGAGCGCCTCCTAACATAGGATGGAACCAGCTCTCCACGTAGGCCAACACTTCCATGTTCTTTACGTAAAGTCTCTTTGTCGGCCACCGCTAGCGGTCTGACGTCTCTTTCTCTTCTTTCTAACACTCCTCCTTTTCCTCCTCCTTTACCTTCTCCATCTCCTCTTCCATCTTCCTCACGTTCTTCATCTCTTGGTGTTTCTATCCCTTCCCTTTGCGAGCTCGAGAAGACCCATCTACTGATAAACTTAGACAGCGCAGCATAAGATGGGTCCTTCATCGGGGTTTGAGTCGTCGTCGGCTTCTGTGTAGGACGACTCGGAGGCAACGATGTCGAGGATGACCTGTTCGACAGTTCTCCTGCACGAGCGAACCTGAGGGTGGCCTTGGAAGAATACAGGCGGAGAAAAGAATTTGAGTCTTTTGTTTTTACTGGGCACCTCTGCCTTCCAAATCACAAGAAGACATAGTTTTCAAAACAAGATTTACGGTAAATATACAGGTTTACAAAGTGTCATTATTTTGTAACAAATGTAATGGGAGTTTAGGAAACTGATTAGTTTCTGTTTCATCCACTCATTCCTCAGCTTTCAATTCTTACTTAACTTCCAGTACTATGTGATCCGATATTCCGATTCCAAAACCTTTCACTGTATCTAAATCAGTTTTCTACCCGCCATCATATACATACATATACCAAAGGCTTTTTCCCCCTACACGGGGGGTAGCCAAAAAGAAAAGGGCATAGAAACTACTCCCACCCATTCCATTCCCATCATATAGTTGAGGAATTGTCATTAGCTTCCACCTCTTCCCGGTCAATCATCTTATTGGATTAGACGTTTATAATCAAAGGTCGCATTTCCCACTCCTAAATATTTCTTCGCAGACACTATTCTTCTTCAATCCTTCATACCACCTCCCACCTCAAATTTGTCTTTTATTCCTTCCATAGATCTTGCCCCCATCTTCGCCTCATGTCCTCGCCTACCATCTCAACACTCATCCTTCCTATCCATTCGTTCAGTTGCGAACAGAACACCCTTCATAATTTTTTCATGATTGGTTATATACATTTTTATCATGATCTGATCTCCCATTATTCTTAAAATGTACTCTTAACATTCTAGAGCTTATGACACACACATGCACACACATTGAGGATATACAGAAGAGAGAGGCGAGTGACAAAAATAGATAAATAGATTAAATAGAATAGATAAAACAAAATCCTGATGGAGAATGATTTACTCACATGTTTGTTTCCGAGAGTAGAGAAGATCCCGAAGAGGCAAAGGAACACTATATACCCCAGGACGATTAGCGTCAGGCCGGGAAGCTGAGGGGATACCGCTGTTCTTGAGGCGGACATGGTATTGGACGGTGACGCCGATGCGGGAAAGGTATCAGGATACGAAACCCTGTCACTTGGGCTCTTTCGTAACATCGAAACGCTCTTTTTTCGACGGCCATTACGGCGGCCATTTTGAAGCGTAAAGCCGGCGTCAGAACAACTGCTTCTTCTCCTGCAACTCGTTCTTGGCGTGTCTTTCATGACACAACGAAGTAAGAAAGCCAAAGGCGAGAGAATAATGGAAATGGTGAAGTGTCTAGGAAGGAGTCCATTCTTTTGGACTTCGAGTTCTCTGTAGATATGCTTCTCGGAGGAAGGTGAGGGTTCAACCTCGTTTCCACCCTCAACCTGAACCTCGACCTCACCCTCGCCCTCACACTTACACTTTAGATCCTTGAGATAGACTAGGACCTCCTCCTCAACCATTACGACTCATCTTTAATATCCATTTCGAGTTGTATCTTGTAAGTTGCATAACTTTGTAAATTTCAATCGTTTCTTCTATTTTTCTTCTTTTTTTTATGCCAGGCTGGATCCTTCCTTTCTTGGAATTCTTCCTCGAGTTCTTTTTTTTTATGCCAGGCTGGATCCTTCCTTTCTTGGAATTCTTCCTCGAGTTCTTTCTGCAACAAAAGAAAAGAAAAAAATATTCAGGAATTTAGCATGGAGAAAGTAGCCGTTACAAAAGACTTGCAACCGCAAAGGGAAACGTAAATTTGATACTTTGAAAACTACTGCGATTCTTAGTCTACGGGACCAGGTGCCTTCCAGTCATCTTTCCAGCTTTACTGGTATGATAACCAGAGAGTAACAGTATGTCTAGAAATTGCAAAATCTCTCCCCTAGTTGTTATGTAAAGATCCTCCTTTTGCTTACGTTTGCATATCTGCCGATTTCAAAAACTAAATGATCATGAATATTCTTTGACGCCCTACGATGGCACAATATTGTCCCAAAAGAAATAAGTCCTGGTAAACTCCAGCATAACAACCAATCTCTGACACTTGGAAAGAAAACCGTTCATTGTTTTGCTTCAACATGTTTAGGGATTTTTGGATGTAACGACGTGCACCATCAGAACAAATTCAAACGATGTTTACATCCTTACAATCCATTCAAACGATGACCTACCTATAGTAGATTTAAGCCCCTTTGTAATAACAAAAATAGCCGACTACTAAATAGGCAATGCGGCAAACGCCAAAAAATATAATAGAGGCTTAGCAAAAACAAACACATTCAAACAAACAGAAAATATATCAAAAGCAGAAATATTTCAAAACCTAAATGTAACAAACATGTCACTGATGTATATAAACACTACAGGCACCCAACCATGTGGGACTTCACAAGTCACTTTCCTTCCAATAAAATATCTCATTTTTCACTACTTTCTCACAAATCTGTCTCTCAGGAAACACTTCAATCTGTATTTTCCAACTTTCATATTAATCTTCTGTGAGGTACCTTATCGAAAGCGTTTTCTAGATCCAGATATACACAGTCCACCCAACCATCTCTTTTGCAACATATGAACCGTTCTTGAATAGAAAAAAGGATTTCTTTCACAGGATTTTTTTCTGTCGAACTAGTTGTCTGGCATTAGTTTCATATCCTCATGGCACTTTATCGATCTGCCTTTTACAATTTATTTACACATTTTGTTTATTGTGCTGGTCAAGGACACTGGTCTGTAATTCAAAGGTTCCTCTTTATTTTCTTCCTTATAAATTGGAACCACATTTGCCTTTTTACAATCTTTGGGCACTTTTCGTTCTTCTAGAGAATACACAAGCACTTTATACATCTTGTCCACCAATTGGTCTCTAAGGGCTACTAGTAACCACCACATAACTTGACTGTCTGTGCAGAATGGGCAAAGGTGGGAGCTTTGGTAACAAATGAAGGTCTCCAGGTATAAACTCTTTATCACTGGCCCAGGTTCACAAACGATATAAAATAAAACAAGATAAAATAAGATTAAAAAAAAAATAGATAAAAAAAACAATAGATTTTAAAACAAAACAACACAAAATAAGATGGAATGAAATAGAAATATTAACATAAAATAACCTAAAAAAGAAATTACCTCACTGTTATCACTTTACTCGAACAAGACAAAAAGAGTAGTTGGATGCTGCTTTTGGTGTTGCCGCGAGGCGGGAATGGAGCGACGCGACGCCAGGACAACAGGTGAACTATCCAACATCTGCTAATGGACAAAACGCACTGTTGGCGTCGTGGTGGTGGCGGTGGTGGCACTGGCGGTAGACACGCTGACACCAGTTGTGGTGGGAGTGGTAGGAACAAAGGGGGGAGGGCTTACTGACGCCGTAGGTTTCGGTGATGACAGTTGGTTGCATCTGTGTTCGTGGAAACTATGTTGGGTGGAAACTATACTGACTCTATGATAGCGGCGAGAGTTGGTGAAAACAATGGCTGCAGTGGCGACTTTGGCGCGCAATGAGAGATAGATAGATAGATAGATAGATAGATAGATAGATAGATAGATAGATAGATAGAGAGAGAGAGAGTCTATCCCATATGATGCAATCGCGTATAAAAATCTAAAGTACATGAGGTTGACGCTTTGTTCGCAGTTGTGCGTCTTCTGGTGTGTACTCCTCTTTTCTTGTCTGTTTGTTTATTTTTAGTATTTATTTATTTAATTATCTATTCATCTATTTATTCATTTATTTGTTTATCTATTTATTTATTTATTTATTTATTTATTTTTACGAAAAGCACTCAGGAACCTAAGAAATCGTGGATGGCAACAACTTGAAAATCTACCATTGCTTATTTTCTGTTTATTTATCTTTGTTTTCTATACTACGCGTAGCATTGTAAACCCATCTCTTCCACTACCCTGGGTGTTGGTGGAGAGAATGTTGGAAGTTTGTGGGACTGGTAGTGGAGATTTACGCAAATGGTGGTGGTAGTAATGATGGTAACGGTGCCGATGCTGTCGTGTTGGTGATAACTGTGGTGGTAATTGGTCGAATGGCTGTAGTCTTTGTGACAGTAATGAGTAGATTTTCTCGACCGAATGAAAACAGAGTGAAGGCCAGGGCTAGTTCCTCGGACTGGCTACCAGTACATAGTGGAGTACCACAAGGATCGGTGCTGGGTCCAGTCCTGTTTATAATATCTATAACCGACATAACAAACAACCTGAATTCAGTAACCAGTCTATTTGCTGATGATACTTAAATATAACAAGACAGAAGAAGACAGGGAGTTCATGCAAAGAAACATGGATAGATTGAGTGGAATAGGAAATAGAAATTGAGTTTTGATGCCGAGAAATGCAAGGCAGTACATTTTGGATATCAGAATCCTCCAACAAAGTACATGTTAAATGAGGTTGCATTTGAAGAATCAACAGCAGAAAAGGACTTGAGCTTATAATATTAATAGCCAAGCGTATATGTGGCCCTAATAACAGCCAAGGCAGACAGGTTAGTTGGAATAATAGAAAATACTTTTACTTTCATGACGAAAAATATTTTACTTTTATGACAAGAGATATTTTACTTTCATGACGAAATATATTCTATTTTCACGAGATATATTTCACTTTCATGACAAGAGATATCTTACTTTCATGTCGAAATAGATTTTACTTTCATCACGAGAGATATTTTACTTTCATGACGAAATATATTTTATTTTAATGACGAGAGATATTTCACTTTCATGGCAAGAGATATCTTACTTTCATATCGAAATAGCTTTTACTTTTACGACGAGAGATATTTTACTTTCATGACAAGAAATATTTTACTTTCATGTCGAAATAGCTTTTACTTTCATGACGAGATATTTTACTTTCATGACGAAATATATTTTACTTTCATGACGAGAGATATTTCACTTTCATGACAAGAGATATTTTACTTTCATGTCGAAATAGTTTTTACATTTATAACAGATATTTTACTTTCATGACGAGAGATATTTTACTTTCGTGACGAGAAATGTTTTACTTTCATGACGAGAAATATTTTACTTTCATGACAAGAGATATTTTCCTACGCATGTACAAAATACTTCTTCGGCCCATTTTAGAGTATGGTGCTCAGAGTTGGTCCCAAATACTTAGTAAAGGACATAAAAATAACTGAGCAGGTCCAACACTGTGCAGCGAAGTTGGTACCTGAGCTTGTCAATTTGTCGCAGGAAGAGAGGTGTGAGGCATCAGGATTGCAGACGCTGGAGGCCAGAAGAAGAAAGGATATGAAGCTGCTTGAGGGTTTAGAAGATACCCTATGGCTCATTCTTTACATTCAGTACAACAGGACCAAGAGGACATTCAGTGAAATTAAGTAAACCATAACACTAGAGGACCACATTATAAGGAAATTTGTTTAAGATAAGGCTACAACAGCGTGTTGTGACGGTGCCTACTATAGGTAGCTTTAAATCCCCTTTCACACCAGGCAACCGGTCGCGGCCACTAGTTGCCTCCCATAGTTTTTTCAATGGAGCCTTTCACAAAACGCCACCGCGGTTGCTCAAGTCCGCTGCCGGCCTTGGCGGTGGCAGGCTCTTGCAACCAGTGGCCGACACTGAAAGTTGCGCCGCACAATGTTAGGTATCTTATTGAATACATATATGATTCTGAATTTCACCTTTTCCCCTCCATTTGAATAAAAAAATATTCAATCTATTGCATATTAAAATCCACAAGAGAAAATAAAATAAATGTTTATGTAGTGGTTAGTTTAAATGTTGTCATCACCAGATTACATGCTTGTTTTAGTAAACAATAACAATACAGCAACGTATTTTGTTTCGACAATGTTGACGCTGCACATATAACGTTCACGTTGGATACCACTTATTTACTTTTACTAAAGCTTCTTATACACCCCCACAAGTCAAGATAGTACAGGTAAGCATGGATTTATGTTCAGTTGCTAATCACATTTACTTTGAATGCGTTACTGAGATAGGTGAGATGTTAGCTGAGGACCACAATGGAAATAAGCGTTCATGCTTTTTGTTTTTGTGTTATCCTCGGCAATTTACATTTATTATTTCGAACTATATGTTCTTGTCATTATTTGCACTTCATGTACATTGGTTTATTGCCAAATAAAGTCTATCTATCTATCTATCTAGCTCACGCCAAGAGGTATTTGGTTTCATCCGTCTGAAGGAAGGCATTAGTCTAGACTTAGTATTACCTTTGGCTTTGCACCTTGTCCTGGGGTGTCAGGTAGAAATGGTAAGGGCCTAAGACTCGGCTGCGTTGTACAGACCGAATCCTTGGTAGTAATGTATTATCGTTAATGTTTTAGTGATTGTTTAATCAGGGGGTGCATAGCCTAATAAATAAGCCCTAGCCATAGAGGGTAGACAGCTGTGCCTGTTAACTTTTTTAGTTTTTACATGTTATAGTAATTAGTCAATTAGAGAGTAAAGTAGGACAATTATATCACTCAGTGTAAACAAAAGACCATGTTTAATTAATATCACCATCAGTTATTTTGTGGGACCTTATCGAAGTATTTAAGATAATACGAGGTTTTGAAGGTCTAAACTTTGTCTTTGAGTTCAGACAAGGACCCACTAGAGGACATGATTACAAAAATTTTAAGCACTGACCCTGACTTAACATAAGGAAATATTTATTCACACAAAGAAGAATGATAGAGGAGTGGAATAAACTATTTTTTTTTCTAGAAATGCACACCTATATTTAAATGGTATAGCATTAGTAAAATATTAATTTTGTAGGTAAAATTTTACTTTCGACCATTGTAGGAATATAGCCATACAAAATTAAATAGTAATTTTGTAAATTAAAATGTATGAACGTAATATGCAATTTTGTGTGCGGAAATGAAAATAAAAAAAGTTGCTAAAACAGATTTCTTAAGTAACGAAGTCGTGTACGACGAATGGTACGCCATGTTTGTTATGGTAGATGCCGACGTCGGAGAAATGAAAGGACGATAAATTTGTCTAAACTAAACTAACCTAACCTAACCTAACCTAACCTGTGTTTAATAAATCATTACCTGCAAATTAGATATCATCCGGCTGGTCCGCAAGCTGAGAGAGTGGTTGAAAAGCCCGCCAACGTCTCTCACGACGACGAGGACCAGCCGGATGATATCTAATTTGCAGGTAATGATTTATTAAACACAGGTTAGGTTAGTTTAGTTTAGACAAATTTATCGTCCTTTCATTTCTCCGACGTCGGCATCTACCATAACAAACATGGCGTACCATTTGTCGTACACGACTTCGTTACTGAAATCTGTTTTAGCAACTTTTTTTATTTTCATTTCCGCACACAAAATTGCATATTACGTTCATACATTTTAATTTACAAAATTACTATTTATTTTTGTATTGCTATATTCCTACAATGGTCAAAAGTAAAATTTTACCATTTTGTAAGTTATAATACATCAATGTAATATATATTTTTCTTGGTGGAAATAAATATCAGAAAACATGCTAAAAACTATGCAGAAACAAAGTTACATCAACTCCTTTAGTCTCTATCTTTGTTTTCATAGAGTCAGAGGTTGGAGATGACAACTGTGATGACCTGATGGCCTCTAGAATTACAAGTATTGCTTTACTAAATGCATGGTAGGTTAGGTTAGAATAGACAAATTGATCATACTTTAATTTCTTAAACCTCCACCTCTACCAAAACAGAGATATCATCTCAAGTAGTCAAAGTGGCCATGTTCGTTTTTTAATAGCTTTTAAGAACTTTTTCCATTATTGATTTCTGCCAAGAATAACATATATTACATTGATGTATTATAATTTACAAAATTATTATTTAATTTTCTATTGCCATATTGCATAGATGTGTATTTCTAAAAATTTACCGAATAAACTGCTGGCAGAGGTAGTTTGAGCTAAAACTGTAAATATGTTCAAGGCATAACTGGAACTACTACTGAAGCCATTAAGGGGGCGCTTAATGAGCTAAAGAAAGCTTCCTTCCCCAACACACCTTACTTTTGCTGCTTTATTAACCAATGGGGTGGCACTGGTAAGAATTTGATCAAAATCGGGTAAATTAAGATGAAAGTATTGACATCATTTGTAGTTTTCATATGACCTTTAATTGATGATTGCCATCATCAAGATTTTTTTTTATCAGCACATCATAATATGGTAAATTTTTAGAAGTTCACCCCTAAACAATATAGCAATAGAAAATTAAATATTGATTTTATAAATTATAATAAATCAATGTAGTATACATTTTTCTTGGCAAAAATTAATAACAGAAAAAGTTGCTAAAAGTGATACACTACCGAACGGAGCTGGGATGAGTGCTTGAGATACCATCTTTGTTTTGATAGATGTGGAAGTCAAAGAAATTAAAGTATGATAAATTGATCTAACCTAACATGACCTGCATTATTACTGTGGTACTGTACTTGTAATGGTAGAGGTCATCGGGGTTATTGTTATCAGGGATGTTGACAGCTGGTCTTATCATAAGATCAGACTGCAGAATATTGAGGAGTTTCATAGTTTCAAGAAAAGCATAAAGCTTAGCTCCATAGCACTGTTTAAAAATATGTAGTATGCAAGGTACTGGTAGAGGTACTGAGGGCATATTCCAGGGCTCAATACCCATTGCCATTGCCAGACTAACATATACGGGACTGAACAGACGCCAACATGGCATCTGAAACCTATCGTCACAACTCCATTGGGTATAACGGCATTCCCACATTTAGTGGCATATTAGGTGTGCTGAACTGTGAGTGCCTGGCAAAGGCGACCAAACCGAGCATGTGTTTACTGCTGACGCTGCATCATAACAGTGGCGCTATTTAGCGCAGTACTGCCAGATAGTTAGGGAAATTCTGACTTGCATAAGGAAATATAGTCAACTATTTTCAAGATTAACTAGGGAAATTTTCCCAGAATTAAAACTGTTAATAGTGTGCTATTTTCTAGAGTAGATAGGAGAATTCGGAGGCAAACAGGGAAATTTTGAGTGTGCAGCTAGGGAAATTTCATCAGGATAACCTGGCAGCACTGTGTTTACCAGATTTGAATTTTTCAAGGAGCGTCTCTCGTGGATACTGGTTTATTTTTACGTGATTTCTTCACATTATTAGCTGAAAATGTCTTCCAAGTGACCATTAGTGGGGGGTAAATGTGGTCAAGGTGCTAAGAAAAAGTGGATGTCCCTCACAATTGTTCAAAAAGTAGAGTTATTGAAGAAATTAGACAATAGTATGTTGGTCCAAAAGCTGTGTGATATGTATGGTGTTGGCTCATCTACTGTTTATGATTTGAAAAAACAGAAAGTGCAGCTATTGTTGTATTTTCCCAAAAGCGATAGTAAAACACAAAGGAGCATGCATAAACACATGAAGCTTGGGAAATATGAGGACTTAGAAAAATGTCTGATGGGTGTAATATTTTTTTTTTTTTTTTTTTTTTTTTTTTTTTTTAAGAAAGAAGAAATGAACATCAAAGGTGAATTTAATTTGTCAACAGGAAAACTTGATAGGTTTAAGAAGAGACATACCGTGGGATGGGGTAATCAGGCCATCACTGGGGTAAATGGGCCATATAAAAGTTATTTATGTATTGAAAATTATGTTACAACTGGTAAATAAAATTGTTTAAAATGGAGGTAGGTATTTGTTCAGGGTAAAAGTGAAATATTTTAAAACCAATTTCAATTAAAAAAGTGAATAACATTTATATGGCCCATTTACCCCCCAGTGATGGCCTGATTACCCCATCCTATGGTAGTATTTCAGAAGGTACAACGTGTGGCGAGTCTAAGTCGGCAGATCACGAAAATGCTGATGTAGATGACGATGCTCCTGTTGCCCACCAGTTTCTTTGATGGAAATAGTGAGAATGGTCATGACACCAGAGGTATTCCAGTGTGAGCAGTGTGAAGAGAGTGATGATGACAATAACGAGCAAAATGATGACCCCCTGACTTGACGAGACTATTGAGCTTACGGAACAATTAATCGATGCTCTGGAGCAGTGCTCATTCATCATGGAACAGCAAATAATGGAGGTGTATAACATACAGGCCTGTTTGATTAAGGAGAAGCCAAAATACTTGTAGCAAACGAAGATCCTGGACCTTTTTAAGAAAATGTGTGACAAGACTGCTTCAGATGTTCAGCCTTTATCAGGTCCTTCATCTGCTCCAGACATTGAGCCATTCCCTGGGAACATCTTCTGCTCCAGATAATGTGCCTGTCATGAGCAGTACTCCAGTCAGTTCCACCCCCACCAGAGATCCCATAGATCACCCTGCCAGACACCACTGAGCCTGCTGACGTCAGCCCTGAAGCCAGTCACGACATCAGCCTTGCAGCCCAGTCCTCCATGTAAATAATCATCTTGTACAGTATGAAGAATCCTCACTTTGGGAGTGGAAGAAGCCAGCTGAACAATGGAAATGCAATGAATTTTTTCCCTAAGCTTTTCCTACTTTTTATTTTTTATTTATTTATTTTTTATTATTATTATTACCTGTATTCCTGTACCGGTATTTGAAAATAATTAATGGGTTTAATGGCAAAATCTCTTTAATGGCATTCCCAAAACCCTAAGGCTGCCGTTAAATTGGGACAATCTGTATTCATGTATTCATCATATACCAAGGCTTTTTTCCCCCTTACCAGGGGGGTAGCCATAAAGGACAAGGCACAAAAACATTCCCACCCATTTCATCCCCGAAAACACTCCACACCCCTCCACCCTCCCTCCCATCTTAGCACCTCCTAGATGATGGGTCATCCCTGCACCCTGTCCACTGCCCTGGGTCAGAAGCAGTGTCGCAGGACACAGCACATCCACAGCAAGGCCGCTTCATTAAATCGGCGACCCCCCCCCCTCTCCGTCCCCCCATATAAAGGAGAGGACGGGGAGAAATCCCTTCAGGCTGCGTCAAAAAATTTTGCTCACACACACTACCTCACCCCCATTCCCCCGTCCAATCCACCTCATGCATCACAACATTTTCCATATACAACCATTCTCCATTCACCCCTGTCTTCTGTCCTCTCCCGTCCTTCCTCAACCGACATTCCCCTCTTCCCCAAAGCCCCCTTCACCCCATCCATCCATCTCATCCTAGGACGTCCCCTCATGTTCACTCCCTCCACATCTGCCTTCCATACCTCCTTTACTAGTCTTTCTTCACTCATTCTTTCCATGTGTCCAAACCATCCTAATACTCTTTCATCCACCCTATCTCCCAGCTCCCCCTTCACCCCTGTTCTCCTCCTCACTTCCTCATTTCTCACTCTATCCAGCCTAGTAACCCCCATCATACTTCTCAGACACTTCATCTCAAACACATTCAAGTTCCTTCTCTCTTCCTCTCTCATGTTCCATGTTTCTGCTCCATACAGTGTTGTTGGCACAATCACTCCTTCATACAGTCTCCTCTTAGCATCCATTCCCAGATTCCTATTCCTCATTACACTTTTTAAACCACCAAGGCATTTACTCGCTTCTCTCAATCTACATTCCACCTCCACCCCCACTCCACCCCTTCCTGGCACATTTGCACCCAAATTTCTAAAACTATCCACTTCCTCCAGTCGCTCTCCCTTAATGCTCACTTCCAGATTACTGCCACTTTCACCCCTTGTACATCTCATCACCTTACTTTTACCCACATTTATCCTCAGCTTTCTTCTATCACACACTCTCCCAAACTCTGTCACCAGCTTCCTCAATCCCTCCTCCGATCCTGCCACAAGCACAGTGTCGTCCGCAAACAACAGCTGGCTCACCTCCCACTTTTCTCCATTTTCCTTAACCATCTCCAATCCCTGACCCACTACCCTTGCATTCACCTCTCGCACCACCCCATCCATGTATAAGTTGAACAGCCAGGGTGACATAACGCATCCCTGACAAAGTCCCACCTTTACCTCAAACCACTCACTCTCTCCATTTCTAATCCTGACACAAGCTCTACTACTCTCATAAAAACTCTTGACAGCTCCCAGAAGCTTTCCTCCTATCCCGTATATCTGCATAACCTCCCACAGTGCCTTTCTGTCTACCCTGTCGTAAGCCTTTTCCAGATCCATAAAGGCCCAGAAAACATCCTTCCCCTTTCCTATAGCTTTCTCACATATCTGTCTTACCACAAAAATCTGATCTACACAACCTCTACCCGTCCTAAACCCACACTGTTCCTCACCAATTACTCCCTCTGTTCCTCTCCTAATCCTCTCAATCAAGATCCTCCCATAAGCCTTCCCAACTACACTTAACAAGCTAATCCCTCTGAAACTACTACATTCACACTTGTCCCCCTTTCCCTTGTAAAGTGGAACTATACACGCACTCCTCCAGTCCTCCGGCACTCTACCTTCTCTCCAGCAAACATTGAATAACCTCACCAACCAGTCCACCATCACTATACCTCCCTTTTTAAGACATTCTGCATGGCAATCATCCATCCAGACCAGGTGCCTTACCTGCTTTCATCATCTTAACTGCTGCCTTCACTTCATCCTTCCTTATTTCTCCTCTATTTTCCTCACTCATCATGGTCATTTTCTTAGCATTTCCCACTGCAACAATCTTTCCCTCCCTATCCTCCTTCACATTTAGCAACTCCCTAAAATATTCTGCCCATCTTCCCCTTACTGCCTTCTCCTCCATTATCATCTCTCCATCTGCACCTTTTACCTTTTCTTCCCCACTTGATTCACCTCCTCTTCCTCTCTTAATTTCTTTCCAAAACATCTTTTAATAACTTTCAAAATTTTCTGTCATACTCTTACCCCATTTTACATCTGCTCTCCTCTTTGCCTCCTTTACCTTTTTCTTTACTTCTCTTTTCTTTTCCCTGTACGTCTCATATGACTCCCTCGTCCTACTTTGTAACCAATCTGTGAAAGCTCGCTTCTTCTCTTCTACAACCTTCTTCATTTCCTCATCCCACCGTTCACTACCCTTCCTTCTATTTCCTCCTGTCCTTCTTGTTCCACACACCATCCTTGCACACTTTGTGACTCCCTCCTTGAACCATCCCCATTCCTCCTCCACACCTACCTCCACTCTATCCTTCACTCCCTCCCACTCCTCCTTCAGCTTCCTCTTGTACTCCTTCTCCTTTTCCTCTTCGTTTAGAGAGTTCACTCTAAGCACCTCCCTACCTTTTGTCCCTTTCCTCTTCCTCCATCTGTCCTCCACTCTCAACTTACCTTCCACCAGAAAATGATCTGATATTCCCCCACCCTCTCCCCTTAGCACATGTACATCTCTAACTCTTCCTATCATAATCCTATTTACCACTACATAGTCCATTAAAGCTCTATCTACCACCTTTCCTTCCACCACCCTCTCCCATGTGTACTTATGCTTGACTTTCTTCCGAAACACTGTATTTGCTATCATCAACTCTCTTTCTAGACACATTTCCACCATCAACTCTCCACTACGATTCTTTCCTGGAACTCCACATTTCCCAACCACTCCATCAATTGTCTCCTTTCCTACCCTAGCATTAAGGTCTCCCAGTACTATTACATTTACACTTCTCCCTAAACCCTCTATGCACTCATTTAAATCTATCCAAAAGGCCTCCCTTTCTTCTACATTCTTCTCACTGCCAGGCCCATATGCACTTACAAAAACCCACATCTCCTTTCCCAGTTTCACCTTCATCCACATTATCCTTGAGGAAACCTCCTTCCACTCCACTACACGTTTACCTATCTCTTCACTTACTAGTATAGCCACCCCATCCCTCCCTTGCCCTCTCTTCACTCCTGATAACCTCCCACTTACACTCCCAAACTTACAATCGCCCTTCCCTTTCAACTTAGTTTCACTCAAAGCCAACACATCCATCTTTCTTCTCACAAACATACTACCTATCTCTTCCCTTTTACTCTCATCTGTACCACATCCACGCACATTAAAAGACCCAAACCTTAGGGTGCCGGACCGAGGCCCTCCAGCCCCTCTTATGCCTCTGCCTTTTTTTTCTAGGAATGTGCCCTGTAGGGCTACAAGGAGAGGGATGCCTAGTCCCAATCCCCGTCCCTTTTTTTCTCGCCTCTTACGATCCAAGTGGGAATACTTGGTGGCAGTATTCTTTTCCCCCACCACAGGGAATTCCCCCACCATAGAAAAAGAAAATACTCAGAGAAATGGTACAGTATAGCAACAAGGGTTGGGGGACAGCATAATGGAGGGACAGTCGTAGTATAAAAGTGTCATCATTTTTCTATGAACAGAGTTTTCCTCTATCATAGACAAAATGATGTGTGGCTCTGGTCCGTAGGAGCGCCCCATATAGACCCTAAAGTATCGACTGCATGCTACTTTGCCACAGTAACAAGCAGCCAATACCCCAGATGGGTATATACATACATATATTTAGATATATGGATTTATGAATGTATTGTCTGCCATTATTTCTTATGCTGTGACTGTTGTATAGTCAGTAAAGGATGGAAATGTGGATTGTGATGCGAGAGTTGCTTTTGCATAAAAGGTGAAAATTTTTGTAAATTTGTTAAAATCTTGTTGGAATTTGTGTTATCTTGGTCTGTTTTAGACCAAGATTTTACAAATTCCAATGAGTGTTACATATTGTCTCTTAGTAAATATTATATTTGTACTTGCAGATCCTATATATTTTTTTCATGTATTTATTCAGTGCCAAGATAAGAGGTAGGATAGAGGGGAGTGGAGTATGTAGGGGATGGAATGGGTGGGAGTGGTTTCTATGCCTTTGTTTTTTTGGCTACCTCCTGTGTAAGGGGGAAATAGCCTTTGGTATATGTTTTTATTCATATATTTGTCCTTTGCAGAAAGATGAGATACGCACACCTCGTAATGGGCCCAGCAGGCTCGGGAAAATCCACATACTGTCATGCCATGCAGAGACATGGAGAGGCTGGTCAAAGGGTAATGAAGTAAGTTGTAAACATTATCTTGTTCTAGGGATATTTGTGTATATATGTGTATATATATATATATATATATATATATATATATATATATATATATATATATATATATATATATATATATATATGTGTGTGTATATACAGTAAGTCCTCGTTATACAGTACATATGCATTCCTGAAAACCTTACTGCAAATTGAATTTACTGTATACCAACGCGGGAAGAGACTGATTGTTGTGGTGGCCGCATGGGGTGGTGGCACTACGGTACAGTGTAAACAAAACACGAGCGGATACCGTATCGGTGAACTTTTCTTACTGTAAATAGAATCGAGGGTAGTAATGACCAAATACTGTAACTGTAAATGTACCGGATAAAGAATTACTGTATGAGGAGGACTCACTGTATATGTGTGTGTGTATATATATATATATATATATATATATATATATATATATATATATAATATATATCAAGTATTCAAGGTACTAAGACTGGGTGCCTGCATGAGGTGGCTGAACAGGATTATTATTATTATTATTATTTTTAGTAAAAGTTTACAGCCAATAACACTGGCCTGCGAAGTTTCAAAGGTAAAGCATCTGATAACTGATTCTAGGGTAATTTGCTATGCAGAATCTAAAAATCACACTCATTTTGTTCAATCAGGTCACGTTTTTGAGATACGAGGCGGTAAAAATAATTAAAAACGCCATTTAGTGCTATTTATTCCCTTTAATTTTGGAAAAAAATTCTTGACAAAAGAAATAATTTTTTCTTGCATAGTTCAGAAGATAAAGAGGATATATTACAGAAAATCTAATCATGGATGAAGGGCCTTTTCAGTGACTTTCTCCTGTGTTGGGCAGCCACCTTGTGTCGTTTGAAACACCAACAGTAATCCGCAAGAAAGTTCACATCCCACCGGCCTTGGTAGCATTCTTCCATCACACCTTCCTTGTGGAAACATTCTCCCTGTTCCTCACTGAAGTCACCACAGTTCTGAGGGAAATAGTCTAAGTGGGACCGTAGAAAGTGCATTTTGACTGACATGCGAGCCCCTAATTTTTGATAGCTGTTCAAGAGCTCATCGACTTCTTTCTCGTATTCTGCACTTCGGTTATTTCCTAGAAAGTTTCTTATCAGTGACTTAAGCGACCACCAAACGGATAGCTCAGCTGCATTCAGTGCATCGTCAAACATTGAGTCCTTCATAAGTTCCCTTATCTGAGGCCCATCAAAGATGCCAGCCTTAAGCTTTTCCAGACTGATCCGAGGAAACTTCTGCTGAAGAAAAGTAAATCCCATGCCGTCCTTGTCCATTGCCTTCACAAAGTTCTTCATCAGTCCCAGTTTGATATGTAAAGGTGGGAGTAAGACCTTGTTTGGTTCAACAAGAGAACGAGCCTGAACATTGTGTGAACCAGGTTCCAAACGTTGTCGTGGTGGCCATTCTTGTCTGACAAAATGTTGATCATCAGCCCGACTATCCCACAAACACAAAAAGCATGGATACTTTGTGTACCCACCCTGTAGTCCCAAAACCAATCCAACTACCTTAAGATTTCCACAGATCAACCAACCATGGTCATTGTAGTTCAGAGCAGACAGTAGCTGATCCATGTTGTCATGAGTTTCTTTCATTTGCACCGAATGACCGATTGGAATTGAAGAGTATTTATTTCCGTTGTGAAGGAGGACTGCCTTGAGACTTCTGCTGGAAGAGTCGATGAACAGTCTCCATTCAGTAGCAACATAGTCCAGCCCCATTGATTGAATCAAACCAGCAATGTTGTTGCAGTAAACTAATGACGAGTACTACTGGGTTGTGAAGAACTGTCTAAATTCTCTTTCACGCTCTCGGTACCAAAAGAATGTTGTCTCAGGTGCTAGCAAATTTTTCTCAAGAAGACGAGAACCCAGAAGCTGTGCTGATTCCTTTGATAGGTTTAGATCCCGTGTCAGGTCATTGAGATCTGCTTGTGTTAGAGGCACTGGCCGGTCATTCTCTTCTGGCATGTATTCTCCACCCTCTGCCCTGTCTAGTGCGTTATCAGATTCCGATTCAGAGCTAGATTCCATTGCAACATCTGGCTCGGGAACGGGCAGGCCTGGACCATGAAGGACTGGTCGTATGGGAGACGGAACATTAGGATACTGAATACAATGCTTGTTCTTGTGGTTGACTCCTTTAAGATTAGTCATGCAGAAATAGCAGTCTGACACATGATCTTTACCCTCTCTCCAAACCATTGGAACAGCGAATGGCATACTCTTCCTTTTTTTATTTCTCCAATCACGCAAGTTCTCGACACATGTTTTGCAGCTAACATGGGGTGCAAATGGCTTGTCCTGGTCCCCAAGCTTAACTCCAAAGTAAGCATGATATGCCTTCTTCACAAAATCAGTTATATTTGCTAGTTGACGAGGAAGAATCACATTACCACATATGTAGCAGAACCTATCAGGATGATTTGTGCATTTGCGTTCCATTTTCTGTCAATCTAAGATACGTGTCCAAAATAGAAACACAAGAAGCACAGGTTCTTGTAAAAAGCACAGATTCTTATAAAATCAGTCACATTGATTGGAGATCACACTTTTCTAAACCATTTTCAGTTTCAGTGTTGTCAATGCAGTTTGTCAATGTAGTCAATGCAGTTTCAGTTTCAGTTTCGGTTTCAGTTTCCTGAAAGTAAACAAAAACATCATTATGTTTCAGTATCAGTTTCGGGGTGCTACAGTATAATTTTTATGCAAAAAAAAATAAGAATAGGCTATACCTGCAGCCTCGTTTTCCTTATACTTAGTACTATACAAGGCCCAAAAGTCGCACTTCTCATATCTCAAAAACTAGACCTGATCCAAGGAAACGGATGGCATTTTTGGATTCAGCGCACCAAAAAACCTATAAATCACTTGAAAAACCTTCGACCTTTGAAAAAAAAAATTTAAACGCAGGCCAGTGTAATTGTTCCACTCTGACTAGCATCATCATACCTTGTTGCACCAGAACTGTGTCTATATAAGAGCAGTCTCATTTGCTTCCTTAAGATCTTGGAGCAATGGGGACCCAGTGGACATTCCTGGAGGATGTGGACCATTGTCTGTACTTAGCTACAGGGACATTCAGGGCTGTTGGTGTATTCCCACTTGTGTTGATTTTCTCTTGTGTTGGCCACCTTTGCCTTCTTTCCTCTGTTTAGGTTCCAGTGGTTCTTAACCTTTTTCCTTGATCACACCCCCTTCAAATCACAAACAGGTTCTTGCATCACCTTCTAGAATTTATATAAAAAGCAGTATTGAGGTTATGTGTACTTAACAAAAATTATGTGTTTTTATTCCTTTTTCACATAACTGACAACAAAATAATTCCTTACAAAAACCCAGATTAGTTTAGTAATATAGAAATGATGACAGTTTATGAAATTAAGAAATGTATGCTGCTTTTTCTGGCTATAGCATCTTCGCACCCCCTGGGAACTGTCCTTGCACCCATAGTTAAGAACCACTGGTTTATGGTAACCCAGTCCTTGGCTAGGCTTGCTCCTGGTGGTAAGTGCCGCCCCGGGGTGAGTCTAATAATCATCATTCAACTCGAGTTTCACAAAGAAAAATTATGTTAATATCAATATTCAGTCATATTCAAAGTTGAGCCAAGGGCATGGTTCATTAAATTCCATGCTACAAAGTCCTCTGTAAGGGGTACCATTCTAGCCTCCTGATAGGGGGGGAATATGTGACATTAAACCATATCATCGTCATTAATATTCGGTCAAATTCAGCTCTAATGATTTGTATTATAAACAAGATTTTTCACACTGAATCTATAGAAATTTGTCCATTTCTGTGTGGTCATACCTTCATTGTGGTTGTTTCTGATAACAAACCAAGTCTTAAGTATGTATGAAGAAAATACAGTATAATTTTTATTTCAGTATTGTTAATCTGGATCCAGCTGCTGAATGTTTTGCCTATGAACCCATGGCTGATGTCAAGGACCTTATTCAAGTGAGTGATGTGATGGAGGCAGAGGATCTTCTGTATGGCCCCAATGGGGGTCTAGTCTTCTGTATGGAGTACCTGATGGGGCCAGATGGCTTTGATTGGCTTAAGGTGAGATCCCCGAAATTAAAAAGAGGGTTGCTGGGCATTACTTCACAAAGAGTTTCAATTACGTTAAGGGTGGGTATGTACGGGCAGAGCAACGTGTTTAGAATGGAGGTCAGTTGTTCTACTCTCTTGTAACTGAAATATGTGTGATATTTTTGAGAAGGGTGCTGATGGAGTGGCTTCCATTGAAACCATGTTGGTTTGGAAAGGTGGGGAGATTTGCCATTTCTTACTGTAATTAGTTTTTCCATCAGCTTGAATATGGTGGATAATAGTGAGATATGTTAGGATACTTATTTTTGTCGTTGGTTTGTTTGGTTGCAGTGTAGGTATTATATGAGCTGTTTTCCAGATTTATAGGAGTTTGTTGTACAGCCAGGAGCAGTTGAAAATATCATTGAAGGCCTTTTTGTATTTGGCTCAAGGTCTTTTAGGTGCTGTGTCTTGCGACACTGCTTCTGACCCAGGGCGGTGGGCAGGGTGCAGGGATGACCCGTCATCCAGGAGGTGCTCAGATGAGAGGAAGGGTGGGAGGGGTGTGGAGTGTATTTAGGGATGAAATGGGTGGGAGTGTTTTTATGCCTTCCCCTTTTTGGCTACCTCCCTTGGAAGGGGGAAAAAGCCTTGGTATATGTATGTATGTACTTGAGATCTTATGTGGACCTTCTGCATGGGAGCTTTTAATTTTTTTTATTGCTTCTCTCATAACTTTGTTGAAGAAGTTGGGGGTGGCTTATGTGGCTGGTTGTATTTTCTCAATCTTTAGTTATTTTCATATCTTTTTGGGAGGTGGGAGGGGTGTGGAGTGTATTTAGGGATGAAATGGGGAAAAAGGGGAAAAAGCCTTGGTATATGTATGTATGCTTGTTAATGATTTTACATTTTTGTTTTTCCCCCTTGTAAGGGGTAAAAATCCCTTGGTGTATGTATGTATGTTTTGGTGAAAATAATTTTCCTTTATTTTGTTCCAACTGTTACATGGGTAAAGGGTAGGTTTATTTTTCAATTTTTTAATGGTTGTTTATAGTTTATAGAGGTGTCAAGATAAGAGGGAGGGAAGGGGGTGGATAGGAGTGGAGTATGTTGGGGATAGAATGGGTGGGAGTGGTTTTTATGCCTTTTTTTTTTTTTTTTTTTTTTTTTTTTGCTGCCTCCCCTGTAAGGGGGAAAAAAGCCTTTGGTATATGTACGTATGATTATAGTTCTCCACATTTGCTTGTTATTTGTTTTCCTATTGATTGTATATTTATTTTCTTCATTTTTAAGTAGTTTAATGGCTCTTTTTCTTGTTCTGTGAGTTTGTTTACTTTTAGTTTCTCTTTTAATGAAGGTCCTCATCTCCAGTGTCGTTGGGGTCGTGTTTTGTGAGCAGTGTGCTGGTGCGATTTCTTTGAAGACATGTTGACTTGGTTAGGAATGTTTATGGCTTGATTCTTTCTTAAATAAAAATTTCCATTAAGACTGACATGGTAGAGAGGAGAGAGATAGGTTTGTAAGAAGCTGGAATTTCTGGTGGGTTACTTGGTCCATGGTAGGGCCCTGTAGTCCGGCTACTCGGAGGCTTGAGCCCATGAACGGCTTGAGGCGGGGATCATTGCTGCGGGACTCCCCATGTGGACTGGGCGTCCGCACTAAGTTGGGCATCAATATAGTCGCCCTGGGGGACCCCGGGGCGTCCAGGTTGCTTAAGGAGGTGTGCAATGGGCCAGGGGGGGAAACTTGGGGACTGTATGTGTTCTTTTCCAGCTTGTTGGTATGTTATTATGTAACATAAGATCTTGTATCACTGGAGGATCTCATGGTAATGATGATGACATTCCCTAGACTGTCTGGTAGAGGGATTTCTCCCCGTCTTCTCTTTTTACGTATAAGGGGACGGAGAGGGGGTCACCGATTTAATGAAGTGGCCTTGCTGTGGATATGCTGTGTCTTGCGACACTGCTTCCGACCCAGGGTAGTGGGCTTGATGCATGGGTGACCTGTCATCCAGGAGGTGCCAAGATAAGAGGATGGAGGGGAGTGGAATATGTTAGGGATGGAATGGGTGGGAGTGGTTCTTATCTCTTTGTTTTTTGGCTACCTTCCTAATAAGGAGGAAAAAGCCTTTGGTACATGTATGTATGTCTGAGCAGTCCCATTTCCCTGAGGAATGCCATAGTTGGAATGGGTTTTCTCATAAATATCTTATAGATTGTATATTGTGTTGATGGAGTGTGTAATTGTGTACGATACAGTCTTCCATAATGTATGGGGTGAAGTGTTACATCCTGGAGAGATATCTGTGATGTGTTCATCCATCTGCCTCTGGTAATTTAGAATGGCTGGATGTATGGGGTGGCTAATGAAACCAAACCAACAATGCAAAATACTGTATTAATCACAATGTGATAAAGCACTACAAAAAACAAACAAGCGGTCGCTTTGTAAGCAGAACCAAGACCAACTCTGATGCCAAACCACACCACCAAGCTCAGACTTGGCAGGAAAAACATACACGCTTAACACGAACACTTGGTTCTCACAATAATACATAAAATATACAATAATAAATGAAACAATATTAAAAATATGTATGTACAACACACAAGGGATATTATGTGTCACCATTACATGGATGATGGTGGCACCGCAGCCTGGTCAGGTAGACTCTATCCTGTCAAGAGAGAGAGGATTCAGAGGGATGGATATCAAGGGGTCTGGCATGCAGTAGTGTGTTCTCTTTCATTCTGTTGATGGAGCATTGGGTGATATGATTATGGATATGCTTCTGAAGGCAGGTATCTGGTGGTTTTGGAGGAAGAGAAGAGAGTATATGTGTATATAGGTATTTGGGTGTTGTTTTAATGTTTCTTGGCATGTGTGGGTGTTTTGCCGTATAGTGTAGTCTGTGGGCTGTTTGTGGAGGCTGTGGTAGGTGTTTGTGTGCCTCTTATGACAAAGTGATCCTTGACTTTGAGGACATTTGTGTGTAAATGGTCTGTAGGTTTTTTTATTTGTTAAGATGAGAGGGAAGAAAGGGTGGTGGATGGGAGTGGAATTGGTGGGAGTTGGTATTTGCCTTTTTGACTTGGTTATTTGGCTCGAGGATGTCTGTTGAGGAAGGAAGGGAGAAGGCTGAAGATAGTTTCTATCTCTATACTAAAGGCTTCTTTGCTCCCATAGGGGAGGTAGCCAGCCAAGGCTGGGAACAGTCTTTGGACTCTCCCAAAGATCTCTCTGGGAATATGTTTTGGAATGGTGTCTGTGTTGTTATTGGTGTTGGAGTGTTTCAGTGTCATCAGCTCATAGTTGTAGGAGAAGGGGAGCAGTGTATGGGTGTCAGCTTTCCATGTGTGAAAAGGTGGAGGAAATAAATGAAATAGAGAGAAATATTGGGCTGAGCCCAAAGATATTATCTCATTTGATATGAAAATATTAATAGTTTTGATGTTATCAGTTCTCTTTCACAGAATGAAATTGCCTGGTTACATGTAATAAAATGGAGTAAACTTATATTTTTATTTTTATTTATTTTTCCAAACAGGAGAAGCTTGGGGATGTAGATGAAGATTACATATTATTTGACTGCCCTGGTCAAATAGAACTGTATACCCACATGGACATCATGAAAAAGTAAGTTGCAAGAGACTATGTGGTTTACAATTGTAATTATTTTTTGTAACAAGTGAAGTTGAAGTTCCTAATATATCACATCTTTGCACCCTTTCTTTTTCTTCATCTTTTGACAAAATGAAGGAGGAAAACATGCATTCATGTTTCAGATTTTTCAGGAAAAAAATACAAAGTGATTTTTTTTTTTTTTTTCTATTCAGGTTTGTCAGACAGCTTGAGATGTGGGATTTCAGAGTATGCGCAGTGTTCATTCTGGATTCCCATTACATGGTTGACGGTTCCAAGTTCCTTTCTGGCTCCCTCACAGCTCTAGCTACCATGGTGCAGATGGAGGTAAAGAGAAATCGGCTGAAACACAAAGGCAGAAGCCGACAAGACTGTGAGAATCAACACCGTGCGAGATCGAAACCTTTATTGGTACGACGTTTTGCTTGTTACAACTTTTCCAAGTACTTGAAAAAGCTGTAACAAGCGAAACGTCGTACCAATAAAGGTTTCGATCTCACATGGTGTTGGTTCTCACAGAGATCAGCTGCATTTATACATGATGTATAGTGTTTGAATGAAGAGGGGAAAGGAAGGAAGAGGAGGGGAAGGGAAGGGAGGAGATGGGGAGGGAGTGTCTCAGCCCTCTTACTTCCCTTTCCCCTCCCCTTTCCCTCTCCCCTTCCCTAGCTTGGAGGGGAAAGGAAAGGTAAACAGAGGGAGGATACTATTCCTCTCTCCCTTTCTTTTCCCTTCCCCCATTTCCGGCTCAGGGAGGGGGAGGGGAGGGAAGGGAGGATACTAGTCCTCCTTCCCTTCCCCTCCTTTCCCCGTTCCCTTCCGCTCCCCTGTCCCCTTCCCCAGCCCAGGGAAGGGAAGCAAGATTACCAGCCCTCCTTCCATTCCCCTTCTTTAAAGGGGAGGGAGGGTACTAAACCACCCACTCTTCCCTTCCTCAGCTCAGGGAAGGGACCTTTATCTTTTCCCCTTCCACTCTCCTTTCCTTCTCCACCTTCCTAGCCCAGGCAGGGGAAGGGGACGGGAAGGAAGGTTAGGGAAGGGAAGGTTGGGTACTAGCCCTCTTGCCCTTCTTTTCTCTTACCTTCCTTTCTATTCTCCCTTCCTTCCCCTTCCCTTCCCTTCCTCAGCCCAAGGAAGGGAGGGTCCCTGCTTGCCCTTCCTTTCACCTCTTTCTCTTCCTTTCCTTATTCCTCTCTTCCTGTCACTTCCTCAGCCCTCCCTTCCTTCCACTTCTCCCCTCCCAAGGAGAAGGGAATTAAGGTAGGGCCTCGTCCCCTCTTCCCCCTAACTAAGATTAGGGAGGGAGGGGATAGAAGTACTAGTAAACCACTGACCATAGCATTATCTCACATGTAACATGTTTCAAAACATTTCAGATCCCCCATGTGAATATCGTTTCAAAAATGGACTTATTGAGTCGACAAGCAAGAAAACAGCTGGACATGTTTTTAGAACCAGAAGTACACGAGCTTCTTGCTACGGATCATTCCGTCTCCAAATTTAATAAAAAGTAAGTCCCATTTTTTATTATAATTGTTCCCTTGGTTTTTGCATGCTGGAAGTCTGCAGTCCACTTGCAACAGTCATTGGGCCTTCCCACAGGGTCTAGGAAGAAACTTTGGACTGTCTGTATTGCATCGCATCCGTGTGGCATTGTTTCTAAATTACCAACAAAAAGTATTAGGAGGGTAAGTTGCTTGTTTTGAGCTGTCCTTGTGTGAAAAGGTCAAGGGAATACTGTTAAGAGACCTTGGGACAGGTCTGGAGACTGATTGGTAGCCACTCGGGGCTGCATTTCCATATAGAGATGATGGGGGTATTGGCTGCTTGTTATTGTGGCAAAGTAGCATGCAGTTGATACTTTAGGGTCTATATGGGGCGCCCCTACGGACCAGAGCCACACATAATTTTGTCTATGATAGAGGAAAACTCTTCATAGAGAAATGATGACACTTTTATACTATGACTGTCCCTCCGTTATGCTGTCCCCCAACCCCTTGCTGCTGTCCTGTACCATTTCTCTGAGTATTCATTTTCTGCTGTGGGGGAATTCCCTGTGGTGGGGGAAAAAAATACTGCCACCAAGTATTTCCACTTGGATCGTAAGAGGTGAGAAGAAAGGGATGGGGAGTGGGACTAGGCATCCTTCTTCTCCTTATAGCCCCACAGGGGACATTCCTAAACGAAAAAGTAAAGGCATAAGAGGGTCTGGGAGTTTTCAGAAGAGCAACCTTAGGTTTGGGTCTTTTAATGTGTGTGGATGTGGTACAGATGAGAGTAAAAGGGAAGAGATAGGTAGTATGTTTGTGAGAAGAAAGATGGATGTGTTGGCTTTGAGTGAAACAAAGTTGAAAGGGAAGGGTGAGTGTAAGTTATGGAGTGTAAGTGGGAGGTTATCAGGAGTGAAGAGAGGGTGAGGGAGGGAAGGGGTGGCTATTCTAGTAAGTGAAGAGATAGGTAAACGTGTAGTGGAGTGGAAGGAGGTTTCCTCAAGGATAATGTGGATGAAGGTGAAACTGGGAAAGGAGATGTGGGTCTTTGTAAGTGCATATGGGCCTGGCAGTGAGAAGAGTGTAGAAGAAAGGGAGGCCTTTTGGATAGATTTAAATGAGTGCATAGAGGATTTAGGGAGAAATGTCAACGTAATAGTACTGGGAGACCTTAATGCTAGGGTAGGAAATGGTCCAATTGATGGAGTGGTTGGGAAATGTGGAGTTCCAGGAAAGAATCGTAGTGGAGAGTTGATGGTGGAAATGTGTCTAGAGAGTTGATGATAGCAAATACAGTGTTTCGGAAGAAAGTCAAGCATAAGTACACATGGGAGAGGGTGGTGGATGGAAGGGTGGTAGATAAAGCGTTGATGGATTATGTAGTGGTAAATAGGACTATGATAGGAAGAGTTAAGGATGTACATGTGCTAAGGGGAGAGGGTGGGGGAATATCAGATCATTTTTTGGTGGAAGGTAAGTTGAGAGTGGAGGATAGATGGAGAAAGAGGAAAGGGACAAAAGGTAGGGTGCTTAGAGTGAACTCTTTAAATGAAAAGGAAAAGGAGAAGGAGTACAAGAAGAAGCTGAAAGAGGAGTGGGAAGGAGTGAAGGATAGAGTAGAGCTAGGTGTGGAGGAGGAATGGGGATGGTTCAAAGAGGGAGTCACAAAGTGTGCAAGGATGGTGTGTGGAACAAGAAGGACAGGAGGAAATAGAAGGAAGGGTAGTGAATGGTGGGATGAGGAAACAAAGAAGGTTGTAGAAGAGATGAAGCAAGCTTTCACAGATTGGTTACAAAATAGGACGAGGGAGTCATATGAGAGGTACAAAGAAAAGAAAAGAGAAGTAAAGCAAAAGGTAAAGGAGGCAAAGAGGAGAGCAGATGTGAAGTGGGGTAAGAGTATGACAGAAAATTTTGAAAGTAATAAAAAGATGTTTTGGAAAGAAATTAAGAGAGGAAAAGGAGGCGAATCAAGTAGAGAAGAAAAGGTAAAAGGTGCAGATGGAGAGATGATGATGGAAGAGAAGGCAGTAAGGGGAAGATGGGCAGAATATTTTAGGGAGTTGTAAATGTGAAGGAGGATAGGGAGGGAAAGATAGTTGCAGTGGGAAATGCTAAGAAAATGACCGTGATGAGTGAGGAAAATGGAGGAGAAATAAGGAAGGATGAAGTGAAGGCAGTTGTTAAGATGATGAAAGCAGGTAAGGCACCTGGTCTGGATGGATGCCATGCAGAATGTTTAAAGAAAGGAGGTACAGTGATGGTGGACTGGCTGGTGAGGTTATTTAATGTTTGCTGGAGAGAGGGTAGAGTGCCGGAGGACTAGAGGAGTGCCTGTATAGTTCCACTTTACAAGGGAAAAGGGGACAAGTGTGAATGTAGTAGTTTCAGAGGGATTAGCTTGTTAAGTGTAGTTGGGAAGGCTTATGGGAGGATCTTGATTGAGAGGATTAGGAGAGGAACAGAGGGAGTAATTGGTGAGGAACAGTGTGGATTTAGAACGGGTAGAGGTTGTGTAGATCAGATCTTTGTGGAAAGACAAATATGTGAGAAAGCTATAGGAAAGGGGTTGGATGTTTTTTTGGCTTTTATGGATCTGGAAAAGGCTTACGACAGGGTAGACAGAACTGCACTGTGGGAGGTTATGCAGATATATGGGATAGGAGGAAAGCTTCTAGGAGCTGTCAAGAGTTTTTATGAGAATAGTAGAGCTTGTGTCAGGATTAGAAATGGAGAGAGTGAGTGGTTCGAGGTAAAGGTGGGACTTTGTCAAGGATGCGTTATGTCGCCCTGGCTGTTCAACTTATATTTGGATGGGGTAGTGCGAGAGGTAAATGCAAGGGTAGTGGGTCAGGGATTGGAGATGGTTAAAGAAAATGGAGAAAAGTGGGAGGTGAGCCAGCTGTTGTTTGCTGACGACACTGCACTTGTGGCAGGATCGGAGGAGGGACTGAGGAAGTTGGTGACAGAGTTTGGGAGAGTATGTGATAGAAGAAAGCTAAAGATAAATGTGGGTAAAAGTAAGGTGATGAGATGTACAAGGGGTGAAAGTGGCAGTAGACTGGAAGTGAGCATTAAGGGGGAGCGACTGGAGGAAGTGGTTAGTTGTAGATACTTGTGTGCAAATGTGGCAGGAAAAGGTGGAGTGAAGGTGGAGGTAGAATGTAGATTGAGAGAAGCGAGTAAATGCCTTGGTGGATTGAAGAGTCTAATGAGGAATAGACATTTGGGAATGGATGCTAAGAGGAGACTGTATGAAGGAGTGATTGTGCCAACAGCACTATATGGGGCAGAAACATGGAACATAAGAGAGGAAGAGAGAAGGAGTTTGAATGTGTTTGAGATGAGGTGTCTGAGAAGTATGATGGGGGTTACTAGGCTAGATAGAGTGAGAAATGAGGAGGTGAGGAGAAGAACGGAGGTGGAAAGGGAGTTGGGAGATAGGGTTGATGAAAGAGTATTAGGATGGTTTGGACACATGGAAAGAATGAGTGAAGAAAGACTAGTAAAAGAGGTATGGAAGGCAGATGTGGAGGGAGTGAACATGAGGGGACGTCCTTGGATGGGGTGAAGGGGGCTTTGGGGAAGAGGGGAATGTCTGTTGAGGAAGGATGGGAGAGGACAGAAGACAGGTGAATGGAGAATGGTTGTATATGGATGATGTGATGCATGAGATGGAATGGGCGGGGGGATGGGGGGTGAGGTAGTATGTGTGAGCAAAATTTGACGCAGCCCGAAGGGATTTCTCCCCGTCTTCTCCTTTTATGCATGGGGGGACCGAGAGGTGGGGTCGTCGATTTAATGAAGTGGCCTTGCTGTGTCTTGCAACACTGCTTCTGACCCAGGGCAGTGGACAAGGTGCAGGGATGATCCGTCATCCAGGAGGTGCTAAGATAAGAGGGAGGGTGGAGGGGTGTGGAATGTTTTCAGCAATGGAATGGGTGGGAATGATTTTATGCCTTTTTCTTTTTGGCTACCTCCCTTGTAAGGGAAGTAGAGACAGTTCTCTTTGTTATCCATCTTACAGGTATACCATGTCATTGGTTCTGGGTCCATGATTATATGTCAACATCTTATTTGAACATACTGCAAGTACATATGAATGTACATACATATACCAAGACTTTTTCCCCCTTACAAGGGAGGTAGCCAAAATGGAAAAGACATAAAATCATTCCCACCCATTCCATCCCTGAATACACTCCACACCCCTCCACCCTCCCTCTTATCTTAGCACCTTCTGGATGACGGGTCATCCCTGCACCTTGTCCACTGCCCTGGGTCAGAAGCAGTGTCGCAAGACACAGCAAGGCCGCTTCATTAAAGAGGCGACCCCCCCTCCGACCCCCCAATGCATAAAAGGAGAAGACGGGGAGAAATCCCTTTGGGCTGCGTCAAATTTTGCTCACACATACTACCTCATCCCCCATCCCCCCGCCCATTCCATCTCATGCATCATATCATCCATATACAACCATTCTCCATTCACCCCTGTCTTCTGTCCTCTCCCATCCTTCCTCAACAGACATTCCCCTCTTCCCCAAAGCCCCCTTCACCCCATCCATCCACCCCATCCATCCACCTCATCCTAGGACGTCCCCTCATGTTCACTCCCCCCACATCTGCCTTCCATACCTCTTTTACTAGTCTTTCTTCATTCATTCTTTCCATGTGTCCAAACCATCCTAATACTCTTTCATCAACCCTATCTCCCAACTCCCTTTCCACCCCTGTTCTTCTCCTCACCTCCTCATTTCTCACTCTATCTAGCCTAGCAACCCCCATCATACTTCTCAGACACCTCATCTGAAACACATTTAAATTCCTTCTCTCTTCCTCTCTTATGTTCCATGTTTCTGCCCCATACAGTGCTGATGGCACAATCACTCCTTCATACAGTCTCCTCTTAGCATCCATTCCCAAATGTCTATTCCTCATTACACTCTTCAATCCACCAAGGCATTTACTCGCTTCTCTCAATCTACATTCTACCTCCACCTTCACTCCACCTTTTCCTGCCACATTTGCACCCAAGTATCTAAAACTATCCACTTCCTCCAGTCGCTCCCCCTTAATGCTCACTTCCAGTCTACTGCCACTTTCACCCCTTGTACATCTCATCACCTTACTTTTACCCACATTTATCTTTAGCTTTCTTCTATCACATACTCTCCCAAACTCTGTCACCAACTTCCTCAATCCCTCCTCCGATCCTGCCACAAGTGCAGTGTCATCAGCAAACAACAGCTGGCTCACCTCCCACTTTCCTCCATTTTAACCATCTCCAATCCCTTACCCACTACCCTTGCATTTACCTCTCGCACTACCCCATCCATGTATAAGTTGAACAGCCAGGGCGACATAATGCATCCTTGACGAAGTCCCACCTTTACCTCGAACCACTCACTCTCTCCATTTCTAATCCTGACACAAGCTCTACTACTCTCATAAAAACTCTTGAAAGCTCCTAGAAGCTTTCCTCCTATCCCATATATCTGCATAACCTCCCTCAGTGCTGTTCTGTCTACACTATCGTAAGCCTTTTCCAGATCCATAAAAGCCCAAAAAACATCCTTCCCCTTTCCTATAGCTTTCTCACATATTTATCTTACCACAAAGATCTGAACTACACAACCTCTACCCATCCTAAATCCACACTGTTCCTCACCAATTTCTCCCTCTGTTCCTCTCCTAATCCTCTCAATCAAGATCCTCCCATAAGCCTTCCCAACTACACTTAACAAGCTAATCCCTCTGAAACTACTACATTCACACTTGTCCCCTTTTCCCTTGTAAAGTGGAACTATACAGGCACTCCTCCAGTCCTCCGGCACTCTACCCTCTCTCCAGCAAACATTAAATAATCTCACCAGCCAGTCCACCATCACTGTACCTCCTTTTTTTAGACATTCTACATGGCATCCATCCAGACCAGGTGCCCTACCTGCTTTCATTATCTTAACAACTGCCTTCACTTCATCCTTCCTTATTTCTCCTCCATTTTCCTCACTCATCACGGTCATTTTCTTAGCATTTCCCACTGCAACTATCTTTCCCTCCCTATCCTCCTTCACATTTAGCAACTCCCTAAAATATTCTGCCCATCTTCCCCTTACTGCCTTCTCTTCCATTATCATCTCTCCATCTGCACCTTTTACCTTTTCTTCTCTACTTGATTTGCCTCCTTTTCCTCGCTTAATTTCTTTCCAAAACATCTTATTACTTTCAAAATTTTCTGTCATACTCTTACCCCACTTCACATCTGCTCTCTTCTTTGCCTCCTTTACCTTTTGCTTTACTTCTCTTTTCTTTTGTTTGTACCTCTCATATGACTCCCTCATCCTATTTTGTAACCAATCTGTGAAAGCTTGCTTCATCTCTTCTACAACCTTCTTTGTTTCCTCATCCCACCATTCACTACCCTTCCTTCTATTTCCTCCTGTCCTTCTTGTTCCACACACCATCCTTGCACACTTTGTGACTTCCTCTTTGAACCATCCCCATTCCTCCTCCACACCTAGCTCTACTCTATCCTTCACTCCCTCCCACTCCTCCTTCAGCTTCTTGTACTCCTTCTTCTTTTCCTTTTCATTTAAAGAGTTCAATCTAAGCACCTCCCTACCTTTTGTCCCTTTCCTCTTTCTCCATCTATCCTCCACTCTCAACTTAGCTTCCACCAAAAAATGATCTGATATTCCCCCACCCTCTCCCCTTAGCACATGTACATCCTTAACTCTTCCTATCATAGTCCTATTTACCACTACATAATCCATCAACACTCTATCTACCACCCTTCCATCCACCACCCTCTCCCATGTGTACTTATGCTTGACTTTCTTCCGAAACACTGTATTTGCTATCATCAACTCTCTAGACACATTTCCACCATTAACTCTCCACTACGATTCTTTCCTGGAACTCCACATTTCCCAACCACTCCATCAATTGGACCATTTCCTACCCTAGCATTAAGGTCTCCCAGTACTATTACATTGACATTTCTCCCTAAATCCTCTATGCACTCATTTAAATCTATCCAAAAGGCCTCCCTTTCTTCTACACTCTTCTCACTGCCAGGCCCATATGCACTTACAAAGACCCACATCTCCTTTCCCAGTTTCACCTTCATCCACATTATCCTTGAGGAAACCTCCTTCCAATCCACTACATGTTTACCTATCTCTTCACTTACTAAAATAGCCACCCCTTCCCTCCCTCTCCCTCTCTTCACTCCTGATAACCTCCACTTACACTCCCAAACTTACACTCGCCCTTCCCTTTCAACTTAGTTTCACTGAAAGCCAACACATCCAACTTTCTTCTCACAAACATACTACCTATCTCTTCCCTTTTACTCTCATCTGTACCACACCCACGCACATTAAAAGACCCAAACCTTAGGGTGCTGTTCTGAAAACTCCCAGACCCTCTTATGCCTTTACTTTTTTGTTTAGAAATGTCCCCTGTGGGGCTACAAGGAGAAGGATGCCTAGTCCTACTCTCCATCCCTTTCTTCTTGCCTCTTAGGATCCAAGTGGAAATACTTGGTGGCAGAAAATGAATACTCAGAGAAATGGTACCGGACAACAGCAAGGGGTTGGGGGACAGCATAACAGAGGGACAGTCGTAGTATAAAAGTGTCATAATTTCTCTATGAAGAGTTTTCCTCTATCATAGACAAAATGATGTGTGGCTGTGGTCTGTAGGGGCACCCCATATAGACCCTAAAGTATCAACTGCATGCTACTTTGCCACAATAACAAGCAAATACTGGTGGAGCAAATACTGGAACTTTTCTAACTTCTATGACCAAGAGTTGCACAATATTCTTAAATGATTGGAGATTACAGTTGACCCATGATTTTCTGGATGTGGATTAGAAATCATATGTGGTGGCCAGGCAGACTTGGGTTCTGCTGTCTGAAGTCGAGATGTTTGGTGGTTCAAGTTCCACAAGAGTCAGCGACTAGGCACCTTGCAGAGTGGGGTGGCTGAAAAAAGAAAATATGATATACTAGAAAATCCTAAATAGATGTAAATGGGGAGAAAAAAATATGTATATATATATATAAAAATCCCCGTCCCTTTCTTCTCGCCTCTTACGATCCAAGTGGGAATACTTGGTGGCAGTATTCTTTTCCCCCACCACAGGGAATTCCCCTACCACAGAAAAAGAATACTGAGAGAAATGGTACAGGACAGCATAACGGAGGGACAGTCGTAGTATAAAGGTGTCATGATTTCCCTATGAACAGAGTTTTCCTCTATCATAGACAAAATGATGTGTGGCTCTGGTCCGTAGGGGCGCCCTATATAGACTCTAAAGTATCAACTGCATGCTACTTTGCCACAGTAACAAGCAGCCAATACCCCAGACGGTATTGGCTGCTTAAATAGATAAAAGTAATAAGGTAGAAAGAAAATGCAGGAATGGTAACACCATGTTGCCTGTCACTAGAAGAGTTTGGGGCGATAAGTTTCATTTGATTTACAAGTCATGTTCTGGGACCAAAACAAATGCCCATCCTTTATCTACCCTGCTTCACCCGTTTTTCCTACAGTTCATGTACATCTCCAGAAGACCCACAGCATTTAGGTAATTTGCATGGTATTCACCCTATGTACAATTACTCTTTTCTTGATATTTTGTTTTACTTTGATATTTTTCTTATTTTCCAGGTTTCACAAATTAACAGCAGCCCTTGGTCAAGTCCTGGATGACTTCTCTTTAGTGCGCTATATTCCTCTTAATATCAACAGTGAAGAGGCACTGGCCAATGCTCTCCTACAGATTGACTTTGCCCTCCAGTACGGGGAAGATTTGGATGTTAAGACCCGAGACTACGACTATGCCGATAACGATGAAGACGACGATGATGAAGAAGAATTTGACAGTGAATTTATTAATAATTTGCACAATCTTCAAATGAATGAAAGCTAAATATATTTGTTACAACTGACCTCCATTTACTTTTTTCATTTGCGTTATCTCGTTTATGTTATCGTAAAACTAAGAATAAAATAATTTTTTTTTGTAATTGATGCTTTTTTTTTTTTACCTTTTGCTTACATACCTACATACATATACCAAGGTCTTTTTCCCCCCTTACAAGGGAGGTAGCCAAAATCAAATGGCATAAATCTACTCCCACCCACTTCATCCCCACACACTCCACTCCCATTCACCACTCCTCCCTCCTTTCTTGGCTCCTACCGGATGACAAGTCATCCCAATATCTCACCCACTACCCTGGGTCAGAAGCAATGCAGCAAGACAACATATCCATAGCAAGGTCGCTTAATTTAATCGGCGACCCCCCTCTGTTCCCTTATGCAGAAAAAGAGATGATGCGGAATAATCCCTCTGGGCTGCATCAAAATAGCATTCACACATACTCCCTAACCCCCCATCCCCTGCCCACTCCCATCCATCACAGCATCATCTATACACAACCAGTCTCCACACACCCATATCTTCTGTCTTCTCTCTTCCTTCCTCAACAGACATCCCACTCTTTACCAAAGCCTCTTTTTACCTCATCCATCCCCCTCATGTTCATGCCATCCACCTGTCTTCTAAAATTCTTTTAATACTCTTTCTTTACTCATTCTTCCATGTGTCTATACCATCCTAATACCCTTTCATTAACCCTATCCCCCAACTCCTTTTCCTCCTCTTCCCTCCTCACCTTGTTTCTCATGCTATCCAGCCTAGTGATTCCTATCTTACTTCTCAGACATTTCATCTCAAACACGTTCAAACTCTCTTGCTTCCTCTCTTATATGCCATGTTTCTCCCCATACAGTGCTGTCAGCACAATCACCCCTTCACACAATCCCCCCTTAGCACCCATTCCCAGATGTTTATTTCTCATTACCCTTCTTAATACCCAAAGGCATTAACCTGCTTCTCTCAGTCTACATTCTACCTCCACTCCTCCCTTTCCTGCCACATTTGTAAGGATTACAAAGGCGGAGCATGCCGACAGGAGACCTTTTGATCCATATCTAGGTCGGATGCGAAAAAAAAAATCATATTAATAATAAAATAATAAATAAAAACTATGATAATGTAAATAACAAATAAAATACATAAATAAATGCATAGGTATACTTAAATAATAAACAAACAGGTAAATAGTAAATAATAATAAATTGACATATAACTAATAATAAATGAAAATCAGAAAATGATAACAAAACAAAAACAAATAATATAAGATAAATTAAAATCATTACAGCATCTTACTTAGGTATTTATCTAAATGATTCTTAAAGCTTCGAACTGAACTACATTGCACTACCTGTGCAGGAAGTTTATTCCATTCATTAACTACACGGTTGGCAAAGTTGTTTCTACCTACTTCCAAATTGAATCTATTTCCGGACAGTTTGAGACCATTGTTTCTTGTCTGATTCTCATTCAATGTAAGAATTTTGTCACTTTTGATGTTGTCAATTCCCTTTGTATGCAAGTATCTAAAGCTATCCACTTCCTTCTCCCTCCCTTAATACTCGCTTCCAATTTGCTGCCACCCTCTCCCCTGGTACATCTCATCACCTTACTTTTACCTGCACACCTTCCCAATTTCTGTCACTACCTTAATACCTTCTCTGATCCTGCTACAAGCACAGTGTCCCCAGCAAACAACATCTGGTTCATGAAAATGTGAACAAGTTGCTACATGGGAAAGGGAAACATGGACTGGGAGTGAAACATTTATTCCTGATGTTTCATCTACTAACGTTTTGAAAGGAATGTAGACAAAATGTAAGGAATACATGCTTCACTCCCAGTCCATGTTTCCTTTGCCGTGTTTAAGCAACATCTGGCTCATCTCCTGTTTTTCTCAATTTTCTTTAACCATGTCCAATCCCCTGCACATTACCCTTGCATTTACCTCTTGCATCACCCCATCCATATTGAACAGCCATGGTGACATGACACCTTTACCTCTAGCGACTCACTTTCTCCATTTCTAATTCTAACACAGGCTCTACTATTCTTGTAAAAACTCTTGACTGCTCTTAACAACTTTCTCCCTATCCCATTTATCTGCAATATCTCCTACAGTGCCTTCCTGTCTACCCTGTCAAGCTTTTTCCAAATCCATAAAAGGCCAAAAAACATCCTTACCTTTTCCTATAGTTTTCTCACATATCTTCCTTACAACAAAAATCTGATCCATGCAAACCCTCACTGTTCCTTACAAATTACTCCCTCTATTCCTCTCCTAATCCTATCAATCAAAACCTTCCCATAAGCCTTCCCAACTACACTCAACAAACTGATCCCTCTGAAACTACTACACTCACAAATGTCCCCTTTCCCCTTCTAAAGCAGAACTATACAGGCAGTCCTCTGGCACTCTATCCTCTTTTAGACAAACATTACAAAAAAGCCTCTTTCCCCACACAAGTGAGATATCCAGCCAAGGCATGCACCAGCCTTTCATCCATCCAACACCTATTTGTTTCCCCTTTTATCTCGACTCCTTTTGGATGAAAGCATGTCCCTGTCCCCTGCCCACTGTTTGCATCAGAAGCACTGAAGCAAGACAGCACCACAACAGGTCCTTGACAGGCAAATCTGGATTACACCTAACAGCTACATTACATGGTATCCTTCCTTCCTCATCCACTCACTAGTACATACATATACCAAGGCTTTTTCCCCCTTACAAGTGAGGTAGCCAAAAAGGGAAAGGCACAAAATCATTTCCACCCACTCCATCCCTGAAAACACTCCACACCCCTCCACCCTCCCTCCTATCTGAGCACTATCCTATCCACTCACTAGTAATATGATAATATGGTTTAAACATATTAATATGGTTTAATGTCACAAACTTCCCACTCAATTGAGAGGCTAGGATGGTGCCCCTTTTAGAGGTATTTTCACTAGTAATTAGAGAAATATATAAAACTTTATACTTCTGAGTCTTGGCGACAACCATGTCAGGCTTCAAAGCCCACACTGATCCTGCAATGTATAACTTCATGCACTTGTTTACAGTGAGGAACAAAATAAGAATTATTACAAAAATAGTAGTGAATGGTGGGATGATGAAGCAAAAGAGGTTGTAGAGAAGAAATGAGCATTCACAGATTGGTTGCAAAATGGGATGAGAGAAACATACGAGATGTACAGGGAAAAGAGAACAGAAGTAAAACAAGATAAAGGAGGCAAAAAAGAGTAGATGTAAAATGAAGGAAGAGTATGACAGAAATTTCTTCAAGAAATACGTTTTGGAAGGAAATTAAGAGTGGAAGGAGAGGCAAATTAAGTAAAGAAGAAAAGGTAAAAGGTGCAGATGGAGAGATAATGGAAGAGGAGTAAGAGGAAGATGGGCAGAATATTTTAGGGAGTTGCTAAATGTGGAGAAGGATAAGGAGGGAAAGGAATTTGCAGTGGGAATCACTAAGAAAACAAGTGATGGATAAAGAAAATTGGGGAGAAATAAAAGATGAGATGAAAGCAGTTATTAAAATGATGAGAGTAGGTAAGGCACCTGGGTTAAATGGGTGTTATGTGGAGTGCCTAAAAAAGGGAGGTACAGTAATAGTGGACTGGATAGTTTGTTTAAATGAGGGTAGAGTGCTGGAGGAGTGCCTGTATAGTTCTGCTTTACAAGGGAAAAGGGCACAAATGTGAGTATAGCAGTTTCAGAAGGATCATTTTGTTGAGAGAAGTTGGGAAGGCTTATGGGAGGGTTTTGATTGAGAGGACTGTGATAGGAACGGAGAAATTGGTTAGGAATAGAGTGGGTTTAGGAAAGTTTGGGGTTGCATGGATTAGATTTTTGTGATAAGGCAGATATGTGAGAAATCTAGCAAAGGGTAAGGATGTTTTTTAGGGCATTTATGGGTTTGTAAAAGGCTTATGACAGGGTAGACAAGAAGGCACTGTGGGAGGTTTTGCAGTTGTATGGGATAGGAAAGCTGTTAAGAGCAGTCAAGAATTTTTGTGAGAGTAACAGAGCCTGTGTTAGAATTAGGAATGGTTTGAGGTAAAGGTGGGACTTTGTCAGGGATGTGTCATGTTGCCATGGCTGTTCAATGTATATATGGATGGGGTGGTGTGGTAGGTAAATGCAAGGTTAATGGGCAGGGGATTAGAGAGGGTTAAGGAAAATGGAGACAAATGGGAGATAAGCCAGTTGTTGTTTGCTGATGACACCATGCTTGTAGCAGGATCAGAGGAGGGGTTAAGGAAGTTAGTGATTGAGTATGGGAAGGTGTGTGAGAGGAAGAAGTTCAAGGTAAATGTGGGTAAAAGTAAGGTGACGAGATGTATAATTGAGGAGGATGGCAGCAAATTGGAAATGAGTATTAAGGGAGAGAGCCTGGAGGAATTGGATAGCTAAAGATACTTGGGGGTGAATGTGGTGGGAATGGGAGTAGAGGTAGAATGTAGATTGAGAGAAGTGAGTAAATGCCTTTGGGGATTAAATAATATAATGAGAAATAGACATTTGGGAATGGATGCTACGAGGTGATTGTATGACGGGATGATTGTGCTGACAGCACTGTATGGGGCAGAAACATAGAACATAAGAAGGAAAATGTCTGAGAAATATGATAGGGTTTACTAGGCTGGATAGAGTGAGAAACGAGGAGGTGAGGAGGATAGCAGGGGTGAAAAAAGGAGTTGGGAGATAGGGTTGATGAAAAAGTATTGGGATGATTTGGACACATGGAAAGAATGAGTGAAGAAAGATTAGTAAAAAGTGTGGAAGGCAGAGATGGATGGAGTGAACAGGAGGGGACAACCGAGGATGAGATGGATGGATGGGGTTAAAGGGACATTGAGAAAGGTGGGGATGTCTGTTGAGGAAGGAAGGGAGAAGACAAAAGATAGGGGTGAGTGGAGGATGGTTGTGTATGGATGATGCTGTGAAGAGGTTAGGGAGTGGTTATGTATGAATAATATTTTGACACAGCCCGAAGGGATTCTCCTCGTCTTCTCTTTTTCTGTATGAGGGGATGAAGAGGGGGGGTCACCAATTAAAAGAAGCATCATTGCTATGGATATAATGTGTCTTGTATCACTGCTTCTGATCCAGGTCAATGAGCGAGATGCAGGGATGACCTGTCATTCAAGAGGAGCCAAAAAAGAGGGAAGGAGGCTTTGTGAATGGGAATGGAGTGTGTGGGGATGAAATGGGAGTAGAATTATGGTTTTTGATTTTGGTTACCTTCCTTGTAAGGGGGAAAAGCTATTGGTATATGTATATATGAACACTGAATGCAGGATACATATATTACAGTAAGATATAATATGGATTACTCATGTTGTGCTACAAAATAATATAGTTATTCCTTTAAAAATAGGTATTCTTTAATTAACACAGAAAACGTTATTAATACAGGAGTGACTACAATTTCTGAAACCCAACTCTAATAGGCACATTCTTTGCGCCTCTGAAATATGGAAAACCAACCCTTATACTGTATGTTGTCGTGTATTTTACCTTATTTACCTAACTGTAATGTGTGGGGAAAGAGCAATGCTCGTGGGGTACCGTACTATGTACGTTTGTCAAAATTTGAATTTATTTGACTTTCTTCATTATCTCAGACTATTGATTTCGTCCCTTCATGACCTATACGACAATAAAAGCATCTCACGGTTTGCTGGTATAGTGGTTATTGTCTTGGTGTTCCATGCTTGAGGTCCCTCCATTTGATCCGCGCTCCCGGCTTGAAAATCTTTCACTGATACAAACTGTTATTGTCCCCCTTGTGTAAAGGGATGGTGCGGGATTCACCACAGTCTTGGATCACGTGTCGGACTCGTGATCGACCTCTCTTACCTTCCCGAATGAGAGATCAAAGCTCATATATGGGCCTATCTATGGGTCATGTTTTGACCCCCACACGTACAAACACGCGCACGCACACACACGCATACACACGCACAAACGCGCGCACACACGCACACGCGCGCACACATACATACAAACACACAAGCACGCACACACATACACGCACGCACACACGCACAAACACACGCCCGCACACATACATGCAAATACACAAGTACGCACACACATACACGCACGCACACACGCACAAACACACGCCCGCACACACACGTACACACACGCGCGCATACACGCAAACATACACACGCGCACAAACGCACACACATACAAGCACGCACACACACACACACACACACACACACACACACACACACACACACACACACACACACACACACACACGCAAGCACACACGCATAAACACACACGTGCGCATACACACATGCACACGCGCACTTAAATGTGACGAAAGTTACGTATGGAGAGAACAAGGTGGAGATGATCACAATAAGAGTCGAAGATAGTGACATGAAAAACAGAAAGTTCGCAGTGATTTATGTGCCCCCAAAACAGGGTCTTGGAGAGAGATTATTTCAAAATGTTAGATGATACGGGACTTTTATTAAACGAGATGCTGAAAGATGGAAATAACGTGGAAACTTTTACTGCAAAGAAATATGTCGGGAGGAGATGACAGTGAAAGGTGGAGATCAATGGGGGAAATGCATCATTCGACATTACAGAACATACAATGACACAATGGATAAAAGAAAACACCAGATTTAGAAATAATGAAGAACCGCCTAGACTAGGTTTATTATTTACGTCAAAACCTGAAATTGTGGACAAGATTGAATATAAGACACCAGTTGCGAAGAGTTACCATATACTACTTGAGTTAGAACTAAAGGAAGAAATATATATATAGACAGAAATGAGAAACACAGAAAAGGAAGACTGATGTATAGTAAAACGGACTTTGAGAAGCTTCAAGCGAGCTGGGAAACAATGTAAATTGAAGACACACAAGTGGAAGAAAAATTGATGATCCTGATCAAAATATATAAAGGAGTGGATAAATATGTACCAAAGCCAAAACAGGAAAAGGTGTATATTAGGTGCTGGTTTAACGGAAGGTGCAGTGAAGCGGTAAAAGAGATAAAGCCTGGAAAAGATGGAGAAAAGACAAAAAACCTAGAAAGTAGCAATGTATATTAATCAAAGGAATGAATATGTAAAAATACGCAGGGAAGAAAAAAGAAACTACGAAAAAGACATAATAGAAAAACATAAGGATCAGCCAAAACTATTCTATATGTAAATGGTAAACTAAAAAACAAATAGGAAATAGTGAAACTACGCCAAGGAAATATGGAATACACAGAAGATACAGAAATGGCTGAAGTCATGAGCAAACACTTCAAGTCGGTTTTCACTAGAGAAAATGTACAATATTGAGATGAAGGGAGATAAGTGAAATCCCCACCCATGAGGAAAATGATAGTAACACGGAAAGAAATAATGGACCAAATAATGAACCTTGATGTCAGGAAATCGCACGGGCCGGATGGAATAGGAAAATGGATATTAAAAGAATGTAGAGAACTAATAGACAAAATATATAACATGAGTTGCTCACTTAAAGAAAGAAAATGCCAGAAGACTGGAAAAATGCTGATATCGTACCAATCTATAAAGGAGGAAATAAGGAAGACCCAACAAATCACAGACCGGTTTCTCTTACAAGCACGGTAGTCAAAATTTGTGAAAATATTATAAAAAGACGGATAAAACAGTTGGAGAACAATATACCAAAGCCGATACAATTCGGATTTAGATTGGGAAGAATATGTATCACAAATATGAACTGTTTTTACTAAAGATTACTGGATATAATACAGGAAAGAGACGGATGGGCTGATTGTGCTTTCCTAGATCTACAAAAAGCTTTTGATAAGGTCCCACACAAAAAACTATTAAGAAAACTGGAAACCATAGGAGGGATACAAGGTAAACTACTGAAATGGATGGAGGATTTTTTGCATGGAAGAAAAATAAGGGTAGTGCTCAGAAGAGTTCTACTTAGGAAGAGGTGATTAGTGGAGTTCCACGAGGATCAGTATTGGCTCCAATAATGTTTGCTATTTACGTGAACGACATGAACGAGGGTGTGGAATGTTACACGAGCTTCTTTGCAGATGACGCAAAACTGTTAAAGAAAGTGAGTTCTGAAACGAACTGTGACTCACTGCAGAGAGATCTGAACAGGGTTTGGGAATGGAATCACAAGTGGGAAGTGGACTTCAACATAAAGAAATGTAGCATAATGGAGTTTGGAAAAAGTATAATATATATATATATATATATATATATATATATATATATATATATATATATATATATATATCAGGACAATATTGAATTGGTGCAAAGGAAGTAAAGAAAGCGTGATCTGAAAAAGACCTGGGAGTAATCATCCTGACAAACTAATAAACAAAATTGTCGGTGAAACCTATAACTTGCTAAGATAAATAAACGAGTCTTTTACTTGATAGAGAAAACTTACTAAATTGGGATAAGAGAAACACATGAGGACATGGAAGCTCAAAAAAGACAGTTATAGAAGAGACCTGAAAAAGAACAGTTTTCCCCACAGAATGGTGGATCTATGGGACATACTAGACGAAACAATAGTGTGTGCAAAAACAATACACGAATTTAAGAGCAAATTAGATATGGCGAGATACAGAGACGGGACACCACGAGCGTAGCTCCCTTTCCCGTAAATAAAACTAGGTAAATACATACGCGCGCACACAGGACACACACACGCGCGCGCGCACACACACATATAAAATTTAGCATTGGAGTGACGGCTCGCAGCGGTCCTGAAATTTTCAGCCCTGGGCGTGATTCAAACTTGGATCGCTGAATTAACGGTCGAGAGCAGTACCACTGCACCGTCGATCTGTGTGTGTGTGTGTGTGTGTATTTACCTAGTTGTACCTAGTTGTATTTTACGGGAAGGGGAGCTATGCTCGTGAGGTCCCGTCTTCATATCTCATTTTATCTAAACTATTTTTAAATTCATGTATTGTTTTTGCACACACCACTTTCTCATCTAACTTGTTCCAACTGTCTATTACTCTGTGAGGAAAGCTGTTCTTTTTCAAATCTCTTCTATAGCTGTCTTTTTTTATTTTCTTTCCGTGTCCTCTTGTATTTCTGTCATCCCATTTTATCAGATTCTCTCTATCAGTAATTTCTATGCCTTTCATGATTCTGTAAATAGCTATCAAATCTCCTCTCTCTCTTCTTTGCTCTAGTGTCTGTAGTTTAAGTTTTTGTAGTCTCTCTTCATATGATAGTTTTGAGAGTGTTGGTGCCAGTTTTGTGATTGCTCTTTGTATTCTTTCAAGTTTTTTAATACATTTTTTTGTACTTGGTGACCATATCGTTGCTGCATATTCCAATCTTGGTCTTATCAGGGTGATTAGGATTTTCCTCACCATTTCTTCATCCAGGTATGTAAATGCCACTTTGATTGTTCGTATTAAATTATAAGTTTCTCCAAAAATCTTATTTATATGTTTCTCAGGTGACATATTATTCATAACAATGACTCCCAGGTCCTTCTCATTTTCTACTTTTTTTATTCCTTCTTCTCCCAAATTATATGATCCTGTTATTCTGTTTTTGCTTTTTCCAAATTCCATTATACTACACTTTTTTGTATTGAACTCCATCTCCCACTTCCTACTCCATTCTTGTACTTTATTTAGATCTCTCTGTAGTGATTCACAATCTTCTTCAGTTTTCACTCTTTTCAGTAGTTTTGCATCATCTGCAAAGAAGCTCATATAGCTTTCAATTCCTTCATCCATATCATTAATATATATAGCAAACATTATTGGGGCCAGAACTGTTCCCTGCGGGACACCGCTTATTACTTCATTCCATTTTGAGTGCTGATCTCTTATCACTACTCTCATTTTTCTTTCTTGCAAAAAGTCTTCCATCCAATTTAGCAATTTACCTTGTATTCCTCCTTCATATTCTAATTTCTTAAGCAACTTCTTATGTGGTACTTTGTCAAAAGCTTTTTTAGGTCTAGAAATGCACAATCAGCCCATCCATCTCTTTCTTGTATTATATCTATTAGCCTTGAATAGAAACATATTAAATTGGTGACGCATGATCGTCCTTGTCTGAATCCAAATTGCCTTGGATTTAGTACGTTGTTTTTTTCCAAGTATTTTACCCATCTACTTTTGATAATTCTTTCACAAATTTTTGCTATTGTACTTGTTAGAGAGACTGGTCTATAGTTGGTAGGTTCTTCTTTATTTCCTCCTTTATATATAGGTACTATATTTGTTTTTTTCCAATCTTCTGGAACTTTTCCTTCTTTTAAGGAACTGCTTATTATGCTATGTATTTTGTCTGCCAGTTCATTCCTGCATTCTTTCAGAATCCAGTTTGCTATTTCATCTGGCCCATGCGATTTTCTGACATCAAAATTACCCAAGTGTGTCAATATTTCATTCTTTGTTACTTCTATTTCTTCCATAGGGGGGACTTTTTCTTTCCACTCAATCTCTTCAGGTTGTATATTTTCCCTTGTAAACACTGATTTAAAATGTTTGTTCATAATTTCTGCCATTTCCATTTCCTCAGTGTATTCAACTCCTCCTTGTCTTAATTTCTCCAAGTCTTGTTTGTTTTTCAGTTTATTGTTTACAAATCTGTAGAATAGTTTTGGTTGATCTTTACACTTTTCTATAACATCTTTTTCATATTTTCTTTTTTCCTCTCTGCACTTTTGTACATATTCATTTCTATAACCAGTATATATTTTCCATTTTTCAGGTCTTCTGTCTTTTTTCCATCTGGTCCAGGCTTTGTCTCTTTTGTCTTTTAACTCCCTACAACTTTTGTTGTACCAGCATTTTACATATTCTTTTTCTTGTTTTTGTCTTGGGACATACTTTTCCACTCCTTTTTTGTAAATTTTTGTCAAAATATTCCATTTCTCTTCCACTGATGTTTCTTCTTTGTATATTTCTTCCCAGTTTTCTTGTTGGAAGAATTCTCTTACTTTATCAAAGTTTGTTTTTTCATACATCATTCTTCCTTTTCTATATTGTTCATTTCTTTTCATATATTTTTCTTCATTAAGTTCCAGTTCAATCAATATGTGGTCACTTTTACCTATTGGTGTTTTATATTCAATCTTGTCCACTATTCTAGGTTCAGATGTAATTATTAAGTCTAGCCTCGATGGTTCTTCATTTCTATACCTAGTGTTCTCCTGTATCCATTGTGTCATTGAATGGTCAGTAATCATCTCAAGTAGAGCATTTCCCCATGAGTCATCACCACTCTTTACTGTCATTTCTTCCCAGCAGATTTCTTTGCAATTAAAGTCGCCCATCATAACTATTCTTCCTCCGTCTTCCATTATTTTAGTTAATGCTATCTTTGTGTCCTCTAACATACTTTTATATTCACTCTCCTCCCATGAGGCTGTTTTCGGAGGCACATAATTGATCACAAATTTTCTGCTCTTCTTATCTCTGTCTTCCACTTCTATCATAATCATCTCTACTGTATTCTTTCCATATATGACACCTTTCACGTTTATATCCTTCTTAGTCAGGAACATAACTCCACCCCCTTGCTTTTTCTCTCTGTTTCTAATCCAATAATTGTATGCATCATGTCCTACACTGTTGGGTGGTAGTGGGCCTTTTAATTTTGTTTCTACAATTCCCATTATGTCCGGTTCTTTTTCTTTCAAATAATCATTCAGCTCATTCAATCCTGTTATTAATCCATCTATATTTGTGTAAGACACTCTTAGTTTTCTGCCACTTCCATTGTGTTCTCTGTTTCCCTTATGTTTTTCTTTTGTATGTCGAACTTCCTTAGTTTCATGTTCACTACTCTCCAATAGAATCTCTCTTTCTCTGACTCCGTTCTGTTCTCGTTTTTTGCCTTAGCTTCCAGTCTTTTCTGCTTTTCTTCCTCTCTTTCCTCTTTATTCATTTCTCTTTTTATCCATATCTTTTTGTATTGTTCACTTGTTGCTAGTTTCCCTGTTTTGGATAAGATATTCTCTGCCGTTGTTTGTGACTTGAATTTAATCTTAATTGGTCTGGTCTTGTCTGTGCTATACTTTCCGAGTCTAAATTTCTCTTCGATTTGTTTCATAATTTCTGGTTCATCTTCCTGAACTGATTCTAGTAATTGGCTTACTTTTTCATTTTCCTCTTTGATTCTTGTGGTTCTATCTGTGTTGTGTTTCTCTTCCATTCCTAATATAATTATACATTTCTTCTTGTCTGCTAAATCCCTTACTATATTCTCCTTTTGTCTCATCACTTTAATAACTGAGTCTTCAGTATGTTCTTTCAATTGCTGTTTGACTATGTCAGTGAATGAAACCTTATTTCCTTCTTGGGTTTTCTTCCAATTTTTACTTTCTTTAGCTATCGTTTCTCTGTTTTCTTTACTATTCTTCTTCAATTCCTCATTCTCCACCTTTACCTCTCTTAACTGTCTTTTTAGGTCTTCTATTTCATCAGTTAAGTTTTTATTCGCCTTTTCCAGTTCTTCCAATCTTTCAACCCTTTGTAAAATGGTGTTCATATGACCTAACCTACTCTCCAAGTCCTCGATCACCTTATCAACCTTCTTCTCTAGTCTTGTCAGTCGGGGGGGGGGGGGGGGGTTTGTGTCCCCCCCACTCTCTTTAAATACCATGAAAATATTCTCATCACTTTCTACTGTATTGTTCCTATCTATACTTCTAATCTTTACATTCTTATTAGACATTCCGTCGTCCTCCAGCTCGTCTTGTGGTCGTTTGTTTACTTTTCGGCGGTCTGTTTGGACCAAGTCCTCTACTTCCTCATTACCTTCCATTTTCCCAGCAATCCCTCCCCTTCTCCTCTTTCCTTACTTTCCCACTACCCCACGAGCAATTTCCCCCCACCCTGTAAATACAAAAAGGCACTTCTCTTTGCGTTGGGATCCACAATCTGCACTTTTCTTCAGAACGTTCTTCAAGCCGTCCGTTCGTTGAAAGTGTGTGTGTGTGTGTGTGTGTGTGTGTGTGTGTGTGTGTGTGTGTGTGTGTGTTAGTGTGTGTGTGTGTGTATACATGTGTGTGTGTGTGGTGTATGTGTGTGTGTGTGTTTTTTTCTTCACTCTGGTACTGGAAGACTGCCCAAATCGTGGCCATGACCTTGGGCTCAATGACCACCATAGTATCTCTTTATTCCATAAAATATCTATCCTTTTTTACTCTTTATTCGTGTATTCCCTGTTTCTCTTTAATTATTCCCCCAAAACCTTTCATTCCTGCTCTCTCTCTCTCTCTCTCTCTCTCTCTCTCTCTCTCTCTCTCTCTCTCTCTCTCTCTCTCTCTCTCTCTCTCTCTCTCTCTTTTTGAAGACTCTTGACAATCACCGAAACAAGTTTCAACTTGTCTCGCCAGCGGACCAATCAGAGCGCTTCTCGTCAAATGACGACCTGATACGTCATTGTGAAGTTTTACGGCTAATTTCAGATAGGCTCCCTCTGCTCTCGAAGAAAATGGGGAAAGGAGAAAACGGGGAGGGTCGCATACACGAATAAACGCGCGAGCGCGCTCACACACACACACACACACACACACACACACACACACACACACACACACACACACACACACACACACACACACACACACACACACACACACAAGAGAAAGGAGATCTGCTGGTCATTTACAGAATTGTGAAAGGGATGGAAGTCGTCAGAGAAGAGTTGTTAAAGTGGGATAATAGAAAAACAAGAGGACATGAAAAGAAACTCTTAAAGGATAGTTATAGAAGAGATTTGAAAAGGAATAGTTTCCCACACAGAGTGGTAGATGCCTGGAACAAATTGGATGAGGCAACAGTGTGTGAAAAAAAAATGTACAAGAATTTAAGAACAAACTAGATGCTGAATGATACAAAGACGGGTCCTACGAGCATAGCTCTCTTTCCGTGTAATAGAACTAGGTAAACACACACACACACACACACACACACACACACACACACACACACACACACACACACACACACAGCATTACCCATAGATTCATAGCATTACCCATAGATCGGTCATACGAGCTCTGAGCTCTCTTCCGGGAGGGAAATAGCTGTCGATCACGAGTCCAACACGTGGTCCAAAAGACCAAGGTGAATACACACAAGCCTTATTAGGAGTGGAGTGGTCCAACGAAAATATTAATCTACTCTTCATCCGTTATACCATGTATATCGTAATACCTGTTTACATACCAACATAGATTTTTATTATTTTCTAGTTATCATCTTCAGAATAGAAAAAGAAACAAGTAAACAGATATAATAGAATGATATAGATGAATGAATAAATTAATAAATCTGAAAATAAGAATACTAATAAGATGAATAGATATTTAGATAGAATACATAAATGAATAAATCAAACAAAACAAAGGAACAAACGAACACACTCGCATTCTTCACCTCAATTTTTTTGGATTTCCTTTTCTTTTTTCCCGCCAAAAATGCACACTTGTCGTCTTCGGCGCTGACCCGGAGGCTTCCGCGTCGCTGTTCTTGAAGACGCTTCCAAAAAAAAAATCCCCAGGAAGGCCCCAAATTTTTGGCGCCAAAACTCCTCCTGTCTTGACGAAAACAGTCTATCGTTTTCTTTGCAATTTGGCGCCCGCTTGCGTTGCACCAGCATCCCATTTTCTTCTCGCCCGGGTCTCCTCGTTTTCTAGTCTGGTTCTCGTATTCAGAGTCTTCCAGTCTTTGTTTACGCCATGATGCGCTCAAGAAGCAGGTTCCCCACTCTCTCTCTCTCTCTCTCTCTCTCTCTCTCTCTCTCTTCCCCTCTTTCGT
>NC_134802.1:42410085-42412585 GCF_046742065.1 Oratosquilla oratoria | reverse complement strand
TATAATTACATCTTCAGTGCTGATACAAAGAATCATATACGTTTTACGCATTTGTGAACACACGTTCATTGTGTTTTTATTGTATATACATATATATGCACTGAAAACCCACTGTTGATTGGATTTAAGAAAAAAAAAGGAAATAACGATTTCCGTATATTTCGATCACTTGCTGTGATCCTCTTCAAGCATATTCCGCTTGAAGAGGATCACAGCAAGTGATCGAAATATACGGAAATCTTTATTTCATTTCTTTTCTTGAATCCAGTAATCAGTGGGGGTTTTAGTGCATTTATTAATGTGTTACGCCATTACTGGACTGATACATAGGAAGAAGCTGCTGATTACAAAAACATCAAATACTTATTAAAAAAATATATATACTTGCATGATTCTAGAATGGCGTGGACCACATTTGTTTGTCCACAGTGGTACATTCCGAATCCCTGTGGCATCCATTCCTTTCTCACCTTGTTGTGTAGCTGGAGAGTAGAAGGTGGAAGGTGGAAAAGGACTGTCATTTTATGGTTTCGCTGTCTTCTCGTCTATCGCCTCAGATGCAACTTCTCTGTTTTCTGCCTCTTTAAAGAGAGAGAAAGAGGAAGAGAGAAAGAGACAGACAGACAGAGAGAGAGAGAGAGAGAGAAGGGGGATGAAGGAAGAAAGAGGGGGAAGGAGAGAGAGGGTGAGATAGAGAGAAAATTGGTTGACTCTTGTTTGACTTATGTGCTCATATATACATAAGCAGTTTTGCGAATATACCTAAATATCCACTACAGTACACGCGTATATATCTGTAAGCAAGTAAATAAATAGGTATCCATATACTGTACATGTTTTATATTCATGAGTTACTGTATATTATCATTAATGGGAGCATGCCCCTTATAACCCACCTTTCTCATCCCAAACTGCCCTCAGCTTAACTTGCCCATGTTATGGCCTCTATGGGAGTTCCCTTCGTCTTCTCCACCGAGGGTTATCTCTCATGGAGACCACCCTGTGAGTGGGATCAATATCAGGGAAACGTGGCACATGTCTACATAACCAGAGTTGACGTTCACGAATTACATTGGTAACTTACTTCACAGGGTCTCATAGATCAGTCTTGGCATAAAGTCATGCTAGCAATAAACCACAGTTCTCTAAAAGCACTTTATATTGTAGGGAAAGACGTGACCGTGCGGTGTCGACTCAGGCGGTAGCTGCATGGCTCAAATGTTTAAGCTAGGTTACTCAGTGATTTGTCTCTATTAGCACTGAGGGGCCACGGTTCTGGACTGAATAAAAGGACCAAATAGGCATTTACCAGTTCCAAGGTGCGCCTCAGTGCTACCACAGCCGTATCTATTAAAGAATATACTGAAGAAGCCTATTACTATACCTGTTTTGGTTTTATTATTGTGTCCCGAATGAAAATGTATGTAGCCCTCTTTATTGTAGGTTTGCGCTATACTGAAAAATAAACAGAGCATTTCGTATATGTTGTGAAGTGTTTCTGGAAAATGAACTAAATCATATCACAGAAACATTCAAAAAGCTAAAATATCCAAAAGGTCTCCTGTGTAAATTGCGAAAAAAATACCAATGAAATAAGTAAGAGCAGTAAAGATAATAAATGTAACAAAGAAGCCTGATATATCACAGTTACAAACGCCAGTATTAATTCACACCCAGGCACATTCCTCTTAAAGGCAGGCATTATGATAGCTGGAACTTCAGGTAGCAAAGTAGGATATTTGGTTACACGTAGTAATAACCCACTAATGAAAACAGTATTGTATATAAGATATCACGTAGAAACAGCCCATCATCATCCAGACTGGGACAATACAGTTGTAATAAATAAAGGTTCAAATAAAAGATTGAGAAAGACAATAGAAGCAGCTTATATTAACACCAATAATAACATTAACCACAGGAAAGGTTTTATAAGCTTAGCAAAAGCCATAAGTTTATTAGAAATTGAAGAAAATAGATACACGAATGTTATGAGTATGGCAGCAACCTCTCATAGGCGTCCCAAGAGATGAGTTGACTCTGTATAAAACGTCCATGTTGTACTCCTTGTTAGCTTTATGATCAAGACCTTGCGGGTCAAAACGTTAAAGCAAGCATTGAGATTCTCTCATTGTTCCTCGTCTACTTCTCTCATCTTCAGTTCCATATATATATATATATATATATATATATATATATATATATATATTATATATATATATATGTATATGTGTATATATATATATGTATATATATATACATATGTATATGTGTAAATATATATATGTATAATATATATATATATATATATATATATATATGTGGTACAGATATATGTGGTACAGATGAGAGTAAAAGGGAAGAGATAGGTAGTATGTTTGTGAGAAGAAAGTTGGATGTGTTGGCTTTGAGTGAAACTAAGTTGAAAGGGAAGGGTGAGTGTATGTTTGGGAGTGTAAGTGGGAGGTTATCAGGAGTGAAGAGAGGGCGAGGGAGGGAA
>NC_134802.1:42402585-42405085 GCF_046742065.1 Oratosquilla oratoria | reverse complement strand
TTTCTTCATCCTTCTTCTTCGTCTTCTTCTTCTTCTTCTTCTTCTTCTTCTTCTTCTTCTTCTTCTTCTTCTTCTTCTTCTTCTTCTTCTTCTTCTTCTTCTTCTTCTTCTTCTCTCTTCTTTTTTTTTCTTCTTCTTCTTCTTCTTCTTTCTCCTTCTTCTTCTTCTTCTTTCTACTTCTTCATCCTCTTTCTCCTTCATCTCTTTTTCTTTCTTATTTTCTTCTTTTCCTTCTTTTCCGTCTTTTCCTTCTTCTCCTTCTTCTTCATCTTCTTTGACAACATCAATGTCGAAGATTACTTCTTATTAGACCAATCAAATACAATAAGTCGTCACGATTTTAAAGTGATTGGTAAAAGATTTTCTTCGAATGAAAGTAAGCATTTCTTCTTTAACCGGGTTGTTAATGCGTGGAATTCGTTACCTTCCACTGTCGTTGAAAGTAACATAATAACAACATTAAAAAATCGCCTAGATAAATACTTAGACTCTAATCCGCAAATAAATTATTATCTCTTGTAATAAAAGATCTGACAGCCCGGCATTTAATTGTGATTGGATAGGATAGTGGTAGCGGTTGTGTTAGTTCATCTTCTATCGCTTAGTTGCCCTGTTTTTTTTTAGTTGTAGCTTAGTATAATAAACACAAACAGCCTCGTTAGGGCCAGTAGGCCTGCTGTTGTTTGTTCTTCCTTCGTGTTCCTTTGTGTTCTTCTTTTTCTTCTTCTTCTTCTTCTTCTTCTTCTTCTTCTTCTTCTTCTTCTTCTTCTTCTTCTTCTTCTTCTTCTTCTTCTTCTTCTTCTTCTTCACCTTCTTCCTCTTTCTCTTCTTCTTTCTCCTTCTCTTTCTCCTTGTCTTTTTCCATCTCCTTCCATCTCCTTCTTCTTCTTCTTATTCCCTGTCTTATTTTTCTTTTCTTTTTCTTTCTCTTTCTCTTTTTCCATCTCCTTCTCCATATCCTCCGTCCCCTCTTTCTCCTTCCCCTTCTCATTTTCTTTCTTATCCTCGTTTTCTTTCTCGGCCACTGAGGATAGTCACTTGTCCTGTCTTCACACTGAGGGCAAAGGTGACTGTGGGGGGTGGGGTGGGGGAGGCACACACATAAGCAATTTCTGATACAAGTGTGTATGTGTGTGTGTGTATGTGTGTATGTGTGTGTGTGTGTGTGTGTGTGTGTGTGTGTGTGTGTGTGTGTGTGTGTGTGTGTGTGTGTGTGTGTGTGTGCGCGCGCGCGTGCGATTGCGTACAGTAGCTCACTAAGAGAAACTACTGAAATAAACACACCCTGACTTAGTAAAGAGAATTAATTATACAAATAATAGTAAATAAATTAATAAATTAATTAATAAATGGAATAATAAATAGATAAATAATTAAACAAATCAAATAAATGAATAGATGCACAAATGGAAAAATAGATGAATAAATTTATATATATGTAGATAAATAGATAAATGGATGTATATGTATAAGAGTAAGTAGAACAGATAAATACATAAATAAGACTTTTTCTATTTTCTGTGTGTGGTGTGTATGACTCTCCTCTTATAGCTACTCTCTATTCTTCACCAACTCTCTTTCCCTATCTCCTCTCTCAAGAGCATTTATGAGTTAAAGAGAAATCCTCCTGTGTTAGCATTTCCCCTCTCTTGTTCCCTTCTTTTCCTCCTCTCCTACTTCCTCCTCTTCTCCTAATTTATCATCCTCTTTCTTCCTTTCCTCCCGACCTCTCGCCGTCTCCCATCTCGCATTCTTCGCTCCTCCTCTTTTGGCTCTCTCTCCCCTCGCTTCCCCTCTTCATCTTCCTCTTCTCCATCCCTCCCTTTCGTCCTATTTTTTTTTCTTTTGCTTCTCTTTCCTCCTCCCTTCTTTCCTCTTCCCCTCTTTCCTCCTCCCCTTTTTCCTCCTCCCCTCTTTCCTCCTCCCCTCTTTCCTTCTCCCCTCTTTCCTCTTCCCCTCTTTCCTCCTCCCCTCTTTCCTCCTCCCTTCTTTCTTCTTCCCCTCTTTCCTCCTCCCCTCTTTCCTCCTCCCCTCTTTCCTCCTCCCCTCTTCCCCCCTCTTTCCTCCTCCCCTCTTTCCTCCTCCCCTCTTTCCTCCTCCCCTCTTTCCTCCTCCCTTCTTTCCTCATCCCCTCTTTCCTCCTCCCCTCTCTCCTTCCCTCTTTCCTCCTCCCCTCTTTCCTCCTCCTCTCTTTCCTCGCCCCTCTTTCCTCGCTCCTCTTTCCTCCTCCCCTCTTTCCTCCTCCCTCTTCCTCCTCCCCTCTTTCCCCTCTCCCCTCTTTCCTCCTCCCCTCTTTCCTCCTCCCCTCTTTCCTCCTCCCCTCTTTCCTCCTCCCCTCTTTCCTCCTCCCCTCTTTCCTCCTCCCCTCTGTCCTCCTCCCCTCTTTCCTCCTCCCCTCTTTCCTCCTTCTCTCTTTCCTCCTTCCCTCTTTCCTCCTTCCCTCTTTCTTACTCTCCTCTTTCCTCCCCTCTTTCCTCCTCCCCTCTTTCCTCCTCCCTCT
>NC_134802.1:42387585-42392585 GCF_046742065.1 Oratosquilla oratoria | reverse complement strand
TGTGTAAGGATACCTCCCGTGTAAGGGGGAAGAAATCCTTTGGTATATGTATGTATGTACACGTATATTTGAACATATATATGTTTGCTCCGATGTTTCAATGGTCTTTTTCCAACAAAATGAAAATATGTAATATCAAATCGAAATCTTGGAACACAAATCTTCTCTCTCCCTTCTCTTGTTATTTTTCTTTCTTTCTTCTTTCTTCTAACACTTCTTCATTCTTCTTTCTCGCCACCCTCTCCCCTTTCTCGCTCTTTCCCTCTGCCATTGTTCAGCTTCGGTGGTTTCATTGCTTGGGCCAGATTTCTTGGTAAATATCAAAATGCAAATCTGCTTACATATGTCGAGAGTTGAAAATTGTCTGACACAAGCTTGGGGTGGGGGTGAAAGCTGATACAAACTTTCAAGGATTCAAAAAGGATTGGGAAAATCCGATTTTTGTTTCTACTGAGAAATGATGCATGCGGCCATACTCGACGCATAGAGGCAATTCAGATATTTTGGGATTCTCATTGCCCTCAGCTGATTTTATTCTGTAAAGTGGCTGTCGTAGCAACATGGGTGATTTAAAGCCACCTCGACAGGTTTCCTTAGCTATGTAAGCATGTGTATGAATATATATATATATATATACATATATATATATATATATATATATATGTATATATATGTATATATATATTTATACATATATATGTATATATATATATATACATATATATGTATATATATATATATTATATACATATATATGTATATGTATATATATATATTTGTGTGTGTGTGTGTGTGTGTGTGTGTGTGTGTGTGTGTGTGTGTGTGTGTGTGTGTGTATGTGTATATGAATATATATATATATATATATAATTTATATATATATATATATGTGTGTGTGTGTGTGTGTGTGTGTGTGTGTGTGTGTGTGTGTGTGTGTATGAATATATATATATGAATATATAATTTAAATATAAATAGATATATATATATATATATATATATATATATATATATGTATATATTATATATGTATATATTATATATTAAAATTATTACTAATTCTACCATAAAACTTTCTGTGTCCTAAGAAAGTCTTATCTTAAGACACAAAGCGAATGTCTTGGAGATATAAAATGCTGAAATAGCAATCACATTTAATGATAATGGCTTAACCACTTCCATACGGTGACGCCTAAGTAGGTGTCATGAGGAGCAAGTGGGTACGCGATGATCCCGACGTCGGCGTCTTAATTATATTTATTGTAGTCGTACCTAAGTAACCTCCATTCTCTCTAAAATGGCTTCATCATATTTTCTATGGTTATCAAAATTCATGGGTAAAAGAGAACGAGGGATTGAGCACCAACTTTATTTTTTATAATGCGATTATTATGACGCAACATCGCACGTCTGGCAGCTAATGCTCCCAGACGTGCGATATATATATATATATATATATATATATATATATATATATATATATATATATATATACATGTATATATATATACATATATATATATACGTAATTACATATGCATATATATACGTATATATATACATATATATATAATATATATACATATGTATACATATGTATATGTGTATATATATACTATATATGTATATATATGTATATATATGTATTATATATATATATATATATATATTATATATGTATATATTTTGTATGTATATATATATATATATACATATTATATATGTATATATATATATTAAATTTATATATATATATTAAATTTATATATATATATATATGTATATATATATATATATATGTATGTATATACTGTATACTATCAATAACAACAACTTGGTGTTCAACAATTGTAGCACACAGACACGATCCCTACATAATTGTGGTTGAGGATTGGAGAGGATAGTTGATTTAATTCATCACTCTAGGGTTCACTGCGTCATTGTCATAACAACAACAACAACAACAACAACAACAACAACAGCAACAAGAGCAACAATAGTTTTTGAGTGTCAGACAATTTAATTCATCTTGGAATAAAAACCCCAAAGAGGCTGAGATTATCCACATTAATTACTCTGATATGGAAATGTAACTTGACATTATTCTAACCAGTTCTAGCAATTATAAATCACCATAGGGGATAACACTGAAGCTTAGTTCAGTTTATATCCATTTGCGACTCCCCTATGGACCAGAAGCATATATATTTATTTTTATTAATTTATTTGTATATGCAGTTATCATTATTATTAATATCTATGTATTTCTATTATATTTATTATATTCATTTGTTCATTTATTTATTTATATATTTATTATCTATTTATTTATGGGTCCCCACTATCTTCGGATCCATTGCCATCTCTATAACATCATCTCTTCTGTCCCCAACAATAGAAGCGCCGGGTTCGAACCCCCCCTCGACAAATGCATTCCAAACACCCAAGGCAAAGGTGCATCGACCGTAGCTGAGTGCCTCGCGGTGTAAGCTTCATTCCTTCAGTGCCAAGAGAAATCTTTTCGATGTTTTGATTGATACAATCTGAAATTTGTATTCTATTTTATTTTTGTTTTATCTTATCTCTATTTGCTTGTTTGTTTATTTATTGTTAATTTGTTTATTTTCATTTGTTTATTTCTTGATCAATTTGTTTGTTTGACACAAAAAAAAAATATTTCTGTATTATGTAATCTTCATTCTACAATGATTGAAAATGTCCCTGAAGACATGAATTAATTCTGAAGACAAGAGTTGTTGTTTTTTCAGAAATGTGTTCACAAGTGCAACAAAGCTGTTTATGTACATGTACCAGTATGTGTGTTTGTATTTATCTAGTTGTATTTACCTAGTTGTATTTCACGGGAAGGAGAGCTACGCTCGTGGGGTCCCGTCTCCATATCTCATTTTATCTAAACTATTTTTAAATTCATGTATTGTTCTTGCACACACTATTTTTTCATCCAACTTGTTCCAACTGTCTATTACTCTGTGAGGAAAGCTGTTCTTTTTCAGATCTCTTCTATAGCTGTCCTTCTTGATTTTCCTTCCGTGTCCTCTTGTGTTTCCATCATCCCATTTTATCAGATTCTCTCTATCAATAACTTCTATGCCTTTCATGATTCTGTAAATAGCTATCAAATCTCCTCTCTCTCTTCTTTGCTCTAATGTCTGTAGTTCAAGTTTTGCTAGTCTCTCTTCATATGATAGTTTTGAGAGTGTTGGTGCCAATTTTGTAATTGCTCTTTGTATTCTTTCAAGTTTTTTTATACATTTTTTTGTACTTGGTGACCATACTGTTGCTGCATATTCCAATTTTGGTCTTATCAGAGTGGTTAGAATTTTCTTCACCATTTCTTCATCCAGGTATGCAAATGCCACTTTGATTGTTCTTATCAAATTATAAGTTTCTCCAAAAATCTTATTTATATGTTTCTCAGGTGACATGTTATTCATAACAATGACTCCCAGGTCCTTCTCATTCTCTACTTTTTTTATTCCTTCTTCTCCCAATTTATATGATCCTATTATTTTTGTTTTTGTGTGTGTGTGTGTGTGTGTGTGTGTGTGTGTGTGTGTGTGTGTGTGTGTGTGTGTGTGTGCGTGTGCATGTACGTAGTCGTGTATACACACGTATAACCATATCCTTAACAGAAGAAGGCGGTGATGGCGAGAAGCTTACGCCAGGAGGCGCTGAGTGCCTGTGGTCGAAGCCGTCACACCTGCTCTATGCTCTTGGACTCTTAGGCAAGTAATAGTCACTGCAGAGAATTGGGGAGAAGTGCGGGATTCGAACCTATAACTAAGCAAATGCGAGACCAGCACGATTGCAATGATGCCATCAGCCGACATGAAGAAGAAGAAGAAGAAGAAGAAGAAGAAGAAGAAGAAGAAGAAGAAGAAGAAGAAGAAGAAGAAGAAGAAGAAGAAAAGAAATAATAAGAAGAAGGAGAATAGAAAGAGGAACATGAGAAAGAAGAAGAAGAAGAAAAAAATAAGAACAACAACAAGAAAAGAAAAGAAAAATGTGCAATATGGAAATCACTCCAAAACTCAACTGGAAGGTCAGACTCTTCCAGAAGAAGCTTCGTTTGAATCTGTCGAAAGGTCAGAAACGCGAATGAATTTGACAGAATGTGAAATCACCTTTGAGTTACCCGTGGTGGGCACGGCACCAATGCAAGCGGATCGGATATCTTGAAACCAAGAATTTCTCTCAGAGTCAGAGTCCTAGACAGAGTGGTAAGGGTTAGAAGACGTTAACAATCATCTAGACTAGATGTCTATAAATATCCAGAGGTTTAGCCTAGGCTTGAACTTAAGATGGAGGTTAGGATTAGTTTAACTTTTGTTCATATAATTTTTGAGGTTAAAAACAAGACTTACTTATGTAGCATCAGATTTTGGCTTAGACTTGCGCTTAGACAATTGGGAAAGAATTTTATTTAGAATTGACCTTAAAGCTTTGGTCGCGCAGACTATTGTGCTATAAGACATTGGTATGTCTTATACTTGGCATTAGACTTTGGCGTAGACATTGGCTTAGACATTGGACAAAGAATTTACCTTACGAACTTGAACTTGATATTGGATCTTAAACTTTCTGGCGCGACGGTAAAATTGGCTTAGACTATGTTGCTCAGAATTGGACTTAAACTCAGGCATTAGACCTGGTCCTGGACACTATGGCGCATTAACCACTTGGCTGAGTAAGTTTGGCATAGTACTAGTTGGTTTTAGTCATTAAAACACGAGTACATAGCGGACTACAAAGAAAAAGACACAAACAAAAACTTATAGCCATATAACCTTACAAACAAACATGAAATAAAAACATACAAAATCAAGAACAGAAGACTACGCCCTAACACTCACACTTGTAACAAAGCTTAAATCCTGTCTCTGGTAGCTTAATGACCTAAAACCGCATGACTGCCTTTGGATCCCCTCTTCAGCCAAAGGAGGTACGGCAAATCCCTAAGATACAGACTTTGAGTATAC
>NC_134802.1:42383344-42387085 GCF_046742065.1 Oratosquilla oratoria | reverse complement strand
TTCTTTTGTCATTATTCTCAGCTCGACGTCGTCTCTTGTCACCGATATTACACGCCCGTAATGACCATCTCTCTGTCTTCTTTTTGGTTTAAACGAGTTTCTATTCTTCAGCGTCGTCGACAATGGAATTATGTCGAAGTCGGCCATCTCCTCGCGAAGTTCTTTTCTCTCGTGGTCTTCAACAATCCGTTTCGGTTCTTAAGATCTCGTCACCAGAAACCTTCTCCTATTCTTTCCTCGCGTCCCTCTTCTCCTTTGACGATAACTATCCGTAGAACGATAAGCGTCTACCCGAGGGAAATGTGTCTGCTTCATCAACGCTGCCGTTTCGGGAAACCTTCCGGACCGCAGCTGTGGCACGCCCGCACGGTTCAACAGTCCCTCAGACAATGAGCGGCTGGGCTGTGGAGGACCTCTCAATGCCTCCTGAGAACCGGCGACGACGGCGAGGGCGACGGCGGCGTCGGCAACCACAACTACTTCCTCTGAGAGTGTTGGCTTTTGTGAGGTACTCCACCTTGGGCCATCCGCCTCTACTCCACGTCGTCTCCACCCTCTCTGCCCATAATATGGTTGGCTCCTCCCTCTCCACCCTCGCCTCCTCCTCCTCCTCCTCCTCCTCCTCCACTACCTTCTCCTCCTCCACCTCGTCCTCGTCTTCCTTCTCCTCTTCTTCCTCTTTTACCATCCGATCCTCCTTTTCCATATTCATTTCTCTCCCCTCTTCCTCCTCTTTCTCAACCCCACCTACTTTCCACCACCTCCTCCTCCTCCTCCACTACCTTCTCCTCCTCCTCCTCCTCCACCTCCACCTCCTCCTTCTCCACTTCCTTCTACCTCTTCTTCCTCTTTTACCATCCGACCCCCTTTTTCCATTTTTATTTCTCCCCCTCTTCCTCAACCCCCACCTACTATCCCCCTCCTCCTCCACCCACACCTTAACAGTCGTCCTCCTCGCACCTCCCTTCCTCCTCATCTCCTCTCCCTTCCTCCGAACCTTTTGACAATTCCGCATTAGCTGGAGTGCTATTATATGTCGTAATGTACAGTCACTCCACGTCCTCTAATTCGTGTTCCTTGTGTATACTTAATCCTGAGCCCAGACTTTCTCTTATCTTTTTTTTCCTAATGTGTTCTATGGTTGTATACATGGTATAATGCCAACTAATGTCCATGCATTCACATACACACACACACACACACACACACACACACACACACACACACACACACATACACATACACATTTTGCTTATCTTAGAGCGGGCCGTCTGTGATCAATGACGACAGTGCTCCGGTGAGGTGAGATGGTTATAAGTGAAGTTGGGTGGGGGATACTGAGGTTTTTGTCGCTTATGCCAACAAAGGTGACTGTGGAGCCAAATTCTTGATCCACATATTCCACCACACTCCAGGGAAGTCAGTTCTGGATCAGGAGGATAAATTCTATTGTTGAGCTGATGTCTTCTTTCCCGCTGGTCGTCCCGTGCTTGCTTACAAGCAGGCTTAAGATATTTGACACTTTGTGAGCACTTTGTACGTCATGAGGTGCGATCAGAAACGATAGTTTCAAGATTTGTTGCTGCGATGTTACACCTCTCAAATATGGTTTTTAGCTGATCTTTGTAGCGCCTTTTCTGAACCGCTGCTTTGCGACGTGCATCAGGTAGTTGCCCGTAATGAGTTTGTCGGGAAGAGGACGGTTTTCAGGCATGCGAACGATGTGACCCGCCCATTGCAGCTGGCGTTTTCCTAGCAATACTCCAATATTTGAGGTTTGTGCTACACTTTGCAAGATTTCAGTGTATGGTACACACACGCACACACACATACACACACACACGTGCACACACACACACACACACACACACACACACACACACACACACACACACACATTACCCATGGAACGGACCATACACGATCTCTCAGCTCTCATCTGGGAGGGTAATAGCTGTCTATCACGAGCCCAACATGTGATCTAAAACAATGATGAATCACACAGCCGATAGGTACAAGTGATCAAGTAGCACCTGTATTTATTCTGGGAATAGGGAAGAGGACGGAGAGAAGAATCGTAGAGACAAATATAAAATAATCAAACAAAAGTTGATGATGCAGAAGTCAGAAAATGCTTTGAAGAAGCAGAGGCACGTGAAGTAAAGAAACCACTGAAACAATCCGACCCATACTCAAGTATACAACAGATAGAGAGAGAGAGAGAAAACATTAAACGAACACAAAGAGCGACTACAAGAATGGCCCCAAGATTGGATGATATGAAGTACGAGATTTGAAAACTGGGACTACTTACATTGGAGGAGCGAAGAGAGAGAGAGAGAGAGAGAGAGAGAGAGAGATAGAGAGAGGGAGAGAGAGAGAGAGAGAGAGAGAGAGAGAGAGAGAGATAGAGAGAGGGAGAGAGGTATTATAGTAGCAATATTTAGAACAGAGAAAGATAAATAAATGAATAACAACAAAGTCATAAAAACATTTTAGGAAGCCTAGCATTCCATATAGGATGTATTACTATGTGGATCACTTGTGAATATTTGATAATCCTGACCAACATAAATGAATGTATGGCATAGTTTGAAAAATGGAGATTTAGAGGCTGAACCCCATGAGCATAGCTCCAGCCCTGCATACAATTAAATAAGCACGCGCGCACGCACACACACACACAAAATATTCAAGCAAATATATTCTGGCTAATTTCAAACGATTTCATTCAGTTCGGGGTAGAAGTTCGTTCTGAAGGGGTGACTGTGTCAATAAATCTGATCTAGAATAATCTCTTTCTTTTCTTTTTTTCAAGCCGCCCACGATGCCTTTAGTTTCTCCAATTCTTGTGTCTTCTCTTCCACCATTTTTTGTTGTTAATTGTTGGGTTTTTATTTTACTTTACTTTATTTTATTTTATTCTTTCGTCTCCTCTTTTTCATGATCTTATCTCGGTCTGTCCCTCCTTCTCACCCCTTCCACCTCTCGCTTCTCTCGCTTGTTACTCGTTGGGTTTTATATGGTTTATTTTATTGTATTTTTTTTCTTCCACTCTCTTTATTGTCTTATTCGTTCTACTCTTCCCCCACCACTCCCCTCTTCCCCCACCTCACCCTCCTCCACCTTTCTCCCCCGCTGATGCCAGATGTGCCTGACTTCCTAATATGGTTCGAGGCGATCTTCCTCCGGACAGCAGACTCCATCCATGTATGTACCGACCTCGCCAGGGGCGTTACATTCCTTTATTCATTCAACTTTTTTTTCTTTTCTTTTTTTCCTTTCCCTCATGTCATATCATCCCCCAGTCCACTCCTCGCCCGCACACAAATCACCCACTTCGGAGACGTTTCTTAGGCATTACGACGTAAAACATATTTTCTGCGGGAGGGGGGAATCCTGGACTTCGGCGTTTTGTTGTTTTGGTCCGGGGTTCGTGCGCGCCGGATACGCAGTGACTGGGCGGGGTCGCCGCGTTGTCCGGGGCCGCCCTCGAACACATTCTTTAAGGTGTTCCGGGGCTGGGTCCTTCAGGCGGCGGTGCTGGTAACCCTCCGCCAGCAACTGGATATCCTGCTCAACCGGAACAGACCTAACATGGAGGAAGAGGAGGAAGAGGAGGAGGAGAAGGAAGAGGAAGAGGAGGAGGATTTTTTTTTCCGAAGGGGTGGGCGGCTGTGTATTGGCGTATAGGTGTGTGCGTAGCAGAAAGGTGTGCGTGTGTGTGTATGTGTGTGTGTG
>NC_134802.1:42375844-42378344 GCF_046742065.1 Oratosquilla oratoria | reverse complement strand
ACTCTTCTACCACCAGCCTGTGTCCGGGTTCGTGGCCCCTGGTTCTGGGCACGCACGCACGCACGCACACACACACACGTCTACTCGGTGCTCGCCTGATCTGCTGCTCTTCACCTTTTCTCTCGCCCGTTTTTTAGCAGCCATTCTGTCGCCTCTTCCTCGCACTTATGAGGTGCTGTTTGCCTGACCAAGTCAAAATGATATTGCTTTCGTGTCTTGTTGTTGCTGTCTTCGGTTTCTTCTTCTTCTTCTTTCGCTAGTGGTTTTTGTATCTTATCTATGGAGGCATGTTTGTGTTCCATTAGCTCTCTCTCTAGTCCAAGGAATTTTGGGCTCTGAGAGAGAGAGAGAGAGAGAGAGAGAGAGAGAGAGAGAGAGAGAGAGAGAGAGAGAGAGAGAGAGAGAGAGAGAGAGAGAGAGAGAGAGAGAGAGCTCATAATATTGCCCTTCGCTCTTTTTCCTCTCACATTTGCCCTCTTCATTTTTATTTGTCTTATTTTCTGTTGTATTTTGTCGTATTTTACTATATTTATGGAATACTGTTAGTTTTCCATAACCAATAGGCTTTAATACCTCATGATTTTCTTTTTTCTTTCGTTTGGTTTCTTTATTTGCTGTGTTATCGATTTTCTCATATTCTTTGGTACATTTGACTTGCGTGTGTATCATGTCTTGTTAATTAATTCAATCTACGCATGGCTCCTGTTGCCATATTTTTTTTCGCCTATTTTTCTTTCTCCTTTATTTCCTTATTTATCCTATTCATCTTATCTATCTTATCTTATTTATTGGATAATATTCATCCTATATGTCCATACCCTTCTATCCACCTGTTGATCATTTTCCTCTCGTTTTTCTTAATCTTTTGCTACGTCGCCTCCTACCGTATTTATGGGATGCTGTCTGTCTTGTCTGGCTATTATCTAACCGCTAATTCTATGGCCGACCTTTTGATAGAGCTACCGATTTGTTTGGCCATTGATAAAAAAAACAAAAAACAAAACAAAAAAAAACAGTATATGCAGCAGCATTGTCAATATTTTTTCTTCCTCGATTTTTTTTTCGTAGACGAGATTAATCGGATGATGAATCTTGTAGCTACTGTCTTCGCACTTTTGTTTAGATCACGTGTTTACAGGCCAATTGACAATTGGTGTATTATTACTTTGGCGGCTTTTTACAGGTCGGTTATTTTCGCGCGTTTTATTTTCGCGTTTTTTAAAAAACCTCCCCTCCGTCTTCCTACCAACTGCTCATGGAGTTCCTGCTCAATCAACTGCTCAGGACCCTTTCTTGTTTACCTGCTCATCTATTCAGGCTCTTTTTTCATTACCTGCTGATCTGCTGAGTCCTCTTTGTCTACCTGCTAATCTACCTCGGAACTTCTGTGTCTACCTGCTCATCTCTTATATCTTCTTTGTTCACCTGCTGACCTCTTCATAGCCTTCCTTGTCGACCTGCTGATCTGCTTAGGACTTGCTGACCTGCTCAGGCCGGAGTTCATTCCCTCGACTGAATGGAATCGCCTGGTCTTAGTTCAAACAAAATCAGGAAAGCAGGTCACCCAGTTGGTATAAATGATATATATATATATATATATATATATATATATTATATATATATATATATATATATATATATATATATATATACATACATAGATTAGGAAGATATAATCTAATGGCGCATTTGTAAAATGAGACTTATTAACCCAGTGTCGGAGATTGAGATAAGACAGAAGATTTGTATATTTCGACCACTGACTGTGGTCCTCTTCATCAATCTGCTGAAGAGGACCACAGATAGTGGTCGAAATATACAGCTTTTCTGCCCATCTTATCTTATTCTCCGACAGTGGGTTAATAAGTCTTATACATACATACATACATATATATATATATATATATGTATATAAATATATATATATATATATATTTATATATACACATTTATTATTATACTAATGACCCACTATCGGAGAATAGGCGAAAGTAAAAAGATCCGTATATTTCGATCACTATCTGTGATCCTCTTCAGCAGATGTGATCGAAATATAAGGATCTTTTTAATTTCGCCTATTCTACTTCGAAAGTGGGTCATTAGTACAATTTGACCAATGTGCTACGATATTACTTTGTTGTGATATGTATATATATATATATATATATTTATGTATGTATATATATATATACATATATATATACAAATACATATATATATATATATATATATATATATATATATATATAAAGACTTCTTTCAGTCATGGCTAGGCGGTCAATAGCGCAATGCATCCCTCCCATTTGCGAAAAAAAAGTAATGCAGCTTGGCTTTAACATGAGGCAATCTATTCAAGCCAGGTAGGAAACCAGTCCTATTAAAGAGAGAAAAAAATAAAATAGAGCTGAGAGAGCCTATCTACGATAATAAATATATATATATAAAATAAAATAAAATTAAATAGAATAAAATGAAAAAATAAAAAGATAAGATATAGAAT
>NC_134802.1:42363344-42370844 GCF_046742065.1 Oratosquilla oratoria | reverse complement strand
GGTCACGGCCGGAGATTCCTGGCTGCTCCTGAAGGCGCTTTTGTCGAACTCGAAGTTCTTGGTCGAACTTCTGTTCAGCTCGACACTCTTCACGCGAACGCTTCATACGTTGTAATCACAACAGAGAGAGAAAGAGAGAGAGAGAGAGAGAGAGAGAGAGAGAGAGAGAGAGAGAGAGAGAGAGAGAGAGAGAGAGAGAAATGCCATCTCATATTCTGTGATCCAGGATATATCGAGCAGCCGCCTCCTTCTCCTCCTTCTCTTCCTCCCCTCTTCTTTGTTCTTCCTCCTCTTCCTCCCCTACCTCCTTCTTTGTCTTTGTGTGATATACCTCAACCTTTTCTTGCTCTTTTTTTACTCTTTTTCGTCTCAATTTGTTTCCTTTTGCTCTCCACATTCTCAGGATCTTTGTCCCACCTAACCTAATCTAATCTAACCTAACTTGACATGCCCCACCTCTGCCTCTCCCTCTCTCTCCTCCTCTCTTTCACTTGTGCTCTCTCCTTCATCCATTGATCCTCCTTTCCCTTCCTCTTCTTCTCTCTCTCCTACTCCTCTCTTTCACTTCGCTCTCTTCCTCATCCACTAATCCTCCTTTCCCTTCCTCCTCTTCTTTCTTTTCAATCTCTACTCTCCTCCTACTCTAATTTCTCCTCTTTCCTTCCCTCTCTTTTCCTGTCCTCTCTTCACCACTCTTCTCCTCCTCTCCTCGACCCTCCCATCCCCTTCTATTTCCATTCTTTTGCTCTCTCCTCTCCTCCCTTCCTCCCCTTCCATTCTCATTCCACCTCCACTTATCCTATCATGAGTTGCAAACTTATCATTCCCTCCCTCTCCCACCTCCCGTTCCACCTTTGTGGAGACTACGGGGCTTCATGAGCAATGAAGCGAAGTTTGGAATGTACAGTCGCCGGCCAGGCGAAACTGCTACAGCGTTTGTGTAGGAGAAGCCGTACCTTGTGAGTTTGTTTATAATGCGACCTCAGTTACCTGATGACGTCATCTACATTATGACGTCACCCCGTACTTGAACCACAATCGGTGCCGGGTTGGCACTTTTCTCCTTTTTATTCTGATTGCCGGCAGGTGATTTTTATGATCAACAACGACCTCCAAACAGCTTTCTTAAAAGCCCATTTGGGAATGTTTTCTTTCGTAAGACGAATCATGTACACAAGCATTGAGGGAATAAGTGTTTGTTTACATTTAGAAATGGGGGTTGGTGACTGTAAGAACGCAGTGGTGCGTTGGTTTTGCAAAGTGAGGTACTCGCAGAAGAGAGGAGGCGTTGGGGAGTGCAAGGAGGCACAGAGGGAGTGGCTCCTACCTCCATACCTCCACTGCTGTGGTGTAGGAAGTTGTATTGAGGACTCCGAGATGAAGGAGTGGAAGGAGTGGGAGTGGCTCGCACGCACACACGCACGCACACACACACACACACACACACACACACACACACACACACACACTCACACACACACACTTTGGTAGAATTCCCAACCACCACTACGGCGGTCCGGGTTGGAATCCCGCCCAGGCCTGAAATAAATTCAGTAACGCTGCGCTGCGAGTCGTTACTCCAACTCTCGGGGGGGAGTTGGGTGTGTCTGCGTGTACGGTCAGAGCATTACCCATAGATCGGTCATATATGAGCTCTGAGCTCTCATCCGGGAGGGAAATAGCTGTCGATCACGAGTTCAACGCGTGGTCCAAGACCATGGTAGTGAATCACAAGCGGTTATAAGATAACGCGAACTGCTTCCAAGGTTGTATACGAAAGGTGCGAGTCCCAGAATCGAACTTCGGCTTCGAGGGGAAGCGTAGATGGCGACTCTTTGGGTCGCTGGTGAGGAGTCGAGATTGACGTTTCCTTGGCTCGGGTTCGAGGCCCGAATGCCAAGTCGAAAGTTGTTGACAACTGTCATGGCAGAGTTCGGTGGGTTATGGGTCTCTCTCTCTCTCTCTCTCTTTCTCTCTCTCTCTCTCCCTATCCTTATCACACACACACACACACACACACACACACACACACACACACACACACACACACACACACACACTCATTTGCACACAAACTTGATGCTGAAAGATACAAAAACGGACCACTACGAGCATAGCTCCCTTCCCGTATAACACAAATAGGTAAATACCCAAACCCAAACGTGTACAGAACACACGCATTTGTATATATATATATATATATATATATATATATATATATATATATATATATATATATATACATATATATATATATATTTATATATATAGAGTCGCACAAGAATGCAAGATAGTCTTCGAGATGACGTCATCATCCGGAATGTTGTGGGAGGCCGTGGGTGCCTCCTGAACGGGGAGGCAGCAAGCGTGTAGGTGGTAGAAGGTCGTTCAGTCGTGTGGATGTACACATGGGTTCGTGTACGTTTGTGTACGTGTGTGTGTGTGTGTGTGTGTGTGTGTGTGTGTGTGTGTGTGTGTGTGTGTGTGTGTGTGTGTGTGTGTGTGTGATTCGCCATGGTCTTGGACCACGTGTTGGACTCGTGGTCGACAGATATTACCCTCCAGGATGAGAGATCAGAGCTCATATATGACCGATCTATGGGTAATGCTGTGACCTTACACGGACACTCACACACCCAACTCCCCCCCCCTACGAGAGTTTGAGTAACGGCTCGCACCGCAGCGATACTGAAATAATTTCAGCTCCCCCCCGTGTGTGTGTGTGTGTGTGTGTGTGTGTGTGTGTGTGTGTGTGCGTGTGTGTGTGTGTGTGCGTGTGTGTGTGCGCATTCTCGTACATGATTCTGACCATCTAAACGACCCCCATCGCTTCAATGTTGTCCCCTGGTGATATTTACGATGACGTCATGCTCATAGTCAACTGCCTGCGATTTATGAGAGTTGAAGTGGACAGCCAGAGTTGATTTGCGGAGTTCCGTCAATTACGTTGGTGGTTTCGCTCTCAGTGGGGTTGAAATTGAAATTGTCGGGTTTGTTCAAACTCTTCAATTGTTCATTTCCACAACCAAGGGTGTAATGAATCATTGGATCATATGAAGCATCTTCAGCACAGACTTCGAAAGGTGACAATTCTTTACGTGGGCTATTCTAGGGTGACGATTCTTCATTTGGGCTATCCTAGGGTGACAATTCTTTATGTGGGCTATCCTAGGGTGACAATTCTTCATTTGGGCTATCCTAGGGTAACAGTACTTTATGTGAGCTGTTCTAGGGTGACGATTCTTTATGTGGGCTCTCCTAGGGCGACGATTCTTCATTTGTACTATCCTAGGGTGACAATTCATTAAGTGGGCTATCCTAGGGTGACAATCCTTCTTGTGGGCCATCCTGGGTTTACGATTCTTCGGTTGTACAAGTTGATGACAGTAAGTATAACCCTCATTCAACTTAACCTAACCAATCCTAATCTTTATTCCACTGTTGATATTCGGCTTACTGGGGGTGACAATTGTTCATGTGGGCCATGTTGGGTTTACGATTCTTCGGTTGTATAAGTTGATGACAATAAACATTATAACCCTTATTCAACCTAACCTAACCTAACTTACTCTTTATTCCATTGTTGATATTCGGCGTACTGGGGTGACAATTCTTCAGGTGGGATGTCATGGGGTGACGATTCTTCACGTGGGCGTTCTGGGGTGACAATTCTTCATGTGACCCGAATCATTTGAATATTTCTGCTGCGGGAGGGTAGGAAACATTTCCTCCAGCAGAATAAAATCGCCTGGTCACCGCCAGAATAAAATCTAATGACGAAAAAGGTCGACTGCGTCTGTAGTATTTCCTCGAGATTGGTTAAGAATAAATATAAAAGTTATTTATTCTGTAGATTAAGTTACGTTCATCTGAGTCATTTTTTAGTCTGATTGTCTCCGACGTAGCCAACAACAGAAGTCCTGTGTCCTATTTCACCCGAGAAATAAGGACAAAGGGACAAAAATAAGGACACACCTAGCAAGCTTGGCTGAGACGGAGGGTGTGAGGTGGTCTTTCAGAATAAGGACAGGATTAAAAAAAAAAAAAAAAAAATGGATCGGCCTGCAAAGCAAGGAAGGCTTAAAAAGGACATCATGACCTAAAAAGGACAACATGTCCTAAAAGGACAAACTTGGCGAGTGTGAGAGGTCGACCATCCACGCAATGACCGGGACCCACCGCTGACAGCTCATGCCAGGAGGAGGGGGAGGAGGAGGAGGAGGAGGAGGAGGAGGAGGTGAGTGTTCGCTGTCCTGGGCGGTGATGAGGAGATTTGGGAGGTGAGGCTGGGGCTCGGATGGAGGGGACGTGTGGAGGAGGAGGAGGAGGAACAGGAGGAGAAAGAAAATGAGAAAGAGGAGGAAAATAAGAATCAAGAAGAAAAGAAAACGAAGAAAGGACATCGAGGAGTCGAAAGAGGAGGAGGAGGAGGAGAAAAGGAGGAAGAGGAGGAGTAGGAGAAGGTGGGGGAGGAGGAGAAGACGAGGAGGGAGAGGACAAAGACGCAAGAGATGGGTAAATGACGTGAAGGAAGGAAAAGTGGAGGGCAAGTTGTATCTGGCAGAAGAGGAGGTGGAGTGGGAGGTGGAGTGGGAGGTGGAGGGGGAGGTAGAGGGCGGTCTATCAGAGTCACGAGGAGGACCTCGAGTTACCCCAGCCTCACGACAAGTTACAACTCGACGCTGTTAACCGTCCGGACTGTGGATGAGTTCCCTCCCTTTCCCTTTCCTTCCCTCACTTCCCCTCCCTCTACACTCCTCCCCTTTCCTCTTTCCTTCCCTCCCCCTTCCCTACCTTCCCTCCTTCTACCCTACTCCTCCTTCCCCTTTCCTTCTCTCCTTACCTCCCTTCCTTCCCCTTTTTCTATCGTCCTTTCCTTTCCTTTTCCCTTTTCTTCCATCCCTTCCCCCTTTACTTCCCTTCTAACCCCCCTTCCTTACCTTTTTCTACTGTCCTTCCCTTCCTTTTACCTTCCCTCCTTCTTCCCCTTTCCTCCCCTCTCTATTCCCTTTCTTCCCCTTTTTTACCATCCTCCCCTTTCCTCTGTCCTTCCCCTCCCTACCCCTTCCTTCCCCTTTATCTATCATCCTCCCCCTTCCTCTCCCCCTCTTCCCCCCCCACGACTTTTATTCCAAAGGTTATATTATCATTACATTAGTGGCAAAGGTTACGTAGACATTGCACTATCATCTACTGTTGGTTTAACTCTTCTGACCACTTCAACTTGAGTCATCACGAGTACCTTTGACCTCTCGTCTGTATAGTGACGTCAGCGGTGACCTGTGATTTTGCAGTTGGACCTGACCTGACCTGATGAGTACATGAACACTGTTACCTGACACAGCATGACGGGAATAGCTGTGCTGTGTGCTGAATAAAATCGCCTGCCGACAGGGAGAGTAAGACAATGGTCATGTATATCAGTAGCGTAGTAACCCTGATGGGGGTCCCAGCCCGTGGTCGTACCGGCCGCGACCCCTCTGCCCCGTCCGCTGGGTGTTGGCGATTAAACGGTTTCAGATCAAGTTTCGCTCTCCGTCCCTCTCTCATTTCTCTCCCTCACACTCTCGGCTCTCTCTCTCTCTCTCTCTCTCTTTCTATAACAATTTTACGCACACACACACACACACACACACACACACACACACACACACACACACACACACACACACACACATGACTCCATGGCGCAGTGGTAACGATAGCGGCCGCCACTACGGCGGGCCAGGTTCGAATCCCGCCCAGGGCTGAACTAATGTCAGTACTGCTGTGCTGGGAGTCATTACTCCAACTCTTGTGGGGGAGGAGTTGGGTGTGTGTGTGGGTCATATATGAATTCTGAGCTCTCTTCCGGGTGGGAAATAGCTGACGATCACAAGTCCAACACGTGATCCAAGACCATGGTGAATCACACACACGGTGCAACGGTACTGCTATCGACCTTTAATTCAGGGATTCGAGTTCGAGTCACTCCCAGGACTGAAGAAAATCTAGCACCGCTGTACTTCGAGCCGGCACCCCAACACTGGTGGGCATTTTTTTTTTTCTGTGTGTGTGTGATTCACCATGGTTTTGGATCACGTGTTGGACTCGTGATCGACAATTATTAACCTCCCAGATGAGAGCTCAGAGCTCGTGTGTGTGTGTGTGTGTGTGTGTGTGTGTGTGTGTGTGTGTGTGTGTGTGTGTGTGTGTGTGTGTGTGTGAGGAGGTGTAAGGTCACAGCATAAACTAATGTTCCCATCCATCCTTCCCTCCCTCCCTCCCTTCGCTCACGTGACTTGAGAGGTCAAAGGTCACGTCTTGGTAAAGTTAAAAAAAATAATATATATATATCGTTTTGACCCCACGAACTAGCAGCGCACCAACTTGAGGGCGGCTCGGGAGAGGCAAGAAGCGCTGGATGACGAAAAATGAGGGTCAGGAGGGGAAACTAGAGAAGAAATGCATAAAAACGATAAAAATATGTAAACTAATGTGTGTGTGTGCGTGTGTGTGTGTATGTCTGTGTGCGATTGTGTGCGTATGTGTACACACCTGTGTGTGGGCATGTGTATATATGTGTGGGTGTACGTGTATGTTCATGTATATCCTTTGTGTGTATATATATATATATATAATATATATATATATATATATATATATACAGTATATATATATGTGTACATATATATATATACATATATATATATACACACATATATATACATATATATATATATATATACATATATATATTATATATATATATACATATATGTATATATGTGTAGGTGTGGACGTAGGTGTACACTTTACGGGTGCGTCTGTAAGCACTTATGAATCAGGGGAGTGATGGAAAACTATTCAGCTTAAAAAAGAAAAAAAAAAGAAAGAAAAAAAAAACAGAGCCGGAAGTCGGCACTTTATAACTGCGGAAGGAGGTGGTGAAAGTGGTAGGGGTAGTGGAGGAGGTAAGTGCGGTGGTGGAGGTGGTGGTGGAAGGAAGGGTGACGATTGTAAAATGGTGGTTTTGGTGTTAAATGAATTCTGCTGGGATGGGGGGAAGGCTGACACCACCGTTTCCAACACCACAGCTATTTCTGACAGCGTCAGAGAACTATTGCCAACCTTCACCTACCACCACCACGCTGCCACCACCAAGCTGCCACCACCAAAGCTGCCACCACCACGCTGCCCTGCCTGTCACCCGCCCTCAGTGATTCTTGAAGTTTCGCCAGAATATTCGTCTTCATTATATCGACCAGCGGGAGGTCCTTATTTGGCGACAGGGGGACATTATGAACATTTTCTGATCTCACACATGTTTACCTCCGCGTTTTATGCACATTGAGGGACATAAATAAATACATATATACATACATCCATACATATCATATATATATATATATATATATATATATATATATATATATATATATATATATACGTATATATTTATACCATGAGCTTTTTCCCCTTATAAGCGGGGTAGCTAAGTCAGAGGGACTTATCCATTCC
>NC_134802.1:42338344-42348344 GCF_046742065.1 Oratosquilla oratoria | reverse complement strand
TTACGATATGAGCATACTCAGGATGGGTAAAGCATTCCTCAAGCGTGACTCGAACCCGTTTTGTCCGTGACCAAAAACATGTTTAAGACAGCGGGCGAAGCATACAAATTGTGTCTCGCAGACACTTGACGCATGGGACCGAACTATGACGAACGAAGCCTCCGTCTGTATTACGACGCGACGAGGAAGCCACACCCCGGCCTCTGTCCAAACATGACCTCGCTTCCTGTCTGACCCTCAACACACTCTGGAGTATGACCTAGGACAAACCTCTAGTGTGACCGGACTCATAATACCTCGAGCGTGACCCGACCTGGTCGAGGTCGCGACCGTCGCAGGGATCCACAAACCGCACCATGTACGGTTTCGGGGGTTCGGTCACCGAAGAGCAGTTCGAACTCGAAGCGCGAAGGAATACCCCCCCCCCCACCCCCACCCCCAGTCCTCTCGGTCACTTCACCACCAAGTAGGTACTCCCTCCGCACTCCCATACCTGTCACTCGAAAGTTACGTAACATGGTGCAGTGGTACCGTTCCCTACCGATAAATCAGGGATCCAAGTTCGAGTCCTGCCTAAGGGTAGGAAAAAAATCAGCATGGCTGCAGTGCGAGCCGGCACTCCAATTCTGGCGTTGGACAAGGAGCTGTGTGTGTGTGTGTGTGTGTGTGTGTGTGTGTGTGTGTGTGTGTGTGTGTGTGTGTGTGTGTGTGTGTGTGTGTGTGTGCGTGTGCGTGTGTAAGGTCGTAGCGTTGCCCATAGATCCTATATGAGCTCTCGTCCGGGAGGGTAATAGCTATCAATCACAAGTCCAGCACGTGGTCCAAGACCGTGATGGTGAATCAGAGCACAACGTTCTGGTCCTGTGCATGACCGCGGAAAGTCTGCCAAGTTAGGTTACGGCAGACTGCTCCACTTGGCGTGACGTCAAAGGCAGGCGAGTGAGAAGGTCGGCAGACGACCAAGGAGGCCAGCTGACAGGCTTAGGCAGGCTGACAGGCAGATCCAGAGTAATGAGGATTGCGTCGCGGACATATGGACAGAAAAAACAGACAGACAGACAGACAGACAGATCTCTGGCGAGATATTACACAGTGGTCCTGTGCATGAATAGAAACATATAGACAAACAGACAGACAGGGAAAGGCAGTCCAACACATTAGGTTAGACAGGTAGACAGGGACAGACAGGCAATCTAACCGTCTGACAGGTTGAAAACCAGGTAGACAGGCAAACAAACACACCGTCAGGCAGACAGACAGACAGACAGACCGTAGAGAAATACGCTGTCAGGCAGACAGCCAGACAGACAGATCGTAGAGAAATAAACTATCAGGCAGACAGACAGACTGCCAGGCTGGCAGGCAGGCGAACAGGGGCAGATATTTGCCCAGTGACCCTACAGGCAGACAGAAAGGGGGAGATGCCTCGTCAGGACGTCCTGCGCGCAGGTCTCCTCCTGGGAGTCCGCTGCATGTCCTAATATGTCTCGATCGCGATCCTCCTCCTCCTCCTCCTCCTCCTCCTCCTCCTCCTCGTGTGCTTGTCTGGGCGTCGGTCTCCTGCTGGTGGGGGGAGGGGGGAGGAAGAGGAGGAGGAGGAGGAGGAGGAGGAGGTTGTCAGGGTTCAGGTGTGTGTGTGTGTGTGTGCGTGTGTGTGCGTGTGTGTGTGTGTGTGTGTGTGTGTGTGTGTGTGTGTGTGTGTGTGTGTGTGTGTGTGTGTGTGTGTGTGTGTGTGTGTGTGTGTGTGTGTGTCTGTCTGTCTTACCCCGAACAAAACAACTCAAATTCAAATCTCGAGACCTAGAAAAAAAAAATTAGGCTTATGTGTTTGTACCCTGTCGGACTCGCCTGATGCCTGAGTCAGACAACACATACAGAGAAATCCAGCCTAGCACCTACCAGATACGTGCACATAACCCTTTCGTCAAACTCCATGACAGCGTTGATCGTTCATCTATCTATCTATCCATCCATCTATTTATCTAATCCAGCGTTTACCAACCTGGGGTGCTAAAATCAATTATAGTGGTGCTGGGAATTGATACATACAAAAATCACATTGATATATGTATCATTGATTACCCAGTTGTGCATATTTGACTTTTTCCCATGCGATTTTATTTTTCTGAAGTGTTCTTATTTCTTTTACAAACAACATTGTCAATTTGTTTCAGTTATAAGGAATCAAGAAAATAAATCATCAAGCATTACACTTCACTTTCTTTTATCCTTCTAATAACAATATAGGGGTGTTAGACTGCTTAGACATGACAACAGGAGTTGAGGTTGCGAAACGCTGATCTAACAACTTCCTGCAAATGTCGGTTGTTCTTATACGACATCTACGATAAGGAATCTCACAAATTTAATTTTGGCTGTTGTCGTACGATTTCATTCACCTTAAGAAACCCTCACTACTCCATTGAGTCCTCCCTTCATCTGAATAAAATCACCTGACGACAGCTAGAATGGAGACATACATCACACAGCGCATCGTGAGATTTAACCGACGTGAGGATCACGTGAGATAGCGAGCCCAGGTCACCGCGTGAGTTGGATGAAAGGAGCAGTGAGATGCTCTAATGCATTCAGGGCAATGCATAAACGTTGCAAACGACTGTAACCATGCACAGAAGCTCAGTAGGCGTGCACGAGGGCATGCACGCACGAGCAGAAGTTCTGAACCAACCAGAGGCTTTGAAGATCTAAAATTCTTTGAACATACATACATACATATACTAAGGCTTAAACCCCCTTACAAGGGAGGTAGCCAAAAAGGAAAAGGCATAAAATCATTCCCACCCATTCCATCCCTGAATACACTCCACACCCTTCCACCCTCCCTCTTATCTTAGCACCTCCTGGATGACGGGTCATCCCTGCATAAGAATATAAGAATATAAGAATGAAGGAGGCTGCAAGAGACCATAAGGCCTACACAAGGCAGCTCCATATCCATCACCACCTGTCATCCCCATCCATAAAGTTGTCTAACCGTTTCTTAAAACAACTGATAGATTCAGCGCTCACTACATGGTTACTAAGTCTATTCCATTCGTTGACCCCCCTATTAGTATTATTTGTCTGACAACTCTTTCATTATTTGTTCAAGAAAATCACCTAACCGTACTCTAGATGCCACATCGATAGATGCATCACCTACTCGACCAAAAGTAAACAAATAAAATAAAATAAAATGAAATAGATAAAATCATATTGATGCTCTGAGAGCTGTTTCGTGGGTCAAATCTTTTGTTCCTCATTAATCTAATGTAAATGATGAGTGTACACCATGAGACGCTGAGTAGCTGCGGCCGAAACCGTCTTCTTTGCCCTACTGTGCTCTTTAGGGACTGTTAAGGAGGCAGATCGTAGAGGACTGCGGGATTCGAACCAGTACGTTTCAGAGAACGTCCTGATAAATAATTCCTTGTATTACTTGAGAGTACCTGCAATACCATTCCTACTATTCCACTATTTTTCTAATGTTCTTGTGGCGGGGGATAAGGATGCCGCCACTCAATGGACTCGGGATTTCCGTTTCTTGACTAGGGGAAATGATATAAGTATATACTGTATATACATACATATATAATACATATCATCCAAAGTATTTTTACATACATACACACATACATACATTTATACATATATATATATATATACTTGCATACACATACACATATACTTGCATACACACACGCATACATACATATATATACATATCACCCAAAGTATTTTTTGGGGGGAGGGAGGGTTACGACAGAATATAACAAATAATCGGGGATAAAAATCTAGCTGGTAGGGTCAAAAGCAAAACATTGATTCAAGACTTTTCTAGCAGCCTGTACGTGTGAACTACCTGTACACGTCCGTAATGTTTTTAGAGCCCCGCCCTTCATTGTGACGTAGTTATGTGTGGTCGGAGAAGATGGCAATATCCTTTCGTGAGAGAGTGAGAGGCGTGAGAAGGAAGAGGAGGAGGAGGAGGAAGAGGAGGAGGAAGAGGAGGAGGAAGAGGAGGAGGAAGAGGAGGAAGAGGAGGAGGAAGAGGAGGAGGAGGAGGGTTTCTCGTCCTCGTGTTGATCTAGTCCAGTGGTTCTTAACCAGGGATTTTCGTACCCCCAGGAGGTACGAAACCTACCTAGGGGTACGAGACATGATAGCCAGTGCAATGGTGTTGTATATTTAAATTAGAAAGCATAATGTGTATTCATTGTATCCTACTAATTGTCATATCTAATTTGAAATAAAAAAGTACCTTTGTTCAGTAATTGAATATATATCTAATCATTTCTCAGCAAGGTTTTTATCACTAATCCTTTTCATGTGTTTGTATTGTATTTATATTGGATGGGGGTACGAGATTTTTTTTTTTTTTTTTTTAATAATCAATGGGAACAGGCTCTGAAAAAAGGTTAAGAACCACTGATTTAGTCCCAACAGGACGCGAAAAGTTGAGGTTTTGTGAATAAATAAAATTTCGTAGTTTATCCCGTCGCGGTTGGTTCCTGATATTATAACGAAAATTAAATTTTCGAAATTTGGAAAATCCTAGATGCCAGAAGCATTTTTTGTTTTGTTTTGTTTTCCAAATAATCTCGAAAAGAAAGAGTGTTTTCGTTCCGAATATTGGGAAGATTTTCGAATTTGAGAAAGTCTCATGTGAGACAAGCATCTACGTCTAAGACGTGACGAGGACCTCATCTCGTGACGATCTTTGATCGGCACGTTCGGGCGTGACGTGCGAACGTGACGAACGGACACAGGAAGGTGTTGTCAGACACGAACGTGCATAAGCACATGTACACGTAATTACTCACACATGTCACACACACACACACACACATAGGAAGGAAACTCAAAAAGACAATTATAGAAGAGACCTGAAAAAGAATAGCTTTCCCCACAGAGTGGTGGATATATGGAACATACTAGACGAAACAATAGTGTGTGCAAAAACAATACACGAATTTAAGAGCAAATTAGACATGGCGAGATACAGAGACGGGACACCACTAGCGTAGCTCCCCTTCACGTAAAATACAAGTAAATACAGACACACACACACACGCACACATACACAAACACACACACATATTTTACTATCTTACGTCACGGGACAATTACAGTATCGATGACGTCACTGATAAGTATGAGAATAAAAGCAGCCCCTTTTAGTTTCCATTGTGACGTCAGCAACGTTGTGACGTCATCAACATAAACATTGGCAGCAGGCCGAGTTCCCTTGTTCCAATCATCTGATAGACGTCCAACCAGAGCCATTTCAGCCCGCCCCTTTAAAGACCACCTCTTTTACCATATTTGCAAGCATACCATACATGTACCCATACCAACCCGAATGAAGATATCGTGGCGAGGTACAAAGGCTGTATCGTCTTGCAGATGATAGGGTGGTCCATGATTGGGCCATTAAGGATGGAGAGTTGACCTCTACCAGGGGCTCCCTTTAGGACTGGTTCCTTGGCATCGTCTCTTTTAGTCTTTAGCTCCTTTTGAATCTGGTGGGATTTCCCTTCTTCGGCTGCTTGGCGCCATGTGAGTTGAATCATGTGGTATCCAGCTCTGTAGAGAAGGGATGGTAGCCTATTTGTTTCGAAGGTGAGGCAGTTGAATGGGAAAGGTGGTAAGGAAATATAGGTTAAACCAGGAACACTGATGTCATTTAACGTTTCGACTTTACGTCTTCAGTGTAAGGTCGAAATGCTAGATTACATTAGTGTTCCTGGTTTAGCCTGTGTTTCCTTACCATCTTTTCCACGTAGTATCCAATGATACTTCACTCTTTCATCCCACCTGTTTTTTTTTTTCGATCATTTCCAGATTATTTCGTTCATCTTTGTGACACTTCTTCAGTAGGACAGAGGTCTCCGTCTTCGCTATCTCACTTTCGTGTCATTCGGCACTTTTCCTTTGCTTGCACCAGTGCCAACATCCAAATTTCATTAGTCATCGTCCTAGCGTGACTCAACAACTCGCTTGGGTGCAGCACCGGAGTGACTACAAGGAGCTGGGGCCTTGTAAGTACAAGGCGATACAGCCTTGTGCGTCATCACCTGAAAGGAGAGACTTACTGCCTTGTAAGTACAACGAGTTGCCTCTTTACATATATTTTTTTTATTTTTTTATTCATTTATTTTTATTATTTTTTTTTTTTTTTGGGTGGGGGAGGGTGCTAGTGAAATTACCCTTTACAGGCTTGATAACTAGTATACAGATACGGCCAGCTTTCTAGGAACATTGGCCTTAGGCAGGACGGCCCTCACGCGGCTCCTTGTTAGATATCAAATCTAGAAGCTCATAATGAAGAACCACTATATATAGTAGGACCCTGTTATCATTATCAACTCTTTTACTGCCTCACCAGCTGTTCACATCTATTACCTTTATCTGTTCTATTCCTCCCCGTCATCTTGCGGGTAGCCGACCATATATACACAGGAGATATGGGCCCTCGTTTCTGTTTCTATTATATCTAATTGTTCTGTGGTTGCCGTAAATGGCAGACCCAGCGAACGAGTTGTACAGTCCTCAAGTAGGAAGAACATGTACACAGACTGGGGAACTTTGAGTGTGTGTATTCACCTTGGTCTTTGGATCACGTGTTGGACTTGTGATCGACAGCTATTTCCCTCCCGGAAGAAAGCCCAGAGCTCGTATGACCGATCTATGGGTAATGCTATGAGCTTTCACACACACACACACCCAACTCCCCGCCCACGAGAGTCAGAGTAACGACCCGAAGCACAGTGATACAGAAATAATTTCGGCCCTGGGCAGAATTCGAACCAAGTACTGCGAGAACCACCGTACTTCCCATCCAGTGCTCTACCAACCGCGCCACCGAGTCGTGTGTGTGTGTGTGTGTGTGTGTGTGTGTGTGTGTGTGTGTGTGTGTGTGTGTGTGCGCGCGCGCGCGTGTTTTATCCAAACACCGTTTGTTAGCACAGCACATTGATGCACATACTCGTAAATAGTCTCTGATTGACGCAGAGGCCGAGGCTCTGCAAAATAAACAATACGTAGGTGCGTAACCTTATACCTGTTTGTATATAAACAAGTTCTCTCTCTCTCTCTCTCTTTCTCTCCCTCCTTCTCTCTCTCTCTTTCTCTCATTCCCTCTCTCTCTTTCTCTCACTCACTCCCTTTCTCTCACTCCCTCTTTCTCTTTCTCTCCCTCCCTCCTCTTTCTCTTTCTCTCACTCTCTCTCTTTCTCTCCCTCACACACACACGCGCGCGCGCGCACACACGTACGCACACACACATACATACACACACTTTCGGGCACACACAGTTACGAATACATACCACACGAGTCACAAATAAAACACAAACACTGACAAGAAAACAAATAGGTATCAACGGTAATAGTAACCCCTTCTTTAGCAGGTGGCACTTGCCTTTATATATCCGCTGACGCCAGACTATTCTATTCGTTTTCCTGGCACCTGCTCGATAGCAGAGGGATTTCAGTTCGTGTATCAATCAACTCCGCTCGTACAAGTGACTTTATTCAGCTCCAAGGCATACCCTCGGTGTCTGAGAATTTTTTTCATTGATTTATCTGTTTATTTATTAATTAATTAATTTATTTGTTTATTTATTTCCTGAGAAGTTAAGTTCGCACGGAACTGATGATTTCATAAATTGGCTTTTATTTGCTCATGCAATTTGAACCAATCCTGTTAAGGTCGCCACTTCTTATTCGAATTCGTTAGCGCATTATAATTTGTGAAATATTGAGTAAAAGTTAAAAAAATTCTTATCCCCAAGGGCTGTTTTTTTCAGTCTCTAGCATTGTTGGGAGAGGATTTAATCAAATTCGTGTTTCTGTTCGTTTCTAAATTCTTCTCTTCAGTCCTGCCGTGAATCAGCAAATATTTTTTTTTCTGAAATTTATTGGTTTTGATCTTCTGAAAAGATTGTTTTTTGATCTTCTGAAAAAATAGTTTTTCATTTTTTTTTATCCATAATGCGGACAGGATTCTATCTTTTTAAATATATATATATATATATATATATATATTTTTTTCAATGGAAGCATTTTTGGTGTCTCTACCCCTTCCGTACCAGGTAGCACTTTCCCTTTTATCCCTCCAGCCGACGGTCGATTTTATTCAATTCTGTGGGTCCCAACTTGGGGACAGAGCAAAACATTTTAATCTCTGAGACTTCAACAAATCGAGATAAACATGTCCATGTCACCGGTCGACGTCTGGTCTTCCACGAAGAAAAAAAAAAAAGTATACACACACACACACACACACGCACACACACACACACAAAAGAGGAACAGAGCTCTAAGGCAACAAGGGCATAGCCCACGCTGACGGTACGACCTGGGAGTTAATCATATGGTTTTTAATGTCCATCTAATTCAGGTTCAGTCGATTTAATTCAGCTCGGGACAGCGGACACCACTGCCGCGGCTAAGAAATTCCTCGTTGGGAAGGGTCGGCCCTCAGGGGCAGGAAGGACTGTTGACGAAGGAAGAAGAACAAGACTAAGAACTCGAAGACTCGTCTGGGCCAAGTTTATAGTCGTCGAGATTATGATGGGGTGGACTGGGAGGGAGTAGGAGTGGGGGTAGGTGGTGGTGGGTGTGGTAGGTGGTGGCGAGTGTGGTAGTGGGTGTGGTAGTTGGTAGGTGTGGTGTTGGGTGTGGTAGGTGTTGGTGGTAGTTGGTGTGAAGTTGGTGGTGGTGGCGAGTGTTGTAGTGGGTGTTGTAGGTGGTAGGTGTGGTGTTGGGTGTGGTTGGTGTTGGTGGTAGTAGGTGTGAAGGTGGTGGTGGTGGTGTTGGGTGTGGTAGTGGTTGTGGTTGTGGTTGTGGTAGGTGTGGTGTTGGTAGATGTTGGTTGTAGTGGGTGTGAAGGTGGTGGTAGTGGTGGTGGTGGTGTGGTGGGGTTGGTCCGTCAGTCGAGGAGATGATACGGAGAAGTTTGGAGGCGTGATGACGTAACGAGGAGGAGGAGGAGGAGGAGGAGGAGGAGGAGGAGGAGGAGGAGAGGGATAAATTGCATTATGCAAATGTTGGAAAGACCGAAAAGGCCTTAAGAAATAAATTTTGAATAAAAGTAATAATAAAAAGGAAAAAATTATTGTGGGACATACATGGTGATGGGGAGGAAGAGAAAAATATATATAAAAAAAAGTGAGAAATAAATAAAACAAAAAATAAAAATAATATAATCTTAATCTTCGAATTCAATTCGATGTTGACGAATCATACATTTGTTTCATTTGCCGTCAGGTGATTTTATTCAACCAAAGGAAAACACGCTGTCTATCAGAAGGATTAAAGGGAGGACAATGAGGAAGAGGAGAAGGAGGAGGAGGAGAAGGAAGATAACGAGAGGGACGTCGTGAGAGGCACGGGGGTGAAGGCTGGTGTATGGGGGTGTGGGTCGTAGGGGTGTCACACAAGGCGCGGGTCTGCTTGAATCAGTCACGGAACGCAGGCTCCCCCTCCCCCTCCCAACCATCCTCACCTCTTCTCGTTTTCCTTACCCTCCGTCCTTCATAACAACATTTCTTCCTTCCTTCCTCTTTCCTTCCTTACTTCCTAACTACCTTCCTTAATCACCCCCTCCCTTCCTTCCTTCCTTTTACCTTTTTCCTTCCTTTCCTTGCTTTCTAACTACCTTTCTTCCTTCCTTCTTTCTTCACCCCTTCCTCCCTTTTCCTTTTCTCCTTCCCTTCCTTGCTTCCTAACTACCTTCCTTTCTTCCTTCCTCACCCCTCCCTCCGTCCCTCCCTCACTTCCTTTTCCCTCTTTCCTTCCCTTCCTTTCTTCTTTCGTCCCCCTCACCCCTTCCTTCCTTTTCCTTTTTCCTTCCCTTCCTTACTTCCTAACTACCTTTCTTCTTTCCTTCCTTCCTCAACCTCTCCCTCCGTCCCTCTCTCCCTTTTCCCCCTTTCCTTCCCTCCCTTTCCTTCCCTACCTTCCTTCTTTCCTTCCATTCTCCCTTTCTCCCTCAC
>NC_134802.1:42325844-42330844 GCF_046742065.1 Oratosquilla oratoria | reverse complement strand
ATATAATTACATTTACTGGTGCCCGTAAATTCGTGTCAAAAATCCTTGTACAAATAGGACTATAATGTTATTCTATACAATGAACAAATATTTAACAGATCTGTTTCCAATGACTTAGAACAAGAATAATGTAAACTTATATTTCACACGTGTTTGAACTATAGAGTCGTAGGTTGTCATACACACACACACACACACACACACACACACACACACACACACACACACACACACACACACACATGATGTTGAATTATTGGGAAACAGTGAAGATGTATTGCAGGAACTCATAATATCTGGGGAGATATTTGAAAGGAGAAAATTGAAAATAAGTGACTGTGAAAGAGGTAGAATGAGAAAAAGAGAGATAATTGGAAGAGAATAATGATAGTAAATAGAATACAAATGCTTAAATGGTCAGATGTTTCAAATAAATTTTGCGAAGGATTGTGGAGAGGAAAAGGAAAAGGAGAGACGACATATGGAGAGAGGTGAGGAGCCTACGCCAGGAGGCGCTGAGTAGCTGCGGCCGAAGCCATCACCTTTGTTCTACTATGCGCTTTGGGGACTGCTGTGACAGGTGAAGTACTCACCGTTAAGAATTGGAGAGTAGTGCGGGAGTCGAACCCACAGCTAAGTGAATGCGATAAAGTGAGTGTTTGGTTGGAGGACGATTTCAGTGCAAGGGAATGCTTGAGAGTCTAGTTGACCTAGCATCGATTCATAAGAGTGAGTTGAAGACGCAAGAAGTCTTTTGAGATGAATTATATAAAAAAAAAAAAAAAAAAAAAAAAAAAAAAAAAAAAAAAAAAAAAAAAAAAAAAAAAAAAAAAAAAAAAAAAAAAAAAAAAAAATTGAGGACTCAGATGGAAGAACACCTTAGAAATCAAAAGACATATGAACAAAAATCATTAAGAAATAAATGGCTTTGGAGAAAAATATGAGCGGTCTGGACATATAGAAAGGAGGGGGGGAGGACAAATTAATAAAAATAATATAAATAGCAAAAGCCGAGTGAAGTTGGAAAATAAAAGCAAAAGGAGGAAGAAGAAAGGAAAAAATGGAAGTACAATGTGAAGATGTGAGAAGAGTTAGGAATGAGTTTACGGAAGAAGATGAGGTGTTGGTGCAAGAAGGAGAGGAGTGGAGAAAAAGAAAATGGTCCCTTCATTCCCGTTTTCTTTTTGATTTGGGGACAGCGACTTCCGCCGTCCGCTGAAGTGTTGGTAACTTTCATCTGAGGGAAGATTTGCTGTATTTGAAAAATATCAACCCTTGTGTGTGTGTGTGTGTGTAGGAATACTGACAAATATCACATGAAGATATACACACAAACACACACATTCACATGCACACACAAATGCACGCACACACACACACACACACGCACACACACACCTCATGTACCCCTACACTCCTCTACAAGGGTGCTTTTCCGCCCTCTTCAATTTTGGCTTTATCTTTTCTAACTTTACGTTTTTCTTTTTAATTTTCATTTCCTTCTTTATCTCTCTATTCACACCATTATTTATTTACCTATTAATCTATTTACTTATTCATTTATTCGTTCATTTCTTCATTATTATTCATATATCTATTTCTATACTTATTATTCTTCAAGACATATATTATATGAACGCGCCTGGCGCATTTTGTCTTTCTTTTGCAGATATCATTAAATTATTCGTGTTCCTGTTTGTGGCTTAATTGAATATAATATATATATATATACATATATATATATATATATATATATATATATATATATGTGAATAATTCGCTAGTGGACAGCGACATCAATCATACAATCTCCATGACCGTCGCGCAGAGGATTCGAACCACTGCCTATAGACCCAAGAGAGTCCACAGCACCCGCCTTTGACCACACGACCACAGACGATCTAAAAGTGTACGAACTCGTAATCTATCTGATTACCGAGATTGGGGAGGTTGCTAACTGCCACCCATATAAACCCCTTTTTTACCATACACCTAATCGCACCAGTGGGAATGGTAAGGACTAGATCGAATCCCCCTCACGCTTCTCGTCATCGTAACTATGTGAATAATTCGCTAGTGGACAGCGACATCAATCATACAATCTCCATGACCGTCGCGCAGAGGATTCGAACCACTGCCTATAGACCCAAGAGAGTCCACAGCACCCGCCTTTGACCACACGACCACAGACGATCTAAAAGTGTACGAACTCGTAATCTATCTGATTACCGAGATTGGGGAGGTTGCTAACTGCCACCCATATAAACCCCTTTTTTACCATACACCTAATCGAGAAGCGTGAGGGGGATTCGATCTAGTCCTTACCATTCCCACTGGTGCGATTAGGTGTATGGTAAAAAAGGGGTTTATATGGGTGGCAGTTAGCAACCTCCCCAATCTCGGTAATCAGATAGATTACGAGTTCGTAAACTTTTAGATCGTCTGTGGTCGTGTGGTCAAAGAAGGGTGCTGTGGACTCTCTTGGGTCTATAGGCAGTGGTTCGAATCCTCTGCGCGATGGTCATGGAGATTTTATGATTGATGTCGCTGTCCACTAGCGAATTATTCACATAGTTACGATGACGAGAAGCGTGAGGGGGATTCGATCTAGTCCTTACCATTCCCACTGGTGCGATTAGGTGTATGGTAAAAAAGGGGTTTATATGGGTGGCAGTTAGCAACCTCCCCAATCTCGGTAATCAGATAGATTACGAGTTCGTACACTTTTAGATCGTCTGTGGTCGTGTGGTCAAAGGCGGGTGCTGTGGACTCTCTTGGGTCTATAGGCAGTGGTTCGAATCCTCTGCGCGACGGTCATGGAGATTGTATATATATACATATATATATATATATATATATATATATATATATATATATATATTGAGGCATTGTGACAAGTTTAAGGAAGGTGGAAGAGCAAGACACGGGTCTAGGGCCGAGTTTATTCCTGACCGGTTTCACTTACAGCTTCTTTAGAAGAAGCTCTTAGCGAAACCGGTCAGGAATAAACTCGGCCCTAGACCATGTCTTATTCTTCAATCTTCCTCAAATATATATATATATATATATATATATATATATATATATATATATATATATATATTTAATATATATTTATACACACACACTCACACACACACACACACACACACACACACACACACACATATATGTATATATATATATGTAGTAGTATATATATATATATATATATATATATATTTATATATATATGTGTGTGTGTGTGTGCGTGTGTGTGTACATATATATACACATGTACATGTTCATATATATATATATATATATATATATTTACAAGTAAGATATTAAATGGATGTTGTTGTTTTTTTGTGAACTCGTCTTTGCTCAACCCCGAATGACGCAATCCTTGTTAGAAACCTAGAAAATGATAATAATACGATTATCAACTGTTAGAATGCTGTCAATTCCAATACTAGTTGTATACAAGAACATCTGCTACCATATTTTTCGTGTAAATATATATATATATTTATATACATATATATATATATATATATAATTATATATGAACATATATACAGTACAGTATACATTATATATATATATATATATATATATATATATGTATATATGTATATATACATATATATATATATGCATATATTCATCTATGTAGGTTTCTACTATATATTCAAATTCTTATAAACTACGGTTTCATGCAGTACTCATGCCTAGTTTAATGTGGGGACCGTACGTCAGGAGACGCTGAGCTCGGAGGTTTCTTGAGTCGCAACATCGCTATTGGTTGAATGAAATGTACAGAGGCGGACTCCCTTCGCCGTGGTCAGTAAGTTTTCCTGTACTCACCTCGCGACGCCATGAAGAACCGTTGGCAGGCGTCTTGGGGCTGCCGGAGGGGTGAAGAGGACATTTCACATCATTTCGGGGGAAGGAGTCGAGTCCCGCATCCCATGGCTTAGGCTCAGCGGAAGAGGGCGGGGAGGATGGAGGGGAAAGGTGAGCGGGTGGGGAGGGCCTTGGATATCTATTACCGGACAGGAGATTCTGATCAGAGGCCTTCGAGAGTGACGCTCCTGAGAGCTTCTGGTAAGGTTGCAGACTCTCCGCTTCAAGACGGGTGAGACTTCGAGTGAATGAGGAGACCCAAAGAGCAGCAGGAGCAGAAGACAGGGACACGTGTTGACAACCACATAGCCTGCCCGACCAAAGATAACCTTCTTGGGTTCATCGTCTTCGAGGAACATATTGAGGAGGTTCTCCGGTTCGGAGAGGAAGTTCTTGGTGGTCGTTCGGGTTCATGAGAGTCTGCATGTGTGTGCCTGCACCTGAAGCCCCTCGCTATCACCTCCACCGCCACCACCGCCTCCGCCAAAGCCGACAAGAGCCTCCACTTCCCATGGTCCAGCCTTCACCGAAGCCACCCCAGGACTGGGATGGCGCGGGGCGACAGAAAAAAATGTGGGTTAGGGCCTCTATCTTCCTCTTCCACTCCACCCATCCATCTCCTCCACCCCCGCAATTTGACACAAGAAGGAACTCGGCCAACGAAGTGCATACCTCCTTCCCGCGAGACGCCAGGAATGGCACTACTTCTCGAGAGGTGAGAGGAGCTTGCTGCCAGGGCCGTCGTCGTCTCTCGTTCTCTCGCCCGCTCTTCATCCAGTGTAGGCGAGTCGCAGGCCGCAGCAGAGAGGCGTCGTTGAGCGCGGCCCAAGTACGACGTTGAGGCAGTCGGGGGAACAGATGGAATGCTCGGCAATAAACACTTCATTTGCAATGTTCAGGATTTATGGACACAGCCTCTTTCTCTCTCTCTCTCTCTCTCACACGGCATTACCCATAGATCAGTCATATATGAGCTCTGAGCTCTCTTCCGAGTGGGTAATAGCTGTCGATCACGAGTCCAACACGTGATTCAAGACCATGGTGAATCACACACACAAACACAAACACACACACACGCACACACACACACGGCTCGACGACGCAGTGGTAAT
>NC_134802.1:42318344-42323344 GCF_046742065.1 Oratosquilla oratoria | reverse complement strand
TGTGTGTGTGCGTGTAAGGTTGCAGCAGTACCCATAGATCGGTCATGGTATGAACTCTGAGCTCTCTTCCGGGAGGGTAATAGCTGTCGATCACGAGTCCGGCACGTGGTCCAAGACCATGGTGAATCACACACTTTGGGCACAACGATTTCCTTCGGCATAATCATATCCGATAAGGCAGAGACCCAAAGCTCCTCAATTGGGGCGAGATTTGACAGCTTGTGTCTCTCCACGGTTAGTCTTACAGACCGAGAGAGGTCATAATTATGTTCTTTATGAACATAAGTATGGACACACACTCCCAAAATCGAGTTCGGAGTTTCTAGTCAATATTCAATAAAATGACTAGAGGTTTATGGCTGTGAGTAAACGCGTACATTTTTTGGGCCTCACACACACGCGCTCGCGCGCGCGCGTGCGTATTGTTACGCATGCACGAACAAATGAGAAAACTGAAAAAAATATTACCTTAATGAATCTCTAGCGTTCATTTGTAACCCATAACGTACCTGTAAGGAAGAGACAAAAAATCGTCAGTACTCAATTTCCGTGACAACCTGAACTGATTATAACACCGACAACAACAACAGCAATAATAATAATAATAATAATAATAATAATAATAATAATAATAATAATAATAATAATAATAATAATAATAATAATAATAATAATAATAATAATAATAATAATAATAATAAAATAATAATAATATAATAATAATAATAATAATAATAATAATAATAATAATAATAATAATAATAATAATAATAATAATAATAATAATAATAATAATAATAATAATAATAATAATAATAATAATAATAATAATAATAATAATAATAATAATACATACATACATATGGTACATATACCAATGGGAGGTAGCCAAAAAACAAATGCATAAAATCCACTTCCACCCATTCCATCCCCAAATGCTCCACTCCCATCCACCCCCCCCTCCCTCACTCTTATCTTAGCTCCTCCTGGATGACGGGTCATCCCTTCATCTCGCCCACTGCCCTGGGTCAGAAGCAGTGCAGCAAGACTACAACCACCATAACAACAACAACAATAATGATAGCACTAATAATAATAAATAATGATAACACCAATAAAAATAATAATAATAACAATAATAGATATAATAAGAGTAATAATGATAACAGTGATACAATACAATGCATCCCAACACATCCATGATATCGATTGTGTTCCTGTCTGAGGTAACTTGAGCACACATGGTCGAAGCCAAGTCCTTCTTCCTCTTAAGGACGCATCCAGCGCCAGCCTGACTCACCTGAAATCATCGCGGGACTCGATTCCATCGTTTGAGATCTATGAAACTGGTGGATGAGCTTGATTTGTTTTAGTGCAACGTTTACACAGCCTCATCGCCATCCACTGATGGATACATTACTGAATGTTACTACCATAACAGCAATTTATCGGCTGAAGTGGTGTCAATTCTACGTTAGTTATTTTCTTCCTATATCGCAACTAACACCACAGTCGGACGAAAGAAAGAGTTGAGTAAGCGAAACCATAATATTTCGATTGCTAACTGCAATCCTCTTCAGCAATCGAAATATATAGTTTCACTTACTCAACACTTTCTTTCGTCCGACTGTGCTGTTAGTTGTGATTTACATTTCTACGTTTATATATATATCTCGCTTATGATTTGTAATTTCGGATCACACGCGTCAGATCCGTCTAAAAATATGGAACATATTGGAATAGACTTCTGTCGTTGTACGACGAGGCAACGAAATTGTATATCTAACAATCTATCTAGCAGAAAGACCTTTAACTTCATGTTATCGATTACTTACTATACAAAAACATGAAAAATAACAAAACATATAAAATCATGTACTGTTTTATAAAATTCATTTTATTTGACATAAGATCTTTTAATTGATAATCTCTTACAATGTTGATTTTACAAACCTTGAGTTTTTAAATAACCAATACAAACAGGATTCGGGGATAACTTTAATTTTGCATGCCCGTTCCAGGAATACTGGAAAGATTTGGGAGAAAAATTACTCTGCTTACGCTGGACTCTGGAAGAAATTAAGACATTGGGTTTCCAAATTGCTTACCTCCCCCCCTCCCCCCCCAAAAAAATACATAAATTTTGTTGCCATTCCATCCACGATAAATTTCTTCTTGTGTACCTTATAGTATGCAGGATTGAGCTGCAGAACACTTTTCAAACTATATATGTGTGTGTGTGTGTGTGTGTGATTTACCATGGTCTTGGATCACGTGTTGGACTCGTGATCGATAGTTATTAACCTCCCAGATGAGAGCTTAGAGCTCGTATGACCGATCTATGGGTAATGCTGTGACCTTACACGCACGCACACACAACTCCCCACCCACAAGAGTTGTAGTAATAACCCGCAACGCAGCACAGCGATACTGAAATTATTTCAGCCCTTGGCGGGATTAGAACTGTGTGTGTGTGTGTGTGTGTGTGTGTGTGTGTGTGTGTGTGTGTGTGTGTGTGTGTGTGTGTGTGTGTGTGTGTGTGTGTGTGTGTTCCTACTACCATAACATTATTGAAATTGACTCCGTAAAACCCCTTTACTACTGAATTGTTTTGAATCTTAACTCGATCAACTACTTGCGAATGGCATCGACCCTGTCTCCAACCAATCCCATTCCTTTGCTAGAAACGCGTAATGGTTTACTACAGAGGAAATCTCCGGTGACTGGCTCGGTAGGTATACAAATAACATACATACGAGTACACATATTCCTAAAAACTCTTTCCTCCTAAAGGGAATAATCAAAACGAAGTCATCACCTTTTCGAAAAATTATTTCTTGTCTCTTCCATCTTGATTCCTTGTGATCCCTATCCCCCCGGCCACTGCTCGGGTCTGGGGGAATGGAGAAAGACCGATGGCCGTATTTTTCAACCTTCCGGCAGCTCTGACGAATGCTATTTACCATTAGAAGGTAGATTTTTACCTGATCTTCTAGTTAAGTGTATTTGGCTTATCAGCTTATCAACAAAACCTAACAATATTTTTCCTAACTATGATTAACAAAGTTAACTATGATTAACTATGATTAACAAAGTTAAAAATTCTTCTTTCTAATGGTAGAAAGTGGTCGACAGGGCTGACGAAAAGGTTTAAAGGACCACAATGGGTCTCGACAGCCTAACCTGGGTTACTCTTACAACTGCTCTCAGGTTGATTAAATCGCCTGACGGCTGGAAGGAATGACTAGTCTTCAATCGCAACCAGTGAGTTGAAGGGTTAGACGTCAACAGAGTTAATCCTTTAGAGCTCAGAAAGCGCCCTCAGGACTGAAAGGAATCGTTTAGTGACAGCCTTTTTCACACACACACACACACACACACACACACACACACACACACACACACACACACACACACACACACACACACACACGAGTCGTGGCGCAGTGGTAGAGTTCCCGGACTCCACTACGGCGGTCCGGGTTCGAATCCCACCCAGGGCTGAAATAATTTCAGTATCACTGCGCTGCGAGTCGTTACTCCAACTTTCGTGGGCGGGGAGTTGGGTGTGTGTGCGGGTGTAAGATCACAGCATTACCCATAGATCGGCCATATATGAGCTCTGAGTTCTCTTTCGGGAGGGTAATAGATGTCGATCACGAGTCCAACACGTGATCCAAGGTCATGGTTAATCACACACATACATTTCTAATAGATGGTGGGTTTCTGGTGGTGATTATTGTAAATGTGTCTTTGACTTTTTTTTCTACTACTCGTATATGCACCCTGTAGGAACTTTAGACACGCGCGCACGCACACAAACATGCGCACTTATTTTCAAGGATACTTTTCTAGATAACCACGAAGAAGCTAATCCAATACACATCTACTGTGATTATCGAAACGGAGTTTCACCATCTCAGTACCCAGTTCGACTTGTATCTTAACTCTCTGTCGCCAGGCGATTTCATCCAACAGAAGGTGCACTCGATCAGGGCACCCGTGGACCCCGGCTCCAGGGACGAGGTCCCTCTGACCTCGCCGGGTATGAGTCAAAGGCCTTCTCCTCACCGGGGATCCACCGAAGAAGTCTCGAACTCGACCGACAACGGGGCGACCTTGCTTGGAGAGTCTACGTTTTCCATATTCGGTATCATGGGCACACGTCCGTGCGTCTCAGGGGCGGTGGTTAGACCGAAGAGGTCGATGGACGGACTTATCAGCCGATTGTGCGTACGTGTCCTGGCTGGAAACGATATTGCCCGTGTTCGAGAACCCCGTGCCAGATGTCGAAGAACCTGGCGTTCTGGGAGTCTCCCGTGGTGTAAAGTCCGTTCATTCTAGACTTCTAGGCTCCACCCCTTTTCCCGATACTAGCTTGTGATTGGCAAGCTTGTCCTTGAGTAAGGCGAGCGTATGTATTTTGGGTAAAATCTGCTTCCGTTTGGTCATGTTGTTCTGGTACTGGATTTCGGAACAACACGCGAGACTAATGAATGGGTCGGCGTTTGGGGTATTTCCAAATTGAGCACAATTGGTCTTTTCAGGTCTCTTCGAAGGGCGTGCAACCTAAGGTTGCATAAGCAGGTGAGCCACTTTTGGGTGGAGTCGTTTTGGAGCGGGTACCAAGGTATGCCTTCATGAGTCAGAGCCAAGCCCTGGAGTGTAAACAAGTTCTTCAGGTACTCCGAAGAAGAAGACGTAGAAGAAAAAGAAGAAAAAGACCTTCTGGAAACTCCAAAGAGTCGCCTGCCTCCATGACTCAGAGCCAACTGGAGTTCGGAAACAAGTTCTTCAGGCACTCAGAAGAAAAGGAAGAAGAAAAAGAAGATAATGAGAACCTCTGGAGTTCGCAAACAAAATTGCTCAAGCACTCCGAAGAAGAAGAAGAAGAAGAATGAGGAGGAAGAAACATTTGGGAGCCACAAAGAGTCTGCCTATCACTCAAGAGCCAAGCGGAGTTCGCAAATTTTTTTCTTGTTTTCGGGAAAAGAAGAGAA
>NC_134802.1:42305844-42313344 GCF_046742065.1 Oratosquilla oratoria | reverse complement strand
CATTTACAGGTCTCTGTCCACCCACCCGCGTCCCCTGCCTAGTTGGTGGGATTGTGGTATCGGGTCTTCTATGTATACCGAAAGCTTCATCCCGTAGTACCGTTCCTCTGAAGAGGCTCCAAGCGAAACCGGTCAGGAATAAACTCGGTCCTAGACCCGTGTCTTACTCTTCCTCAAACCTGTCACAATGTCTCGACATATATATATATATATATATATATATATATATATATATATATATATATATATATATATATATATATATATATATATATATACTGTATGTACACACACACACACAGTCGATGGGGCAGTGGTAGAGTTCCTGGCCGCCACTACGCGGTCGGGTTCGAATCTCGCCCAGAGCTGAAATAGTTTTAGTATCGCTGCGCTTCGAGTCGTTACTCCAATTCTCGTTGGCGAGGAGTTGGGAGTGTGTGTGCGTGTAAGGTCACAGCTTTACCCAGAGATCGGTCATATATGATCTCTGAGCTATCTTCTGGGAGGGAAATAGCTGTCGATCACGAGTCCAACACATGATCCAAGACCATGGTGAATCTCTCTTTCTCAAACACACACACACACACACACACACACACACACACACACACACACACACACACACACACACACACACACACACACACACACACTATATATATATATATATATATATATATATATATATATATATATATATTTATATATATATATATATAAATGTGTGTGTACCTACACACTGGAAAAGTGCTTACAGGCTTCCACTTTATCTAAATTCCTCGAATGACTTCAACATTTGAAAGACTTCGAGCTGCGGGCGTTGTTTATCCTCGAAAACCGGAACATTCTCGGCGGAGTAGAGAGACACTCCAATGCTATCGCTCCCAGGACCACTTAGTGCATCGTGCTTAAAAGGTGAGGAGGGCACACGCCAGGAGGCGTTTAGCTCGGGTGGGTGACAGGCTGCGGTTCCCGTATATGATGGAACCCAAGTCTTTATCCAGTAAGAAGAAGAAAAAGAGGAAGAAGAAGAAGAAATAGAAGAGGAAGAAGAAGAAGAAATAGAAGAGGAAGAAGAAGAAGAAATAGAAGAGGAAGAAGAAGAAGAAGAAGAAGAAGAAGAAGAAGAAGAAGAAGAAGAAGAAGAAGAAGAAGAAGAAGAAGAAGAAGAAGAAGAAGAAGAAGAAGAAGAAGAATTCTGCCATATTTTAAGAAGAATGTCTTGGTGTCTTCAATGTTTTTCAGGAAGTTGTAGTTGTTTTTCGTTGTACTTTTTTTTTTTTTTCTTTTTCTCGATACAGAACGTGACCAAAGCCTCAGTTTCTCTTTTACGTTTCCAAATCTGTTTATGAATTTTCGTTTATTTATTTTTAGCCCATCCTAATCCCTTCTAAGCTTACCTAACCTAACCTAACCTAGCCTATTCTAACTTCTAATTTCCTTTTGACATCGCGCAAAAACCTCAAAAATGACACGGAACGACCGCAACGTCACAACATCATCAGGAGAATATATGACGATAACTCCAACTGAAAGTCCATCATGAATGGGATTAGGGACGGGGGAAGGTTACAATTGAACAAAAATCCCTTGGCGGCAGCTAGAGTAAAAAGAAAAGTACCTACCGGTACGCGAGGGGTTACTCGAGGTAGGGTATAGTCTATATCGATACCTTGGGTCGTGTGGGCAGTTACATGAATAAAATCGCCTGGCGACAATCAGGAGACAAAGAAGAACAGAACCCAGTTCGGAGGAGGTAAATATACCTGAAGACGATTCCACACTCTGCCTAGTTCCTTTCTTCCTTCATCATCTTCCTACCCACCCGTAACCCCCCCCATCTTGCTCCAAGCCTCCCCCCCTTTTCCTTCCCTCCCCTCTCCCTCCTCCAACGCCGCCTCCTCTCACGCAGCGCCCGCGGGGCTGAGTTGGTACCACGCTTGCCTCCATGACCAAGCTCTGGGGCGATCTGAAAGAGAGAGGCTGAGACTCTCTCTCTCTCTCTCTCTCTCTCTCTCTCTCTCTCTCTCTCTCTCTCTCTCTCTCTCTCTCTCTCTCTCTCTCTCTCTCTCTTTTTTTTTTTTTTTTTTTTTTTTAGTGCACACTCGAACGTGACCTGACGTTACTCCTTCCTTGTTGGTTATTTGATGCATTTCTGTGTACAGTGGTCCACTTGTTATATATAAACATATTTAGTTGAGACAGTCTGACAGTTTGACGTGAGTGGGAATTGGAAACAAAGGGGTATTAGTCTGAGTTTATTCCAGATTAGTTACGCAGATATGCTTTTTCACAGGAAGGAGCCAGGCATATCAAAGAAAAAAAAATCTGGAGAACTGGTCAGGAATAAACTCAGACTAAAACTCCTGTGTTTCCTATTCCTACTCGCACCATATTTCTTTTTGTAAAGAGAGAGAGAGAGAGAGAGAGAGAGAAAGACAACGAATTTTCCATTTGCAGGGTTTCCTCAGTCTACCAAGACTGTATTCCCTCCCGATTCCACATCTGCTGAATATAATGGAGTTTTTTTTTTAACTGAAAAAAAAAAAAAAAGATTAGGCGAAGTGGCCATAATTTCTTTCATCTTTAAGTACAACGCCCTAACCCGCTCGCTTGTTAGGGCGTCGTTACTTGTGGCGAAGGTCGAGGGGGATGGCAGCTCGAACCCTGCCACCGGCGAAGTTGAATCAAGGGCATGGTTCTTTAAATTCCACGCTACAAAGTCCTCTGTAAGGGGCACCGTCCTAGCCTCCCGATAGGGGGCGAGTATGTGACGTTAAACCATATCATCACTACAATTTGTACTGTGTGTACCTTACGCTCAGAGAACTACATATCAATAGGTTTCCTGCTTTGATTGGCTCCTTCCGTACTGGTTGCCACTTTCCCTTGTTATCTCAGATGCCGGCAGTCGATTTTATTCATAGGTGTGGTCCACACTTTGGTAATAAAGACGAGGGACGTGGGTTGGGGGGTGGGGTGGGCATTTCTTTACTTACTTTGTGGCACTTTTTCTTTCTATTCTGGCTCTCCCCAGATTGCTTCCTTCATACCCGTTTGCTCCCGTTGTCTATAGAGTTTGTTCAGGATGACTTCAGGCGATTTTATTCAGGTCATGGAAGGTCTCACCGTCGCGAAGAGATTGTGGAAGGTTTTCTGGTTTGATTCTGGCTATCTTCTTTTTTTTTTTTTTTTTTTTTTTTTTTTTTTTTGTAAGGGTCGAACGTCACTGGAGGTTCCAACGCACTTGAAAAATTTGGTGGAGCTTGAACTCTTTAGAAGATTTTCTTTATCACCGTTTTCATCACCACAACCACCACCATCAATACAACCACCACCAACACCACCACAATCACCAACACAACTACCAACACCACAACCACCCTGAACATCACCTCTTCCATTATCACAATACTTTCTTCACCATCAACACCACAACCCGACCTAGCCTCTGCCACCATCACCACCATATCCACCACATTTCCTCCTTTACTTTCCTCCCTTCCCCTTCCCCCTCCCCCTCCCCCCGTCCCCTCCCCCTCCCCCTCCCCCCTCCCCCTCCTGCGTCGCATCTTGGCCGTCCCACGCTCTACGCTGGTTTTGTAATGGGGGAAGTTGGGGGGAGGGGGGGAGAGAAAGGGAGGGAGAAGGTTGGGGTGGGGGTGGGGGGGTCTGCGTGCATGCAAAGCCCTGGGTGGAGGGAAGGGGAGAGGGGTGAGGGAACGAGGGGGGAGGGGGGTTGAGGGGGTTAGGTCAGCGAAGCATCTTCACCTGTATCCGCCATTTGCGCGTTCAGTCTTGTGCTGCACTTGACGATATATAGATATATTACACACACACACACACACACACACATATATATATATATATATATATATATATATATATATATATATATACATATATATATATATATATATATATATATATATATATATATATATATACACACGAGTCCTTGGCCGTACCACATTTCAATTTCTGCATGTTGGCCTCCAGAGGTCTCCCCGATGTTAATAGCTTAGAATTAAAGTTCTATGTGGTTTATATATATATGCTCACGTCCCACATACATATTCTACTTATTCCTATTGTTCCTACTTATTTATCTTTGTATCCTGAAGATGTCTTATTGGACGAAGATGTTCGGTCTCCCGTTCTTTGATCTCCCGGTTACTTGCAAAACACACACACACACACACATACACACGTAGATATATTACACACACATGTACTCACACACAATGTACAAAAACCACACAAATGTGACTGTGCTCACAGGTACGTAAAGTTGAAAAGGTCAAGCAGGAAATGATAAACATGAGCAGGATACCATAATTCCACGAACATCAACACCAACCTGGGAGCTGCCATAATGCGAGGGAAAAAATCTCACTGCTTATACAACCAAGTATACACATTCATGCATGAACATTTTTAGAAGCTCCGCCAAGGAATTCGAACCCTGAGCTGTGCGTACAAAATCACGAAGTCAAGACGCTAGCGACTGACTTCGTGATTATGTACGCACAGGTCATGGTTCGAATCCCTTGGCAGAGCTTCTAGAAATGTTCAATCTGTCTTTAACATACACAGCATTCATGCAGCTCCGTGCATTCATCAGGTCACACGTGGACAAAGAGACACTTAGAGTCATTTTGTCATGGTCCAGCACATTAGTACACAGAAAACAATGGAATAGACAACGCTGAACTGACAAGTAGTCATTCCGACAAAGTGTTCTGCGTGTGTGTATTTACATAAATATGTTTATATATATATCTATGTATATGCGTATACACATCTGTGTGTGTGAGTGTGTGAACGCATATAGGTTTGTTAGTGTATTATATACGTACTCGTATACATACATTTCAGTAGCTCGCTGCGAATGTGGTATTCAGGTAGAGTGTGTATGATGTTGCCTAAGTTGATTAAGATCAACATGGCTAAAAATGCAGAAGAACAAAGAATATTAAAGAATTCTTTTGGTAGAATTGGGAGAAACATTTCTGTACACACGGTCGAAGACGACTTGGATGGTATAGTCAAGAGGAATATTTGTAAAAAGGCACTTAACGTCCAATGGTGCAATCATATTATTGGCTTTTTGAGTTTGCTAGTGTGTGTGTGTGTGCATGTGTGTGTGTGTGTTTGCTAGTACGAGTATGTGTGAGTGTTTGGTAGTGTGTGTGTGTGTTTCCCAGTATGTTTGTGTTTCCTAGTGTGTGTGTGTGTGTGTGTTTGCTAGTGTATGTGTGTTTGCTTGTGTATGTGTGTGTTTGCTAATGTGTGTGTGTTTGCTTGTGTTTGTGTGTGTTTGCTAGTGTGTGTGTGTGTGTTTGCTAGTGTGTGTGTGTGTTTGCTAGTGTGTGCGTATGTGTATGTATATGATTCAACATGTTCTTGGTTTACATGTTAAACACGTGATCAACAATCATTGCCCTCCTGGATGAACGCTCTTAGAGCTCATACCCGATGTATTAGTAATCCTGTCAACTCACGTACACACACGCACACACGCGCGCGCACACACACATACACACGCCGCGGGGCGTTACGGGCAAGTGCCTCGATGGGGCATTTAGGGTCATTCCTGAAGATCGTGTGTTACGGTCTGGTAGCGCTGTGGGGCTAACTGTATAGTGGAACATGACAGCAAGCATCCCTCTACCAAAAGGTAACACCACGTTGTGAGTTCGTGGGTTTTATTTGGTTCTTGGAGTATTCCCTGATTCTTGGTGCTCGACCTGATCTTGATCTCGCCGATTTTTCAGAAAGGAGGAATTTTTTTTTTTTTTTTTTTTTTTTTTTTTTATCTCGGAAGGCGATTTGATTTAAACATGAAGGAGCGATTTGATGGTTTGGGATTTATCTTACGTCGAATGATGAAAATTCTAAGTATTTTCGGTAATCGTCAGACGATTTTATTCAGCTCCCTTCCACTGCAGAGGAGATCGTTTTCTTCAGCTGAATAAAATCGACTGGCGACAGATAGACTAGAAAACTGAAGTAGTGAGACTGAAAGGATTTGTTAGGATAAATTTTAACCCTTAGGTTTGATGGGGGACATCCCTTCCCCCTTTATCTGAATAATATCACCTGACGGCAGGTAATATATACGACTATAGAGATGTCCTAACGCGCATGGAATGTCTTAAAAGCTGAAGGCGGAGGATCTTGTCTTAAGACGACGGCGTGGGACTGGACTCGAAGAGAGACTCTCGAAGTCAGACTTTCCCAGAAGAAAGAAAACGGGAGACAAAGGAAAGGAGGCCGCTCGCGGCGACCACGACCCCGTCCTCGGCACAACCGGTTGTGGGAGTGACGCTAACGTGCGCTTCTTGTGGGATTGTGGGTAGACCACTGGTGGCAGTGATGGGAAAGTTGCTGATGTGCATGCCTGCAGAAAAACACCCGCCGCAATCGAAAAGTTCGAACCACCCTCGAGGTTCATCCGTACTAGGGGGTGGGTCCTCGACCAGTTTGGGGGGGGGGGTTCTCCCAAGGGTGGATTTCATTGAATTGGGAAGTGGGGGGGGGAGGGGGGACTAGGATCACGTGATTTCAGACTCGGAATGTTGCAATGTAGATTTTTCTATAGACTATAACCCTGAAGACTATAATTTACATAATCTTTTCAGACATCACATTTGCTTCATAGATCGAATTGAAAATAGATATGTTAAGAATTTTATCTTTTGGTTAAGAGACAGTTTTTAACTGGGGAGGGACGCCGAGAACCAGTGGCCGATACCATTTTAACTTCCTTGTTGTAGTCTGTGTGATTACAATATAGTGGCAGCAGTAGGATTGCTGTAGTCTAGATGTGCGACTAGAGCATTCTTCTGAGAATCTTATTTCTATCAATCTAAATGTACGACTACAGCATTCCTCTCAGAATCTTATCTCTATCGATGGTCAAAGTGGTCTTCTTCGACTGAATAAAGCCTACTGACGGCAGTCAGAACAAAGGCAGAAGTTGTCAGTCAGTAGGATTACAAGAATTCGTTTGCTTTATTGTTTTTTCACTATAGACTTTTATTGTATTATCATTATCATTATTGTCATTATTATTATTATTATTATTATTATTATTATTATTATTATAATTATTACTATTATCATCATCACTGTTATCATCATCATTATTATCTTTATTACTATTGCTATTATCATTATTACCGTTATTTTTATTATTATTATAATTACCATTAATATTATTATCATTATCATTATTATTATCATTATCATTATTGCTTGTTGATATCCATGCACATAATACAAAGGTGTAGTAACAATTCTTTTGATCCCTTTCGGAGCTATGGCGCACTTCAAGGATTTTATTCTGGATGACACCAGAAGATTTCATTCGGCCTGGGGTGAGGAGGAAGAGGAGGAGGGGTAATGAGGAAGTAGAAGAGGAGGAACAGGAGGAAGAGAAAGAGGAAGAGGAGAAAGAGGAGGAGGAGGGGGTGAGAAGGAGGAGGGGGTGAGAAG
>NC_134802.1:42288344-42295844 GCF_046742065.1 Oratosquilla oratoria | reverse complement strand
AAAAGAGCAGAAAGAGGAAGGACTCGAGGAAGTAGAGGACGACGAGGAGGAGGAGAAGGAGGAGGAGGAGGAAGGGGAGGAGGAGGAGGAGGAGGAGCTGATTGAGACCAAGAATGAGAACGAAGAGCTGGAACAGGAAGAGGAGGTGGAAGTGGAGGTGAAGGAGCTGGAGGAGGTGGACGGAGTGGAGGAGGAGGAGGAAGAAGAGGAGGAGGAGGAGGAGGAGGAGGAGGAGGAGGAGGAGGAGGAGGAGGAGGTGGGTGGAGGTGAGCGCGGGTGAAGAGGTGAGACCACGAGATAAGGAGGTTAAGTTGAGTTCAAGAGAAATTGGTTCGGTTGTTCTCGGTCGTCGCTGGGTCGGTTGCCTGTCGAGCGGGTCGGGGAGCGGGGGGGGGGGGGAGCATTAGATCCGGGCATGAACTACGGGGCATCTGGGCATGAACTCCGGGCATTTGGGCATCTCTACCACAAGGACCTCTCACGTGAATGAAATCGTCTGGCCACTGAAAGGGGGGAATAAGGCATGTGTAGTGCGCATTTTTTGAAGTTAATAAAATAATATGGCGACATCTAGAAGAAGACCCTTGACGTGGATAGGGGGTCCCACTTCCCCGGTAAAAAAAAAAAAAAAAAAAGAGGAAGAAGAAGAGGAAGAAAAGGAAGAAAAAGAAGATAAAGAAGAAAAGGAAGAAGTAAAAAAAGAAGACGAAGAAGAGGAAAAAGAAGGGGAAGAAGAAGAAGAAGAAGAGGAAGAAGGCGAATAAGAAGGCGAAGACGAAAAAGAAGAAAAAGAAAAAGAAGAAGAAAGAGAAGAAGAAGAGGAACAAGAAGAAGAAGAAGAAGAGGAAGAAGAAGTCTAAAAACCAGACGAATCCGAACACAGATTAAAAAGTCTCGTACACCAACCGGACTGAAATCTTCGAATGACGTCACTGTAGCTGAAGGCCAATTTGAAGATCTTCTCGAACTGAACAGAATCGTTTGTCGTTAGCCAGAATAAAATTATTAATCTTTTGGCTTGAAGGGATTCCAGCAACACCTAATGAGATAATCTGACGATAGCCAGAATAGAATGTGTCAAGTACGTCACCCATTCGAAGAAGGTAATACGTTTACGCACAAGACGTATTGCGTCTATTCCAGTAATCTGGGATTTATTCCAGATTGATTTTGTCTAAGAGAAAGGGGCATCGAGGAGGTGCTACATGAAGACTTCTCTCTTTATATTTGGAGTCTCTCAAAATCGAAAATCTCTCCAATATTCGCTGCGGAATTATGCCTCTCTCTCTCTCTCTCTCTCTCTCTCTCTCTCTCTCTCTGTCTCTCTCTCTCTCTCTAAAAAAAAAAAGAAAAAATCTGGTAACTGGAACTTTCTTGGTTCCAGAACTTCCCGTCGAGGAGGTGCTAAATAGACTTGTTTTTATATTTGGAGTCTCTCAAAATCGAAAATATCTCCAATATTCGCAGAGGAACTATGCCTTTCAAAAAAAAAAAAAAAAATTCTGGTAACTGGAAATTTCTTGGTTCCAGAACTTCCCTTTCCTAATACTGGAAATTTCCCAATTTTAGAGAATCCCCATTAGAAAGAGCCATCTGCACTATGTAGGTGCAAAGGGCGAGGCAAGAAAATGGAGGTTTGTGGAGGGAGGGAGGGAGGGAGGGAGGGAGTATTGGGCTGACCAAGAGTAAACTAGGAGACTCCCACTCTAGGAGAGGGAGTTGTTGAGAGGGGGGAGGTAATTAAGTGCTGGGGAGGGAGGGAGGAAGAAAGAGGGAGAGAAAGGATGTGAGGGAGGAGGGAGGGAGGGGAGGAGGGAGGGAGGAGGGGGGAGGAGGGAGGGAGGAGGGAGGGAGGGAGGGAGAGAGGGAGGGAGAGAGGAAGGGAGGAGGGAGGGTCAGAGTCTATTGGGTAGAGTATCGGGCAGGAGAGGAAGGTATGCTGAGCGATGCAAATGTTAGGGAGAGACTGATGGCAGGCGACCTTACAGGGGGAGATGGTGTGTGTGTGTGTGTGTGTGTGTGTGTGTGTGTGTGTGTGTGTGTGTGTGTGTGTGTGTGTGTGTGTGTGTGTGTGTGTGTGTGTGTGTGTGTGTGTGTGTGTGTGTGTGTGTGTGTGTGTGTGTGTGTTAGAGAGAGAGAGAGAGAGAGAGAGAGAGAGAGAGAGAGAGAGAGAGAGAGAGAGAGAGAGAGAGAGAAAGAGCGAGAGGGGATGAGAGAGAGAGAGAGACAGACAGAGATCGGGAGAGAGGGGGAGGGAAGAGAAAGAGAGGTGGTGAGAGAGAGGGAGAGAGGGAGGTGAGAGCGAGGGAGGGAGAGAGAGAGAAAGAGAGAGCAAGAGAGAGATAGGGGAGAGGGAGAGAAGAGAGGGTGAGAGAGAGAGAAAGAGAGATAGAGAGATAGAGAGAGATAGGGAGTGAGGGAGAGAGCGAGGGGGGTGAGAGAGAGATGGGGTGAGAGAGAGAGAGAGGGAGAGAGCGAGATAGATAGATAGAGAGAGAGAGAGAGAGATAGGGAGTGAGGGAGAGAGCGAGGGGGGTGAGAGAGAGATGGGGTGAGAGAGAGAGAGAGGGAGAGAGCGAGAGAGAGAGAGAGAGAGAGAGAGAGAGAGAGAGAGAGAGAGAGAGAGAGAGAGAGAGAGAGAGAGAGAGAGAGAGAGACGGAGAGATATATGGATAGAGAGATAGATAGATAGATAGATAGATAGAGAGAGAGAGAGATGGAGAGAGCGAGAGGGATTGGCGGTTGGGTCTTAGGCCTGAGTGTGTATTGCGGCTAATATTGGGATGTGGGAGCTGCGAGGGAGTTGAGGGAGGGAGGGAGAGAGGGAGGGAGGGTTGGTGTTTGCGTTTCAGAGGCAAGAAAAGGTGTGGGAGGTGCTGCAGGTGGCGGTGGAGAGAGAGAGAGAGAGACCTCCAGGTGTTGTTTTGTTTTTCTTTTCTTTTTTTACTGTCTTTTCTTTCTTGTTATCATTTTGTCTTTGGTCTTATTTGTTAGACGTGATGCCACTGTCCCAGGGCCTTTTGTCAGGTGTCGGAGGAACAGGTGTGCACAGGTGTTTTGAGACACAGGTGTCGGGACGCGTTTTACTGTATAGGGTCAGGGGATAGGGTATAGAGGTGTAGGCGGGGGTGGGTGTCAAGTCAGCAGGTGTCAAAGAAACAGGTGACATGGAATGGACAGAATGGTCAAAGCTGGCTAAAATGTTTCGTCGATAGATGGTGAATCGTCATGTGCTAAGTCCACAGCTGGTTCTAGAAAAAGAAGGTTGCGGGGTAAAGGTGTCTAAACAGAGATGGAAGTCACAGCTGGTCATAGGGATGGGTCGACAGGTGGTGGCCACACAGTGGATTGAGCACCAGGTGTTGGGGCTTCAGCTGGTGCTAGGAAACAGGTGGTGGGGATAAACAGAGGTGCTAGGGTCACAGCTGGCTAACAGGTGGTGCTACATGCAGCTGGGCAAAGGTCATAGGAATATAGATAGAAGAGAGTAGGTGATAGCCCACATGTGTTGATACACAGGTGGCTGAGTGGCAGATGGCCACTGAAACAGTGGAAAGGTTGCAGGTGTAATATGGGTGTGCAAGTTACACACACACACACACACACACACACACACACACACACACACACACACACACACACACATATATATATATATATATATATATATATACACATATATATGTATATATACAGTATATATATATATATATATATATATACTGTATATATATATATATATATATACATGTGTGTGTGTGTGTGTGTGTGTGTGTGTGTGTGTGTGTGTGTGTGTGTGTGTGTGTGTGTGTGTGTGTGTGTGTGTGTGTGTGTGCGGGCGTGTGTAACAGGAGGGATGAGGAGAGAGACAGTGAAGGAGAGTAGAAAAATAGAGAGGAATGGATGAGGAGATAAATAGATAAGAATACAAACATACAGATAGAGTAGTAGATAGGTAGATTGACAGATAAATTACAAATATACAGATAGAGTAGATAGGTAGATTGACAGATAGATATGTAGACAAATAAGTAGATAGAGAGAGAGGGGGAGAGATGGAGAGAGAGGGAGGGAGAAAGAGAGAGAGAGAGAGAGAGAGAGAGAGAGAGAGAGAGAGAGAGAGAGAGAGAGAGAGAGAGAGAGAGAGAGAGAGAGAGAGAGAGGAGGAAGAGGAAGCATAGGGAAGGGGAGGAGCAGAAGGAAGAAGCATAAGGAAGGGGAGGGGGAAGGGGAGGAGGAGTAGGATGGGGAAGCATAGGAAAGAGGAGGAGGAGGAGGAGGAGGAAGAAGAGGAAGCACAGGGAAGGGGAGGAGGAGGAAGCATAAGGAAAGGGAGGAGGAGGGGAGGGGGAGGGGAGGGGGAGGGGAGGGAGATGAGAAGTCCTAGGGGGAAGGAAGACGAAGCATGGGAAGAGGAGTAGGAGGGGGAGGGGAGTGGGGGGGAAGGGGAGTGGGGGGGAAGGGGAGTGGGGGGGAAGGGGAGTGGGAGTGAGGACGGGGAGTGGGATGAGGAGTTCTAAGGAGAGAGTGGAGTGGGAGGGAGTTTGAGCTGGGAGGACTAAGTTATTTCGGAGGTTTAGTGAAGAGAAAGGAGGTGGAGGGAGTGGAGGGAGTGGAAGGAGTGGTGGAGGGTGAGGGTGGGTAGGGTGGAGGGGTGGGGGAAGGATCTCGCACCTGTGCCTCTGCCGCGCCCACACGCCCACACCGATCGCCCTTAGAACACGTGGATATAAGGCACAATATCCTTTACCCCTTCACTCTTTACCCCAAAAGTAATTTCAACCTTCTGGTCCCCTGGCATAAGGGTCGTTGTGTCTTGTTGCCGACCGACGTCTGGGCTGTGGAGACCGACTCTGAGCTGTACATCAGACGTGGCCAAGAGTACCTCAGTCTTCGGTCGGTAAGGTCGTGCGAAAGTGTACCCGCCCAGGTAAAATGGGACTTGTGTTCCTCGATCGAATACATGAAATGGAGCAGGGATAGAAGACACATGACCCGAGTGGACGAAGTGTACAAGAACTGTAGTCCTTCGACGGACTGAAACGAAGCAGTGAACAGGTGAAAATGAACCTTATGACTCCCTGCGATAGGATCCATAATGCCACAGCAATACATGAAACGGAGCCGTGAAGAGGTCAAATGACCCTTGTGTCCCGTGAATTTAAGGATTATAATCCCAAACCACGACGACTACATCCGGGCACAAGAGACACAAGATGAGCCAAAGAATCCCGAAGATTACGTTTGCGAGAGGAAGAGATGTAGATGAATGAAATAATGGATGGAGTCTGATGGATGTAGATGAACACATAGACAACAGGACAGAGAGAGGGACACAGAAAGAAAGGAGAGAAATGAGGTGTAGTATACATAGAAGTATGTATCGGTTAGATTAAGGAAGGTCTTACAGTATATATATATATATATATATATATATATATATATATATTATATATATATATATATATATACATATGTACATGGAACATAAGAGAGGAAGAGAGGAGGAATCTGAATGTGTTTGAGATGAGGTGCCTGAGAAGTATGATAGGGGTTACTAGGCTGGATAGAGTGAGAAACGAGGAGGTGAGGAGGAGAACGGGGGTGGAAATGGGGTTGGGAAACAGGGCTGATGAAAAAGTATTGGGATGGTTTGGACACATGGAAAGAATGAGTGAAGAAAGATTAGTAAAAGAGGTGTGGAAGGCAGAGGTGGAAGGAATGAACATGAGGGGGCGACCAAGGATGAGATGGATGGATGGGGTAAAATGGGCATTGGGAAAGAGGGGAATGTCTGTTGAGGAAGGAAGAGAGAAGACAGAAGATAGGGGTGAATGGAGAATGGTTGTGTATGGATGATGCTGTGATGCATGAGGGGGAGTGGGTGGGGGATGGGGGTGAGGGAATATGTGTGAATGACAATTTCACGCAGCCCGAGGGGATTTCTCTCCGTCTTCTTTTTTTCTGCATGAGGGGACGGAGAGGTGGGGTCGCCGATTTAATGAAGCGGCCTTGCTGTAGATGTGCTGTGTCTTGTGACACTGCTTCTGACCCAGGGAAGTGGGCGAGATGCTGGGATGACCCGTCAAACAGGAGGAGCAAAGATAGAAGCGAGGGGGGGGTGAATGGGAGTGAAGTATGTGGGAATGAAATGGGTGGGAGTCAATTTAATTCTTTTTTTTTGCTACCTCCCTTGTAAGTGGAAAAGCCTTTGGTATATATATATATATATATATATATATATATATACATATATATATATATATATATATATATATATATATATATATATATATATACGCACGCGCGCACACACACACACACGAGTGAGTAACCGCCAGAAAAAATAAAGTAACAAGGCAACTTTGTTAGTCTATCTTTCCTGGTGTCTACTGGATGTGTGAACTCACATTTCTAGCGTTTTTTATTGCATATATATATATATATATATATATATATATATATATATATGTATATGTATATATATATACATTATATATATATATATACATATATATACACATACATACATACATATTGAAAACACTAGAAATGTGTAGTCATAAATGCGGGAATAGACACCAGGAAAGATAGACTAACAAAGCTGCTTTGTTACTTTATCTTTCCTGGCGGTCACTCACTCATGTGTGTGAGTATATATATATATATATATATATATATATATATATATATATATATATATATATATATATATATATGTATACATATATATATATATATATACACATATATATATGTATATATATGAATGTGTATATATATATATATATATATACAAACATATACGTGTATATATATACATATATATATGAATATATATATGTGTATATATATATGTATTATATATATACACATATATATCTATATGTATATATATATATATATACACACACAATATATATATATGTATATATATATACATATATATGTATATATATTCAACAAACTCCCACTGTGTTGGATAAGAAGAAATGAAATAAATGAATTCCATATATTTCGATCACGGACTGTGATCCTCTTCAGTGGAATACAGAAAGGTAGAGCAAAAGGCATGTCTTATATACAATAAAAATAAGGGACAAGGGTAGGACTCAGGTAGCGTCTAGTACTTTGCGGGGCAGGTCACCCGCCTTCACCCGCAAAGTACTAGACGCTACCTGAGTCCTACCCTTGTCCCTTATTTTTATTGTATATAAGACATGCCTTTTGCTCTACCTTTCTGTATTCCACTGAAGAGGATCACAGTCCGTGATCGAAATATATGGAATTAATTTATTTCATTTCTTCTTATCCAACACAGTGGGTTTTTGTTGAATCTTTACGAATGTGTTACGACATTACTTTATAGTTATGTATATATATATATGTATATATATATATATATGTATTTATATATATATGTATATATATACATTTCTATATATATATATTTGAGGGGATGTTGACAGGAATGGGATGAGGGACGATATGAAGATACTG
>NC_134802.1:42270844-42283344 GCF_046742065.1 Oratosquilla oratoria | reverse complement strand
CTGTATATCAACGAGTGTGGATACGATGGCCATATTATCCCTACACTTTCATATGTATATACGATTTTGTGAATGAGTGTGTGTGTGTGTGTGTGTGTGTGTGTGTGTGTGTGTGTGTGTGTGTGTGTGTGTGTGTGTGTGTGTGTGTGTGTGTGTGTGTGTGTGTTTGTATGTGCATGTGTGTGTATTTGTGTTATGTGTGTGTGTGTGTGTGTGTGTGTGTGTGTGTGTGTGTGTGTGTGTGTGTGTGTGCGTGTGTGTGTGCGCGCGCACGCGTGTATGTATGAATAATTCACAATGGTGTCATAGATCACCTGTTGTACTCAAATTTGACATTCCTCTGGATTAGAAGCTCATAGATTTTATGGTCTGATCTATGGGTAATACTTTGACCTTTCACAGCACACACACACACACACACACACACACACACACACACACACACACACACACACACACACACACACATCTTGATCAAGGGTTATAGTAGTGGATTTGTGCGTATGTGTGTGTGCTAAAAGAATGTAATTTTGAAATCTGTGACCAGTTAACGGAAATATTTAATTAATAAGTTGTTTGCTTTGTGCCCATTTCTTGGGGACAGGCAAACGTTGTTCCTGTTTTCAAAAAAGGTGACAAATCGTCTTGGTACAACTACAGGTCAATCAATTTGAAATCAGTTTTAGATCAAATGCTTGAATCAGTAATAGCTAATAGTATCAGAGATCACATTGAGAGACATAATTTGATTCGTGACTCCCAGCGTGAGTTCACCAAGGGTAAGTCATGTGTAACTAAAGTCTACAAGGCGTCAGATAACAATGATAGTTATGATGTATTTACCTTGACTTTAACAAAGCATTCGACAAGGTGCCTCACCAAAGACTACTAAATAAAGTCAAAGCCCATGGCATAGATGGATAAAGTGTCTGAATGGATTAAAGCAAGGATCAGTGACAGAAAACAGCGTACAAAACAGCATAAAATCCAAATGGGGGAGTGTTATTGGTGGAGTTCCTCAGGGCTCTATTTTGAGTCTCTTATTGTTCATTATGTATATAAACGACATGAACAATGGGATTAGTAGTGATGTTAGTAAGTTTGAGGATGACACTAAAATAGGACGCCAAAATAGGTCAGGAAATGACGCCGAGATACTGGAGGAAGATCTTAATGAATTCTTTACATGGTCGGTGAAGCGGCTAATGGACTTCAACATCTCAAAGTGCAGTGTGTTAAACGTAGGTTTACGTAACCTAGAAAGCAGGTATACCTTAGATAACACCTTATTAGAGAAAACTGACTGCGAGAGACTTGGGAGTTCTAGTGAGTCCTGACCTTAAATCCAAGAAACAATGCATTAACGCCAGAAATAGAGGTACTCGTAACAGAGCATTAGGTCTTATTGCTAGGACGGTTACGAATAAAAGTGCAGAGGTAGTTATCAAAATCTACCCGATGTTAGTTAAACCCATCCTTGACTATGCGGTGCATTTTTGGTCTCTGTCCTATAGACTGGATATCAGTTCACTAAAATCAGTACAGAGGTGAATGACCAAAATGATACATGGGCTCAGAAATTTACTTTACGAGGACAGGCATAGACACCATAACAATCTCTGGAAAGACGCAGAGTGCGGGGTGATCTAATAGAGGTGTTCAAGTGGATTAAAGGCTTTAGCAAGGGGGACGCAGACAAGGTTATCATGTTAAGATAATAGGGCAAGCCTCGAAGTAATGGACTTTTATTGGGCAATTTCAGATTTAAGAAGGAAGTAGGCAAGAACTGGTTTACCAATAAAGTGGTCCACGAATGAAATAGACTTAGTAACCACGTAGTATGCGCCGACACTATCGGTTGCTTTAAGAAAAGGTTAGACAACCTTATGGATGGGGATGATGGTAATGGACATGGAACTGCCTAGTGTAGGCGTTATGGCCTCTTGTAGTCTCTTTCATTCTTTTTTTTTTTGTGTGCATGTATTTACCTAGCTGTATCTAACGGGAAGAGGAGCGACGCTCGAATGTCCCGTCTTTGTATCTCGCAGTGTCTAGTTTACTCTTAAATTCGTGTATAGTTTCTGCACACATTATTGTTTTATCCATTTCGTGCGTGTGTGTGTGTGTGTGTGTGTGTGTGTGTGTGCGTGCGTGTCCTTACACCACGGTGCCCATAGCTCTTGTCCATGTCCTTTGACCCATAGAAGAGACCTGCTTCCAGCCACCGCCAGCCTCCCTCGCATCTGGGACGAACCCAGTAACACATGTTTTTGCTTCTTCTCTTGTTATTTTCGCCATTAGCTCCACTTCTTATGACTTGCTGCTTACGAACAGCAACGCACGTACGCCCCTCCGCCCTCTCAGGCCACGCCCACTGACCTCTCCCTCTACGCCCGTCTCGCCCCCACTTCCCTGCGCCCCAACGCCCATCTCTGGCTTGGGATGCCCTGTTCCTCCCACCCTCACTTTCTTCGCTTGCTGGAGGAAGAAGTATTTCGTCAGGAGTGCCCTCCTGGGAACAGACCCAAGATTCACATCTAAACACTTGTCAAGACCAGTGGCCATATTTTTGGTTACATCGGAGTGTATACGAGCATGTTCCCATGACTATGACCATGATATATACATATGCATATACATACAGGATTATACATGTACACATACATATGTAAATATATACATGTACATATACACATATATTTATATACATTTACATATGCAATAAAACACTGGGAACGTGTGTTTTATAAATGCAAGGTAACCACTTTAGAAAATAAATGGAGCAGAGCGCTTTCGTATATTACATCCAATGTAATTTACACTGGATGTAATATACGAAAGCGCTCTACTCCGTTTGTTTATTTTCTAAAGCGGTAACCTAGCACTTGCATATATACAGACATAAGCATACACATTCTCATATACATATACCTACTCTCTCACACACACGCACACATGCACACACACACACACACACACACATTTAGACAGATGTACAAACAGACTCCGACACAAAAACACAGCGGTGAATCAGCGTGGCACCAGCAAAACCCATGCATACAAGACGAGGAGAATTAAAGAGAGCAACATCTTAACTTTTCCCAGACAGTGGTATAGTCCTTGTATGGTGGTCTTATCGTACTGCCCTCCTTTAAAAAGAGGTGTGTGTGTGGGGGGGGGGGCAAGGGGGGCAAGGGGGGAAGGGGGAGGGGGCGAGAGGAGGGGGAGGGGAGAGGGGGGAGGGGAGAAACCGCATTATCATACATATCTTCAACTCCACCTGCGAAGACCTCATAAGTTTTCCGTTAACGAGATGCTCCCACGAAGAGGAACAAAATCGTCTGACGATGACCAACATAAAAGGGGAAACGTTCCAACCAATAGTGAAGGGGAAGATGCCACCTCGGGGGTGGGGGGGGTGAATTAAATCGCCTGGCGGCAGACAGAATACCGTCCGGGAAGGAAGTTCGATGTCGTATCGTCCCAGACAGAAGTTGGTCACCCCCCCCCCGGTTATCCGAAGTTGAAAGTCTTCAGGATTTCGGTTAATCGAGGTTTTGCGCATATGCCTGGTAGATGGCAGCACAGTAGTGTTCCTTTTTTATCTACTTTCCAGTTCGTCTACTCTAGAATCTATAGTATTTCTATTTCGTCTACTTTGGTCTACCACTCTACCCTATCAAACCGACACCACAACATATGTGTACACACAACTTTCTGTCTAACGGAATGTGGGTGACCAACTTCAAGTCTCTCGCTTTTCCGAAATTCACAGGTTTCGGACAAAGTATGCATGCCTATCAGTGACCTTTCCTGTCCGGTACAGGTCACTGCAGGTCACATATTCTGCAATAAACAAAAATCAACTGATTTACGATGAAATATGACCTGTCAATGACCTCTTATGCTTGACACAGGTCACCACATGTCACCACAGGTCACTATAGGGCTGAGATAAGGTTAAACTTACAAGGTTCGGACAAGAGGTGACCTATCAACAATCTCTCCTGCTTGACACAGGTCAAGCAAAGGTCAGGTGGACTGAGAAAAACCTAAATCCCCAACTTTTGGACGAAAGTTGACCTGTCATTGACCTATCTTATCTTACTTGACGTAGGTCATGAGTGACTCACCCTTCGGACGAAAAGTGACCTGCAAATGACCTTTCCTGCATGGCGTAAGTCACCACTGATCACACCATAGGTCACGTGGAGAAATCAAAACCTACAGGCTTCAGCCGCAAGGTGACCTGACGATGACCTTTCTTGGTTAGCATAGGTCACGCAGGCTGCAGTAAACGCTTGGCCAAATGGACGGGCCCCCATGAGCATAGTAAATGCCTCTTGAACTAAGAATACAAACGATAGGAGTGTCTGCACGATGTCGTGACACGCTATGTTCAATGTCGCGTTCTTCGAAAAGGCTCGTACGAAAGTGGCATTCGTTGAATGGGGGTGAACGAAACGTTTTGCGAATTGTGACAAGACTCACAGGACGGATTTGAATATAAAGATGCCTTGAAAATTCAATGAATGAAGAGATAAACTTACAAATAGATAAATAGAAAAATGAACAGATACGAACTTACACATAGATAAATAGAAAAATTGATAAATAGATATAAAATTAGATATATAAAAAATTAATAAACAGACAGACAAAGGAACAAAACAGATAGAGATATATACATAATTGGCAGGGTGGTGAGGTAAACACAGAAAAAGAGTTGGATTTTTTTGTTTTCTCTTTAAGTTTCGTTCATACCAGGAATTCCACAGAAAGGAAGTCCTAGTAAGGACGAAACGTTATGAAATAAAACTCAAACTGTTTCCTGAATTTACATCACCACCCTGCCACTCACCTGTCTCCTATACTTCAACATATATGTAGATACATATATAATTGGAAGAATAACCCAAAGAATAGAGGTAGATAAGTACACACGTGACCAAATAGATAAATGCGTGAATAAATAGATAGTTGAGTGAGTGAATTGAGTAAAGGAATGAATATTGAGTTTAAACAAAATAAATTAAAAGACACAAGTTCAGAACGAAGAACTTGAGCCCTCTTGACGTACAGCCGCCACCTAAAGTTCCTCCACCCATCCCGAATCTCCTTATGCAAATGTAATCTCTTGGTGAGGAGCGTACGCCAGGAGGCGCTGAGTAGCTACGGTAGAGGTAGTCGTCATCTGTGCCCCAATTATGTCCTTTGGGGTCTCTTAGGGTCAGGTAGTCACTGTTAGGAACCGGGGAGGAGTGCGGGATTCGAACCCGCAACTAAGCGAATAAGAGACTAGCACGCTTCTGATGACACCACAAGCGCGCTTGCACAAAAAAAAAAAAAAAAAAAAAAATCTACACAGGTATACATACAAGAACTTGGAATCACAAGGTCCCATGTACTGTATACATGTGCAAAATTTATATGTATACATGCAACTACTTTGTTGATTATATTGTAGTTGACGCCACGTGATTTTATTCAGTTTGAGAAAAGATTAAAATGGCGGCACACTTAGCATTTCTTGCTAGCGTGTTACTTCCTTTTGCTACTTCGTTTGAGTAGAAACGACTTCGGTTACGATCTTATGTTTTTTTTTTTTCAAATTTCCAAAAGTCAAAATATTCTTGCGTCACAGAGTGAGAAGCAGAAAGCCGAACTAAGGGAAGTTAAACCTAGAATACGAATGTTAGACACATTCTTGAGATGTTCTTCCGGAATTCTAGAATATTGTAACCAAAGTCTTTTCTGTGACAATCAACACCGTGTGAGATCGAAACCTTTATTGGTACGACGTTTCGCTTGTTACAGCTTTTTCAAGTACAGACATATGGCAAACACTCTGAGTACATATAGGCCGTCATCTGTGTTTGCCATATGTCTGTACTTGAAAAAGCTGTAACAAGCGAAACGTCGTACCAATAAAGGTTTCGATCTCACACGGTGTTGATTGTCACAGTCTTGTCGGCTTTTGCCTTTGTGTTTCAAAGTCTTTTCTATTCAAAATAGCGAAAGTAAGTAGCATGCTAGTCTAGTGTGCTGCCACCTTTAGCTGACGAGGCACAGTCTACCAGGTAAACTAGGTATCGACTGGAGGCGAACTAGGGTCCAATCCTAGAAACCTAGATGGCTCTAGGGTCGCATACGAATGAAGAGGCAAATCGTAAAACGAAGACTGGTTTCGATAAGTGCCACATCGCTGCAGATTCCCCGTGATGGGGATAAGAATACGGTCACTGAGTTCTAACACATGTTATTTTAAACATTACCTCTTCTTAATCTTTTATATCATATTCCATGCAGTGTCAGGGACATATATATATATATATATATATATATATATATATATATATATATATATATATATATATATATATATATATCGAAAAAGAAATCACTTGAACGTGTGATTCTAAGCCGAAAAACCACAAAGAAAATAATGGAAATGTGACCGAACGCTTTCGTCTATTCTGACATTCTGAATAGACGAAAACGCTCGGCCTCATTTTTGTTATTTTCCTTGTGGTTTTTCGGCATATATGTATGTATGTGTATATATATATATATATATATATATATATATATATATTTACATCAGAGAGGGACTGTGTCGTGACACATACGTAGTTGAGATGAAAAAATCCCACTGTCGGAGAAAGCAAACGGATGAAAAATAGAATTAACTATATATTTCGACCACTCTCTGTGGTCCTCTTCAGCAGTGGAATTTTTTCATCACACACACACACACACAATTATATATATATATGTATACGAATGTTGGTACGAGTGCAAGGCTCTTGGCCCTGTTGGCCGCCTGCGGCCAGGGCTTGTCCCGCTAGGCAGGAAGGCCGCCGTTGACGCCCCACTCGCCCCCCGAAATCCCGTTCCGCAGAAAATGATTCATTCTCGAGGCAAAAACTCTCCATCGTCTAAGTTTTCTATTCTTCTGTTTATTTTCTTATCTATGTTATTGTCTATTCACGTGTTTGTTGTTTTGTTTGTTGGTTATGTATATGTATATGTTCATGTTTGTTTTTGTGTGTTTTCTTGTCTATTTACTCGTTTGTTTTCTCGTCTATGTTATTTGGTGTTTATGTGTTTGTTGTTTTATTTGGTGTTTATATTTTTCTATCTCTATATATTTACTGATGCATTTACCGTTTTATTTATTTATATACTTTTTCATTTACATATGCATCTCTCCTATATGTATTTGTTTATTCATGTGTTAATTTACCTTTTTACCAACTAATTCCTTTATTTATTTATTCATTCATTTATTTATTTATGTATACATTTGTCCATATAATTACTGGTATATTTATTTTCGGATTATTTTATTTTGGTATGTGTATACAGTATTTGCTTATATACACTGATAAACTTCAGAGACTTTAAGTCGTAGTTTGCACACTGAGATAGAGAAAGAAAGAGAGAGAGAGAGAGAGAGAGAGAGAGAGAGAGAGAGAGAGAGAGAGAGAGAGGGGGGAGAAAGAGAAAGAGAGAGAGATGGGGAGAGAGAGAAAGAGAGAGGGGGAGAGAGAGAGATAGGGGGAGAAAGAGAGAGAGAGAGAAAGAGAGACACGTTATCCTGGCAGACATATTAGTGGGAATGTGGGAAGAGCGTACGAAGAGATGATGAAAAAATCATCGAAACCCTGATCCGTCCAAGACTGAAATATGCGTCAGTGGTATGGTCCCCACACAGAGTGAAGGACATGAGCAAGATCGAGAGAATACAAAGGGTAGCAACCAAACTGGTCCCCAGCCTGGTAGATAAACCATATGAGAAAAGACTAAAACCACTGGGTCTGTCAACTTTGAAAGATCGAAGAGAAAGAGGTGATATGATTACAGTATCCAGGTCAATAATCGGGATAGATTGCATTAGCAGAAAAGATCTCCTGATCAAAGATAAGAAGGCTTTAAGAGGTCATGGGAACATATTAAGAAAGATCTCATGTCTAAAGGATATGAAGAAACACAGTTTCCCATATAGATGCATAAATACGTGGAATAGCTTAGATGGTGGTTTAACCCAAGCTCGAACAATACACAAATTTAAATCTAAATATGATAATTGGAAATCAAGGATTTACATTAAGTTGGAACATGAATTTGAGGCTAGGTAGGATATAATTGGATAGTGGGAGACGGGACCCAACGAGCGTTGCTCCTTTACTGTCTGCTACAGTTAGGCAAATGCAATCAAGTACACAAACACAAACACACACGGACACATACACACACACACACACACACACACACACACACACACACACACACACTCACACACATACAATATACTTTAATTCTAAGCCACGCTTAAATTTCTGCATGTTGGCCTCCTCGAGTCTCTCGATGTTGGTGGCTTAGGATTAAAGTGTATTGTGGTTGCTCAAATGTATATCTGTTCACTGGGATCTATTCAATGTTGTACATATATATATGTCTTTCTTTTACATATTTGACAGTTTGTGTACAAGAAGATATGTCAGAGGAATGGGTGTTGGCTCCACGGGAACGAATGAAATAGTCTGCCTGTAGCCAGAATAAAAAGTCAAAGGTGTGCCACACGGTACGGAGAGAATTACGCTCAGGAAAGGGGGGGGCGGAACTTTAGGCCACAGCTGTACGACTGGACAGAACCTCAGTGTTACATGACTCGTACATATGGGAGTTACAAGTGTACTATACAGGTGTACACAGGTGTACACAGGAGGTGCGGGGTGGTCAGGAACGCACTCTGGGACGTCGATACACTGGGGCGGACTGACCCACGTCACAGACCAAGAGTTACGAGGAGGAGGAGGAGGAAGAGGAGGAGGAGGAGGAAGAGGTGAGGAATAGGAGGATGAGAAAAAAGAGGAAGAGGAAAAGGAGGAGGAGGAGGAGGAGAAGGAGGAAAAGAAAGAGAAAAAGTTAGGAGAAAAAGGAGGAGGAGGAGGAGGAAGAGGTAAGGAGGAAGATGGGGAGGTGAGGAAGAGGAGGAGGAATAGAGGGAGGAAGATGGAGGAGGTAAGGAGGAGGAGGAAGAGGAGGACGAAGAAGAAGAGGAGGAGGAAGAAGAGGAGGAGAAGGAGGAAAGCGTTAGGGACGAGACTAGGGGAGGGCGATTTTTTTCTTCTATTTTTAATTTATTTATTCACTTCATAATTAATTAATTAATTAATTAATCTGCTTATTTATATTAATGCTTTCTTTTATCTACATGAATTATATTGATCATTTCATCTTATTTAGTTCTTTGTCGATGTGGTTCTATACTTAGAAATGCGTTTTTATTTGTTACTTCATTTGATAATTTTCAAATTATCTATTTGTGCTTTATTAATGTCTTTATTTCTTTGTTCATATATTTTGTATTCTTTTATTTATTTTGTCCTTTGGACAATTATTCGTCCATCCGTTTGTTCGTTTTATTACTTAGCAATATTAGTTTATTTTTATTTATTTATTTATTAAATTAATTTCTTACTCTATCATTTATCAAATATCTATCTACCTATCTCTCTCTCTCTCTCTCTCTCTCTCTCTCTCTCTCTCTCTCTCTCTATATATATATATATATATATATATATATGTGTGTGTGTGTGTGTGTGTGTGTGTGTGTGTGTGTGTGTGTGTGTGTGTGCATTTATATGTATACATACGTTTACTTACTTATTTTCTATTTTTCTGTTTCTTGATTTTCCTTTTAACTCTAAAGTTCTCTTAAAGCGAATAGAGTGCCACAGACGTTCATGTGAAGGGTGCATCTATCGTGCAAATGCAAGCGAAAGAGAGAGAGAGAGAAAGAGAAAGAGAGAGAGAGAGAGAGAGAGAGAGAGAGAGAGAGAGAGAGAGAGAGAGAGAGAGAGAGAGAGAGAGAGAGAGAGAGAGAGAGAGAGAGAGAGAGAGAGAGAGAGAGAGAGAGAGAGAGAGAGAGAGAGAGAGAGAGAGAGAGAGAGAGAGAAAGAGAGGATAGGTCAGTGGTTCTCAACCTAGGGTCCGTGACCCCTTAATAGTCCATACACTTTCAAAACTGGGGCCACAATTCGTAAACTAGTGGAGTCTGAAGAACAGCAACGCATAAGAGTGGTATACACGAAGAAAACGTCTCGAGAATCATTGGTTTAGGGGGAAGGGTTACAGGGGTGAGCGTAGACTGGGCAGAGCAAGACAGAGGAAGAAAATTAGGGTGGAGGATGGGGTGGGTAGGGCGGGGGTGGCGTGCAGTGAAGAGCAGGGGTGAAGGTGGGAGGAGGGGGGGAAGGTGTGGGTGGGGGCTGGGGGGGTGAGGAGTACAGGTGAAGGACTGGGGGGGGGGGAGGTGGTGGCCGAAGGGATAGAGCGCAGGACCACGGGGTGTCCATGTTTGGTTCGCCGTTCGTTCAGAAACCAGGTTCGGTGCGTCACTATTCCCCCCCCCTTCCCCCCTTCCCCCCACCCTCCCTCCCTTTCTTCCTTGGCCTCCTCTTCTCTCCACACCCCTCCTGCACCCCACCCACCCTCCCTCCCTCCACCTCTTAACTCGTCCTCCATTCCTCCTCCTTCTCCTCTTCCCTCCATATTCGCACTCGTCCCTCCTTCTTCTACCTCTCAGCTCGTACTCCCTCCTGTCCCTCTAAGAGTCCCTTGATCGTCTTACTCCTCCTCCTTGCTGGCCTCTATTGGGTCAGTCTGACTCTCTTACCTCTCAGATATATATTCTTCTCATAAGTGAGGACCTCAGCTGCGGCCGAAGCCGTTACCACATCGCCACCTTTGCCCTGTGTGCTCGGACAGCCGGAGTGAGCGGTAACACCGTGTCTGCGTCGCTGCGCAGTGATTTCGAGGAACGATCGAAACCAACTTGCCACTCCACACACTCTATCATAAACCCATACGGCTCAATAAGGCCTCTTCCTAGTCGCGGGTTCGAATCCCGCCCTCCTCTCCGATTCCCAGCAGTGACTGTTACCTGCCCCAGTTAGGGCAAAGGTGACGGCTTCGGCCGCAGTTACTAAGCGCCTCCTGACGTAGGCTCATCACCTCCTATAAGAATGACAACCGGTGACTGATCTTTTCTTCCTACTTCTACCCCTACTACTACTACTACTACTATTATTTCTACTACTATTTTCACTTCTACTACTACTACTACTACTACTACTACTACTACTACTATAAACCAGTGACATTAGAATACCCACAATGATACAAGTGTTTTTTTTTGTTTTGTTTTTGTTTTCTCCCTAATTCAGACCTACAGGAAGGTCGGAAGGCCGTTGCCAGACACTACGGGGCTGTGGGTCTCCCTTCCGTGGACCTCAGGGCAACGATTGATTTTTATCAAGTCCCTCCCGCCTCCGCCGCAACCGCAACCGCCGCCGCAACCGCCCGGCGATTTCATTCACTTCCGTGGCAACCTTCCCCTCTTTAGGGAATGGGGCCTTCCCATCCTCCTCCTCTTCTTCCTCTTCCTCCTCCTCCTCCCTCATGCATTCTTCTCCTCCTTCTCCCCCTCTCTCTCCTGCGTCCTCTTCCTCCACTTCCTTCTGCCTCTTCCTTCTCCTCCTCCCTCCTGCATTCCCCTCCTCCTTCTCCTCCTGTCTCCTGCGTCCTCCTTCTCCTCCTCCTTCTTCCTCTTCCTTCTTTCCTCTGTGTCCTCCACACCCCCTTTCCTCCTCCTCTTCCTTCTCTCCCCTGCGTCCTCCTCCTCCTCCTTTTCCTTTTCCTTCACTCCCCTGCGTCCTCCACCTCCTCTTCCTCCTCCACCACCTCTTCCTCCTTCCTCTTCTTTCTCTCCCCTGCGTCCTCCACCTCTTCCTCCTCCTCCACCTCCTTCCTCTTCCTTCTCTCCCCTGCGTCTTCCACCTCCTCTTCCTCCTCCTCCACCTCCTCTTCCTCCTCCTTCTCTCCCTTGCGTCCTCTTCCTCCTCCTAGCCACTCCTAACGTCTTCATCTCATCCATTTCCATCAGGAACCACAATTATCACCGCACCTACTTCGCCACCGTGATGAATAGTGATGACCGTCGGTAGCTCTCGTCATCACCATCACCACCAACGTCATCATCGCCAATACCATCGTCATCATCATTGTCATCATCATCATCATCATCATCATCATCATCACCATCTACTCCATTATCGATGTCGACGCTCTTTCGGTCTCGTTTATTATTCAATTTTTATTCGTCATTTTCTTCAACTTTCCTCATCATTTCCTCACTCACCTTCGCTACTCCCTCATTCCTTCTCCAACACTCACCAACACAATCTCCTTCTTCTTCTTCTTCCCCTATTACTCCGTTCTTCAACATTAATACTCCTTCACAATATCCTTCTCACTATATCTCCATCCTTTGTCCTCCGTACCCTTCTCTCCTCCATCAATCCCTCCTCCTCCTCCTCCTCCACCATCCTCCCTTTCTCCACCACTTCCTACATCCCTCTCCCCCCTCCCCCTCCCCCCATTTCTCCTTATATATCTTCTCGAAGTAAAAAATTCTAATCGCCTTCCTTTCT
>NC_134802.1:42255844-42265844 GCF_046742065.1 Oratosquilla oratoria | reverse complement strand
AGGAGGAGGAGGTGGAGGAAGGAGGAGGAGGTGGAGGGGATGTGTTGGAAGGTTGTTTGTAGTTTGTGGGAATGCCGCGAGTGTTCGTGGAGGAGGAGGAGGAGGAGGAGGAGGAGGAGGAGGAGGAGGAGGAGGAGGAAGGTTCGGAGTGGGTGAGGGTGTAAGGTGAAAGGTGGGTGGGCTGGGGGAAGCATAGAGGTTGGTTTGTGGGGTACCAAAGGTTACAAGGTGGAAAGGTTAGGTTGTGGTGCAGGTTGTCTGGGTTAGATGGGGAGGTGATGGGGTGATGGGGGTGATGGGGGTGATGGGGTGGAGCTTGTTAGAGGTTAAGAGGAGGATTCCCACTCCATCTACCGGATGAAATAGCTCACTGCTGACCAGAACAAACTCTATAGAGTCCGCCATTAGAGCAAAAAATGAAGGTAAGGAACCTACGCCAGGAGGCGCTGAGTAGCTGCGGCTGAAGCCGTCGCCTTTGGCCTGTTATGCGCTTCTTGGACTGTTGGGGGCAGGGAATCGAAGATGTGTGCGGGGTTCGAACTCCCAACTAAGCGAACGCGAGACCGGTACGCTTTTGATTGAAGTTTCCGGGATGATTCCTCACCGGGGGAATGACCGGGGTCTCACCCGGAAGACTATGGTCTATACGCTTTTTTCCTAATCTAGCAAATTTGTATATATATATATATATATATATATATATATATATATATATATATATATACTGTATATATATATATATATATATATATTTATATATATATATGTACACACATACATTTATCAACCACAATTCCCTTTAATTTTAAGCCATCAACATCGAGAATCTCGAGGAGGAATACATGCAGAAATTGAAATGTAGTACAGCCAAGACTCGAACTCTTTTGCTGTACCACGTTTAAATTTCGGCATGTATGCCTCCTCGAGATTCTCGATGTTGATAGCTTAGAATTAAAGTGAATTGTGATTGATAAATGTAAATCTGTTCACTGAGACCCATTCAGTGTTGTACATATACATATATATATTATATATATATATATATATATATATATATATATATAATATATATTTGTATATGTACGTTTATATGTATATAGATAACCAAAATTATATAAGGGTATAGAGGTTTACCATACGAACACAGGCTTAGACACTAACTTGCGCTCTCTGGAAAGACGACGAGTGCGGGGCGATCTAATAGAGGTATTCAAGTGTGTGCTATCAGTAAGGGAAAATAGCAGGTAATGGACATAGTACTGCCTAGTGTAGGCCTTATGGTCTCTTCCAGTCTCCTTCATTCTTATGTACGAGTACTTATGTTCTTACTTGTACCGTATATATGAATATTTATATCTTTTTTCAACCACAAATCACTTTTAATTCTATGCCATCGCAGTCGAGACTGAGAATCGCTCGATGGAGGCATCCGTTTTTAATTCCATGCCATCACAGTCGAGATTGAGAATCGCTTGATGGAGGCATCCGTCTCGACTGCGATGGCATGGAATTAAAAGTGATTTGTGGTTGAAAAAGATATTAACTGATCACTGGGAACCATTCAGTGTATATGAATATTTATTGGTATAATGTATTTGGCATTTCTTATTCCATCTTGATGTTACTTTATCTAATCTAACCTAACACAACCCAACCCAACCTAATTGCACATAAAGTGATCTAACCTAACCTAGTTTAACCTAAACCTAACTCGACCCAACCTAACCGAACATAATCCGACCTATGCTATGAAGGTCCCAAGCTACTAGGACGTTATCTTCTCGGAAGAAAGCAATGCAACTGAAGAAACGATGCCTACTTCTACAGGTGCACAAAACATATATAAAGAAGAACACATGTAACCCGAATGGACAATAGAGTCCGATGCCCGACAGATTCTTCTATCAGTATCCCGCCTTACGACTTCCGTAGCTGCTTGATACTTGTTCCTGTATGTGCCTGTTACGCATTCCTTTAGTTGTGGGTTAATTCCGCACTTAAATTCCCTGCCCAAACGGTCCCCAAAAACGCATACTAATGCAAAGGTGACGGCTTCATCCGCAGCCATTCAGAGCCTCCTGGCGTAGGCTCCTCATATTTACCTGCTCACCTCTTCTGTCCCACCCACACGTACCTACAAACCGGACAGCCGCTCTTGCATCTTAAAGAGACGCATTATTCCGGTTCAAGACGTCGTTCCTGTTCCCCCTAGGCAGCTTCAGTCATCCTACTGGTCCAGGCCGCTCGACAATGACTCTAGAGTAGACGACTCTACCCGTCATCTTCTCCCATTCGTCTCAACTCGTCGACGACCTGCCGACATCTTCAACTTCCTCTTGCTCCGGGATCCACTGTATTGGTCATTCATCTTATTTTTCATCAATTTTCTTATTAAGAACTTATTATGGTCCCTATATCTCTTTGCTCATTTTCGTGTGCTGTTGAATGTTGGATGAGGTTAAAGATAATTAATCATAAAGAAAATATGACAAATTCTTGTTCTTTTTTTCACAGATAGCCCAAGTTGTCTTGTTCGCCTTCTAGGCAGCCTTGTTGTTCCTCACTTAGAAATAACTGTGGACGTAACATTGTCGTTGTTGTCATTATTATTGTTGTTGTTATTGTTGTTGTAACTGTTATGTTGTTATCATTATTATCATTATTATTATCATCATTGTTATTATCATTATTATTACTATTATCATTGCCATTATTACTATTATAGTTATTTACATTCTCATGGAAAAGCGTCATTCGAGAAACGACATGACGTCACACATGCACACCAAAATGGCGGCTACATTTCTTCCAGGAACGCCCTCTATAATGATTTTTCTCTTTCTTTTATTCGATTTCATTTCATCTAGACGTCACACCTTTGAAGCTGAGGTCACATGAAGTGGATTAGCGTCACATATGTGGATTGCCGTCGGACAGGTGCGGAAGAGGAGCATGGAGTCGGGTGGAGAAGGAAGTAGTTGGGTGACCTTTCACCTTGACCTAAGCACCCCTCCCCTCCCTCCCTCCCTCCCCCTCCCTCCCCCTTTTCCTCCCTTCCTTCCTCTCCCTTCTCATCTCAAAACTCTCCCTTCCTTCCACTCCCTCCTTATTTCAAGCACTTCCCTTCCTCCATCTTCTTCCTCCGTTCTCTTTCTCTTCGGCACTCATTCTCATCCTCCGAAGGGGACTGGAGGGGGACAACTGGAGAAGGGGGGGCAACTGGAGGGGGAGGGGGACTGGAGGAGAAGGGGGGACTGGAGAGGGAGGGGGAGTGGGGACTGGAGGAGGGAGGAGGACTGGAGGGGGAGGGAGGACTAGAGGGGAGGGGGGACTGGAGGGGAGGGGAAACTGGAGGGGGGAGGGGGGACTGGAGGGGGAGGGGGGACTGGAGAAGGGGGACTGGAGGGGGAGGTGGACTGGAGGGGTAGGGGGACTGGAGGGAGGGGGGACTGGAGCGGGAGGGGGACTGGAGGGAGGGGGGACTGGAGGGGAGAGGGGGACTGGAGGGGGGAGGGGGACTGGAGGGGGAGGGGGGACTGGAGGGGGAGGGGGACTGGAGGGGGAGGGGGGACTGGAGGGGAGAGGGGGACTGGAGGGGGGAGGGGGACTGTAGGGGGAGGGGGGACTGGAGGAGGAAGGGGGACTGGAGGGGGAGGGGGAGTGGAGGGGGAGGGGGACTGGAGGGGGAGGGAGGACTGGAGGGGAGGAGGGACTGGAGGGGGAGTGGGGACTGGAGGGGGAGGGGAGACTGGAGGGGGGAGAGGGGGACTGGAGGGGGGAAAGGGGTACTGGAGGGGGAGGGGGGACTGAAGGGGGAGGGGGACTGAAGGGGGAGGGGGGACTAGAGGGGGAGAGGTGGGACTGGAGGGGGAGGGCGTGACGATGGTATGGGGTCTCGATCCCTGTCGTCACTGTGTTCAAGGAGTTAAATGCACACACATAAACACAAACACACACACACACACACACACACACACACACACACACACACATGTACGACAGCACAGACACACAAACGTTGTTTCATATAATTTATAATCTTTTGTTTTTCATATATGCATTGGGTGTGTGCTTTGATTCGCCCACTCCCCTTATAAGGGGGAAGGACCTTAAAACACACACACATGGAGCACACACACACACACACACACACACGTAAACACACACACATACACATATATACATATATATATATATATATATATATATATATATAGTGTGTGTGTGTATGTATATGCTGAGACATTATGACAAGTTGAGGAAGGTGGAAAAAAATGTCATGGCTCTAGTTCAGAGTTGCGAATTTATTCCTGACTGGTTTCGCTCTACGCTTCTTCCTTTGAAGAAGCGTAGAGCGAAACCGGTCAGGAATAAATTCGCAACTCGGAACTAAACCCCTGACTTCTTTTCCCACCTTACCCATATGTGTGTTTGTGTGTGTGTGTGTGTGTACACAAATATTGGTCTCAGTTTAATAAAGTCAGCCGACGGCAGACTGAATGAATGCATACAAGTCGTCATTATGATGTAGAGGGCGAATCCGCACATTTCCAAAAAAATACGCGCGAAGCACGTTGACGATGTGCCATCACGCCTCTCCTTGTCACAATTTTTTTCATCAAGAACGTCAGCCTAAAGAGAGGAGAATCGTATTTTTTTTTCTGTTTGTCCGTGACATATTATAACCTGTTAATGACGTCATCCGTGACGTCACCTGTGAATGACCATCAATCCACCTCCTTGATGTTGCTGCTGCTGCTGCTGCTGCTGCTTGTGCGGGTTCGTCGAAGTTTCTTCAAAAAGCCAAATATGGTCAAGGAATGTGCTGCTACCGGTCGGAGCTTCTTCAGCTACTTCGTGCACGACCGGGGGGTACTAAAGGGATGAATAAAATCACCTGGCGGCAGGCAGAATAGAATATCAAGTCCCAACCAGGGTCGAGGGGAAGGAGGAAAAGCCACAGGAATGAATAAAATCGTCTGGCGACGCTCAAAATGACAGAATTTGATACCCACCCGGTGTTCATTTCATACATTATATATCGATATTTTTTTTCTATTCCATTTATCTGTCTCTCTGTCTGTCTACCTATATGAATTAATCAGATGTTAATGAATTAATAAATTATTTGATTCATTATCTAATTAGTTCATGTATTTATCATCTGTCTGTTTATGTATATCTGTTAATTGATTAATCAATATATTTGTATATTCATTTGTTTATTTACATATTTATCTATTATAGATTAATTGATTTATCTATTTAGTAATTTAGTAATTGTCTATTTCTCTCATCTTGTTTGGTCTACCAGGGTGCGGACCACTTGTCGGATAACAGATATTCTGGACACAGAGCCACAAGTAACGAACGCACCCGCCCTTCGATAAGCTATAAAACGTACGTTATATCTTGTAACGTTATATTATAATTCATAGTATCCATTCGCCCATAACCAGCGCTTCTATCCTCGAGGACGTCATTGCGGCAAAGAGGTCGAGTCCCACATGTGGTAAAAGGAGGGACGTAGTAAGGCAGCATGAAAGGTGGGGAAGGGGAAGATGAAGACGATGAGCATTGTTCTTCTGTCACAGTTTCATCATTTCTCTAAAGAACAAGAACGTCCGTCTACTAGAGAGAATGTGGAGATCGTCGTGCTTGATTTGTGGAAGGAGAAAGTCCTTAAGTGACGTATGGACAGTCTCCCCCGGGGGAATGGGGGATGGGTTGGATGTCGGGGCCCTTTTATGTCGACGGATTCCCCCAGGGAGTTTCTGGAACCCTCGCGCGTCGTGATGCTGTGCATGTATGGTAGAGTCCCTCGGAGATAAATCACTTCGACAGGAGGTCGTGACGTCATGTCGTCGTTGGTAAACTCGAGGTTCTTCAATGTCGTCGATATATCGTCACCCATTTCCTAATGTTGTTTTTGGAAAGATGTAGGCCACTGCATCTTCATTTATGATTCTCATATTCATTATCTTGGCCAGTCCTCCAGCTTTCTCCTCTTCCCATTTAATGCTTCTTTTTATTGTAATCATCATTCCATCTCCCTTTTTTCCTTTCCTATCTCATCACCATATATCATGCTTCTCATCACCAATCTAAGTGTCAATAATTACATTGAGTTTGGTCTCAACAGTTGCACAATACATCATCTTCTTTCTTCTTTAAATGATCATTTATCTCTAATTTTGCTAATGTCAGTCCGTCTACATTAGTGTGTGGAACTTTTATTTATTTTTTCTTCGTCTCTGAATTTTTTCTTAGTTATCACTTTTTCATCTTTTAATCTATCACTCTTCAGTAAGACTGCCATCTCCTGTTCGGTACTTTTCTCGATTTCTCCTTTAGCTGGTAGAGTCATCGGAATCGTGTTGCTCTCGCATTCGTTTAGTCACAGGTTCGAATCCCGCACTCCTCTCCCAAAACCCATAAGTGACTGTCACCTTCTCCAAAAATCCAAGAACCCCACAGGGCAACGGTGACGGCTTCGGCCGCAGCTAACCAGCGCCTCCTGGCATAGGCTCCTCATCGATTGCGTCCCTCCTTACCCGGACATTCTTATATCTTTTCATACTCGACAGCTTTCAAGATCTTATTATCTTAAGACAGGTTCGATCAACTTTCTCTCTCTCTCTCAATAAGGGGCATTTAAAAATCCACCAGATTTGAGTCGATAATTAACAAGTCTGTAGGAGTTTGTCTGAATCTGTCGGAATCTGCAGGAGTCTGTCGGAATCTGCCAGAGTCCGTCGGAATCTGCCGGAGTCCGTCGGAATCAGCCGGAGTCCGTCGGAATCTGCCGGAGTCCGTCGGAATCCACCTGTTCTTTCAAAGGGTCCGACGTTTATCTTTCCATTAATCTTTTCCATTTTGTCGGGGAGTCTGACCACCGTCTAGAGGAAGTTCTCCGCGGTCATCCCCGGTCTATTCGAAACAGAGTCGCCGCTGGCGTCGAAAGGGTCCGAAAGCCCTCAGCCGAGTCCCCGGCAAAGACAGGACGCGCGAAGCCCGGGGCTCGTAAATTGATAAATGAAAAAGAGAAAATATATTTATTTTTTCTTCGACGGTCACGCTTTCTGACTTTGTATAATCAGTTTAACGTAATGACGTCATTTCGAGACTCGGCGTGCCCTCCTCCATCCCGCTTTCTCTGTGCCACCAAATAATTGGTCCTAAAAAAAAATGTTCCCAAACTCTTTCTTCTCTTTCTTGCCCGTGCGTATCATTTTCTTTTTCATTCTTTTCAATCTTGTTTCATTCTTTTTTTTTTTTTTGCGTTTTCTAAAGCTTCGTTTGAGTTTTGTTAATATCGTCTTTGTTTACTTCAGTTTATTTCCTAAAAAAAATCTTCTCAAACTCATTCTTTATCTCACCCATGCGTATTATTTTCTTTTTCATTATTTTTATTCTTGTTTCATTCTTTTATTTTTTCTACGTGTTTCTTTAGCTTCGTTAGAGTTTTGTTAAGTTTGTCTTTGTTCTTTCTCATTTCCGTCCGTCGTTCTTCTTCACCCGTTTACTGTTTATTGTTCCCATCAGTCTTTGGCTCAATGATTTTTCATCAAATGGAATCAAACTCTGTTTTTTAATTCCTCTATTTTAACAATTGTTATCTTTATGCTTTTATTCAAATATTTTCTTTGTCCTCTTATCTCTATAGTGGGTGAACGTTCTGCATAATCGTTTTAGAAAAAATTCCTGATCTGTTCACAAGAGATATCGACAGAAAACGCAATCCCATTAAATCAGCCTCAAGATTCTTCCCATTTTCCATGTTAAAGATTTGACAGAAACTGGAAACCTGAGATGAACAGGAGGAAAACTCAGTCACAAAAGAAACGATAAAAAAGAAGAAGAAGAAGAAGAAGAAGAAGAAGAAGAAGAAGAAGAAGAAGAAGAAGAAGAAGAAGAAGAAGAAGAAGAAGAAGAAGAAGAAGAAGAAGAAGAAGAAGAAGAAGAAGAAGAAGAAGAAGAAGAAGAAGAAGAAGAAGAAGAAGAAGAAGAAGAAGAAGAAGAAGAAGAAGAAGAAGAAGAAGAAGAAGAAGAAGAAGGAAAGGGGGAATAGGGGAAGAAATAATAACAGGAATTATAAGATAAATGAAGAGAAGAAGAGCAACAGTGACTAAACAAAGGCGGGACAAATGTTAAGAGGAATGAAAGGCTGAGAAAGATGATTACTTAGACCGAGTTGAGGTGACGGGGTGAAGCGAGAGGGCACGGGACTGTGGGAAGGAAGAGAGCAGAAGAGGACACAGCAGGAGGTGGAGGAGGAGGAGGAGGAGGAGAGCAGATAGCAGAAGAGGACACAGGAGGAAGGGAGGAGGAGGAGGAGGAGGAGGCTGAGCAGGAGGAGGAAGAGAGCAGATAACAGAAGAGGACATAGGAGGAAGGGAGGAGGAGGGGGAGGAGGAGGAGGAGGAAGAGAGCAGATAGCAGAAGAGGACACAGGAGGAAGAAGAGGAGGAGGAAGAGAGCAGAAGAGGACACAGGAGGAGGAGGAGGAAGAGGAAAATAGCAGAAGTGGACACAGGAGGAGGAGGAGGAGGAAGAGGAGTGGGGAGGGAGTGTAGAAAAAATGGAAGAAACTGAGGAGAAGGAGTTAGAGGAATAAAAGAAGAAAGAGGAGTACAAAGGAAGGAAAAGGAGGAAACGAGGAACAGGGAAAGGAAGCGGAGGAGGAAGAGGAGGAAGAGGAGGAGGAGGAGGAGGAGGAAGAGGAGGGGAGGAGGAATGGGGGGAGGAGGAGTGGAGGAAACCACAGAAGAAGAGGCTGAGATGGAGGCTGAAGAATAAAAGAAGAAAGAGGGATACAAGGGAATGGAGAGGAGAATATGAGGAATAGAGAAAGAAAGAAGAGAAGAGGAAGAGAAAGTAGGGGAAGACAGAAATGAAAGAAAGGAGTAGGAAGAAGAGAAAGAAAGAAAAAACGATAAGACAAAGAGAAATAAAGAGGGGAAAGAGAGAACAGAGGCAAACGCAGCAAGAAAATACCGCAAAAAGAAAATGGCGGCAGTGGTTAGAATCGGAGGGACAGATGGAATGAAGAACACAAAAAAAAGAAGAAAATGAAAAAGAAGAGGAAGAAGATAAAGAAGAAGAGGAAGACATAGAAGAAGAAGAAAAAGAAGAGAATAAAGAAGACAAAGAAGAAGAAAAAGAAGAGAATGAAGACGAGGAAGAAGACAAAAAAGAAGAAAAAGAGAATGAGGAAGAAGACAAAGAAGAGGAAGATAAAGACGTAGAAGACAAAGAAGACGAAAAAGGAGGAAGAGGAAGAAAAAGGAGGAAGAGTAAGAAGAAGACGACAAAGGAGAAGAAAAAGAAGAAGAAAGTGGAAAAAAACAAGAATGAAATGTGAGAGGCAGGGTAGGAGATTAAGAAGGCGAGACAGGAATTGAAGGAAGAGGAGGAAGAGGAAGATGAGGAGGAGGAGGAGAAGGAGGAGGAGGGGAGGTGGCGGTGTGGAGGTGGTGGAGGAGGGGCGAAGGTGGTGTTGGTGGAATTTTAATGTGTACTTAAATTCCTCCGTGGTTTAACTCAGCGACCTCCATGGGACCGCGCGATGAGGAAGGCGTGACGCTAACATCACCGGCACTAGTTTCTAGTATCGCATGCCTGATGTGCTAGTATCACACTAGAGCACCGGTCCTTAACCTTTTTCAGTGCCCTTAGTACCCCTTGATTATCTCGGGAAAAAAATCTCGTACTCCAATCCAAATACAATGCAAACATACGAAAAGGATTAGTGATACAAATTTGCTTTGCTTTCTCATTGTAAATACATAGTACCACTGCACTGGGGCTATCATGTCTCGTACCCCCCCCTCCCCAGGGTTCAAGGTTTGCTACCCCTGGGGGGCACGGGTACCCCCCCCCCCCGGGGTAAGAACCACTGGTCTAGAGGATACTAGAAGACAGAGTAACTCAGACTAGATATAGAATAACTGGAATTTTGTGGATCAGCAATGAAGATAAATCGTAGAGTCGTACGTAT
>NC_134802.1:42245844-42250844 GCF_046742065.1 Oratosquilla oratoria | reverse complement strand
GCGCTACGAGTCGTTTCTCCAACTCTCGTGGACGGGGAGTTGGGTGTGTGTGCGTGTAAGGTCACAGCAGTACCGATAGCTCGTTCATATACGAGCTCTGAGGGATCTTTCGGGAAGGTAAAAACTGTCGATCACGAGTCCAACACGTGATCCAAGACCATGGTGAATCACACACACACACACACACACACACACACACACACACACACACAGGAGGGCAGTATTGCAAAGGAAGTACTACAAAGAAGCTTAAAATAGTCCATGCTAATGTAAATAGTTTACTATTGGCCAAGTTGGAGATAAATGACTACTTGAGGAAGCGAGTCTGATATTTTGTGTTTACTGGAGACCAAACTTCCGCCCAAAATTTTATCTACAGTTGAGGAACACCAGATACACACCTTCTGAAGAAGAGACAATAAATAAATAAATAAATAAATAAATAGATGAAAAATAAATAATAAATAAATAAATAAATATATAAATTAATGAATAAAGTAAAATAGAATGAATGGAGTTATAGTTTCTGTGAGAAGTGACACTGAGGTGGAAGAACCAAATCTGAGATGAAGCAGTGCTGGAGCATTCCACCTGAAATAATATTATCGGAAATCAAGGATATAGATTAAGTTGGAGCTGTACATGGATTTGAGGCTAAGTATTGTAGATTAGACAATAGGAGACGGAAAATCAACGATCGTTGTTCCTTTCCTGTACACTACGATCAGGTAAAAACAGTTTGGTAAATACACACACTCAAGCATATATATGTATATACATGTGTATATATATATATATATATATATATATATATATATATATATACATATATATTTTTTCTTTTCTTTTTTATTTGAGGAAGGTGGAAAAATAAGACACGGGCCTAGGACCAAGTTTATTCCTCTAAGCGAAACCGGTCAGGAATAAACTCGGTCCTAAACCCATGTCATACTCTTCCACCTTCCTCAAACCTGTCACAACGTCTCAACAATATATATACATATATATATATATATATATATATATATATATATATATATATATATATAGATGTAGATATATATATATATATATATATATATATATATTGGATCACAAATTATTTTGGGTAGTACCCATGGAGTGTGGACTGCACCTGAGCACCTGTTACCTGGTCGAAGGGACTCTCCCTCCCTCCCGCACTTCACCTCCACCTCTCTCTCCCTCTCCCTCGCCGCCCACCTGCATCCCCCGCGCCTCCGAGTCTCTCTGACCCCCGGGACCTCCCTCCCTCCGCCGTGGGCGCCTCCGGAGGTGGCCCTCATCCGTGACGAGGGACGGTGCCCTCCGACAGCGTGGCCCATGTATATATGTATGCCTACGTACGGACATGAAATCCTGTGTGTGTGTGTGTGTGTGTGTGTGTGTGTGTGTGTGTGTGTGTGTGTGTGTGCGTGCGTGAGTGATTCACCATGGTCTTGGATCACGTGTGTGTGTGTGTGTGTGTGTGTGTGTGTGTGTGTGTGTGTGTACGGGTACGTGTTGCGCATGGGTAGTCATAGCAAGGTCGCATATGCACATACATTCACACATGCATACATAGACGCTCACACACTCACACACATACATTCACATACACACTCACACACATTCACACACACTCACACATACACACACATGCACACACACACACACACACATATATCCACACACACACATATGTATATCCACACACACAAACATACGCACGTACACACAGACACACACACACACACAAACATACACACGCACACTCATTCACGCACACACACACATTCACACACACACACACGTACATACACACAAGCACACACACGCGTACACAGTAATACATATACTGTATCTACATGGATGAATCTAAATATTTATGGGTATACATACAGAACATATGTATACATTCTGTACGTACCAAAACTCCTCTTACTTCTTTTCCTCTTCTCCCTTGGGTCGCATTATACCTCAACTCTTATCGTGTCCGAGTCCTGGTATCAAAAGGGGCCGTCGGGGAGAACGGAGTCCCGATTCGGCCTATGCCAGGAGGCTTAGGCGGCGTCTGTCGGCTGGGGGGGGGGAGGAGGCTGGGGGGGTAGGGAGGAGGTCAAATGGGAAGGAGATGAGGTAGGGTGGTGTGGGAGGCTAGGAGGAGGAATGTAAGAGGGACTAAGAAAAAGAGGAGGAAGAAGAGGAGGAGGAAGAAGAGGAGGAGGAAGAAGAAGAGGAAGAAGAAGAGGAGGAGGAAGAGGAGGTGAAAGAGGGAGGGAAATCGAGAAAGTAGAAAAGGATAAATACAGTAGAAAGAAGAGGAAGAGGTGGAATAAAAGAGGAAGGAGCTTGAAGAAAAAGTAAAAGAGGAGGAGGAGGAGTAGGAGGAAAGGTAGATGGAGGAGGAAGACGAAGAGGAAAAAAGATGGAGAAGGAAAGAATAAAGAGAGGAAAGAGGAGGAGAAGAGTAAAAGTACGGAAAAAAGAAGGAGGAAGAGGAAGAAGAGAAGCAGGGATGGGAGGAGGAAGAAGAGGAAGATGAAAAAAAAGAAGAGGAAGATGAGAAGTAGGCGGAAGAAAAATGCAGGAGGAACAGGAGAAAGAAAAGAAGAGGATGAGGAAGGGTAGAAGGAGGAAGGGAACGAGGAAGAAGAGGAAGAGGAATGGGAGGAGGAAGATGGAGAGGAGAAGGAAGAGGAAGTAGAAGAGGAGAAGGAAGAGGAAGTAGAAGAGGAGGAGGAGGAGGAAGTAGAAGAAGAGGAGGAGGAGGAGGAGGAGGAAATAGAAGAAGAGGAGGAGGAGAAGTAGACGAGGAGGAGGAGGAGGAGGAAGTAGAAGAGGAGGAGGAGGAGGAGGAGCAGGAGGAAATAGAAGAAGAGGAGGAGGAGGAGGAAGTAGAAGAGGACGAGGAGGAGGAGGAGGAGAAGTAGAAGAGGAGGAGGAGGAGAAGTAGAAGAGGAGGAGAAGTAAAAGAGGAAGAGGAGGAGGAAGATGAGGAGGCGAAAGAAAAAGATAGGAAGAAGAGAAAGAAAAGTAAGAGGATGAGGAGGAAGGGTAGAAGGAGGAGTAGGAGAGAAAGGCGAAGGAAGAGAAGGAAGAGAATAAGGAGGGTAAAGAGGAAGAGAAAGAATAAGAAGAAAAAGGGGAAGGAGAGGAGGAGGAGGAGGAGTAATAGGAGTAGGAAGAGAATAAAGATGGTCAAGAGGAGGAAGAGGAGGAGGGGGAAGAGGAAGAGGAGGGGGAGGAGGAAGATGAAGAGATCTTATTTCCTCGGCGATGAACAACATTTCTATCCTCGAAAACAAAATAAATAAACAAATAAATAGATAAATAAATAAATAAATAAATAAAAATAAATAAATAAAATCTATAGCTCTGGTCTATAGAAATGTTACTGAAGCCCCTAGGTCAATAACCCATACGGGTAAGATATACATGTGGGGATGAGGGAAGACGATGAGGAGGAGGAGGAAGAAGGGAAGGACGAAGAAGAGAAGAAGGACGAGGCTGAGGAGGATGAGGATGAGGTAGGTGGGTGGGTGGTAGCGTTAGAGCCTTGTAGTGGTGTTGAAGAGGAGGGAGAAGAAGGAAGGGCGAGGGAGGAGGGGGAGGGGGGGAGGGGGAGGAGGAGGGGGAGGGGGAGGAGGAGGGGGAGGAGGGGGAGGGGAGGGGGAGGAGGAGGAGAAGAATGTTGGGGGTCAGGTGGGGGGGTGGAGGGTTTGTGATCTCCCGCAAGCTCGGATGGAGCAGTTGGCCAAACGACCCATTCTTCCGTTTGGCCAAATAAGGCATTTTTTTCTGATCTTATCAAATAGGCTTTCGCTATTCTTATATATATATGTGTGTCACTCTGAAGATGTCCTAATAAGACGAAAGCCCTCGGTCTTAGTTTATTATTGTTTCTTTTGTGGTTCTGCGTTTTTAGAATCACGCTATGTAAATGTTGATGCAAACACACACATACACACGCACACACACACTCATACACACACACACACACACACACACATATATATATATATATATATATACTAAAAAAATGACATTGTCCAGGCGTTTTCGTTTATCTAGACATCATCAGGGAATGGGATGTCTTCACAGACAAACAAAATTTTTCGTATTAGCCAGAATGAAACAAATAAGGAAGGAAGGAAGAAGGGAGAGAGTAAGGCAGGGAAGAGAGGGAGTGAGGAAGGGGAGGGAGGGAGGGAGGGAGGGGGAGGGAGGGAGAGAGGGAGGGAGGGAGGGGAGGGAGGGAGGAAGGGAGGAAGGGGAGGGGACAAAGTGTGGTGTCGGAGTCCTGATGGTCATAATTTCGATGACGACTAAGCAAAAATTTCTCTGACTCTGATATTCAGAAATCTCCATTATTCAGATCGAAAGCGCTCTTTGTCGAATTCATGCCTATAAAATATTTTTCGATATTTGGAGCCTTTCTTTCCAAATATTGGAAATTTTTCAGAATTCCAGACATTCCCAAGAGAGAAGCTGGTTCGCATAGGCTTTCTCGAGCATCTCCGTCCTTGCACGGAAGTCTTGAAGATGAGGAAGTCTTGAAGTCTTGAAGAACAGTACATCCCTCCACCTACGTCTCGGTCTTCCTCTTCTTCTCAGCCCATCCAACTCCATGACCTGTTACACACACAGTCTTCATCTCTTCTCATGACGTGCCCATACCACCTTAACCTCTTCCCTTGTACCTTCGTTGACACCTCAGCTACCTTTATTGTCCCTCGTATGTCTTAATTTCTTCCTCTTTGAGTCACCTCGTGCATCTGTCACCACTTTCTTATTATATATATATATATATATACACATACACACACAAATATATATACATTATATATATATATATATATATATAATATATATATACATATATACATATGTGTGTATATATGTGTGCGGTAGGTATAATAAAATCCTGAGAGGCTCTTTTCCTTTATGTCTGAAACGTAAAGTTTATCTGAAACGTAAAGTTTACAATCAATGCATTCTGC
>NC_134802.1:42225485-42245344 GCF_046742065.1 Oratosquilla oratoria | reverse complement strand
TCATTTTAGCAGAGACTTGGAATTTAAGAGAAGCTGAGGGGACGAGTTTAAATGTGTTCGAGATGAAATGTCTGAGAAGTATGGTAGGGGCTGCTAGGTTGGATAGAGTGAGAAATGAGAGAGTGAGGAGGAGAGCGGGAGTGGAAAAAAGAGATGGAAGATGGATCTGATGAAAGGTTATTGGGATGGTTTGGATACATGGAATAAATGAGTAATGAAAGATTAGTAAAAGAGGTATGGAAGGCAAAGGTGGAGGGAGTGAATTTGAGGGCGAGACAAAGGATGAGGTGGATGGATGAGGTGAAAGGTGCGCTGAGCAAGAGAGGAATGTCTGTTGAGCAAGGAAGGGAGAAGGCAGGAGATAGGGATGAGTAGAGAATAACTGTGTATGGATGATGCAGTTATGCAAGGAAGGGAGGGATGGGGAGGTGTAGAGGGTGCTTATGTGTGAATGATATCTTGATGCACCTCGAAGGGATTTCTCCCAATCTTCTCTTTTCCTGCATGAGGGGACGGAGGGGAGGATGGGATCACCGATTAAGTGAAGCGGCCTTGCTGTGGATGTAATGTGTCTTGCTGCATTGCTTTTGACCCAGGGCAGTTGGCCGATACAGTGATGACCCGTCAATGGTGTGTGTGATGATATTTCGTTTAATGTGTTTGTATTTATAATAAGTTCTTCATTGGGGCGGTCACCGGGTCGCCCATGACCTCGGGTGGTGACGTTTTGTCGCATACTTGTTGGTGTTTTCTCCCATACTTGAGTTCGTGGTATAATGTCGCATGCTTAGGAGGGCCTGAAGGTCCTCTGCTTGTATTTATGGTTTGGACTCAATTCTTTGATATACAATGCTTCTAAGACTGGGAGGCGCTTATCTTTTGGACATATGAAAATCTTGTTCGCAACAAAACGCCACACACACACGCACACACACACACACACACACACACACACACACACACACACACACACACACACACTCTATTATATGTGTATATATATATATATTTGTGTGTGTGTGTGTGTGTGTGTGTGTGTGTGTGTGTGTGTGTGTGTGTGTGTGTGTGTGTGTGTGTGTGCGCGTAAGTGTGTGACGTTTTGCTGCGCCGAGATTTTCATAATATGTCCAAAGGATAAGCCCCTCCCAGTGTAAGTGTATGCGTGTGATGATACCATTGTCCTCACAACCACTGCGGTGACACCCCTTGGGCGAATAAAAACGTCAGGCGGCTGCTGCCGTGGCCCTGCCGGAACAGACCCGAGTACGAGGGGCGGCACCAGGTCAGCGAGGTCATGGAGGTCATTACTTGCGCTCGTCCGGCAAAAAGCTGGAGGTTCTCAGCCGTAAAGAAAACGTAATGCGGTACTTTGTAGTCAGCGTGTACATTCTCAGGCTGTACTTTGCTGCTATAAAATGTATGAGGATGAAAATATTATCAACATCATCATCAACAGACTTGACCTCGTCTCTCTCTCTTCCTCTCTTTCTCCTCTCTCTTTCTCTCTGTCCTATAAACACACACACACACACACGGGACACCACGAGCATAGCTCCCCTTCCCGTAAAATACAACTAGGTAAATACACACACACACACACACACACTTACACACACGTACGCATGCACACACATATTACCCATAGATCGGATCATATATAGGTTCTGAGATATCATTCGGATATGTAATATCTGTCGATCAAAAGCCCTACACGTGATCCATGTCCGTGGTGAATCACTCTGTTCCTCAGAGGCTGTTCCCTTGTTTATACTAGGTTATGAAACAAAGGTAATCTCTCTCGTTCTTCTCTCTCTCTCTCTCTCACACACACACATTCACATACACACACGACGGCGCAGTGGTAGAGTTCGCACCTGTTACTACAGCGGTCCAAGTCCGAATCCCTCCCAGGGCTGAAACATTTTCAGTGTCGCTGCGCTGCGAGTCGTTTCTCCAACTCTCGTGGGAGGACAATTGGGTGTAAGCTCGTATTACCCATAGGTCGGTCACATATGAGCTCTGAGCTCTCCTTCAGGCAGGGTAATAGCTGTCGATCGCGAGTCCAACACGTTATCTAAGACCATGGTAAATCACACACACACACACATAGAGGGAGCGAGCGAGCGAGATAGGTGTATATATATACATATATATATATATATATATATATATATATATATATATATTATATATATATATTATATAAATATAATATATAGAGATCAGAAAAACCACAGGGAAATTAAAGTCGAATACGGAACGGTTTCGTCTATTACGACATCCTCAGAGGATGTATAGAGACGAAAACGTTCAGTATTCCGACTTTAATTTTCCCTGTGGTTTTCTGCAATATCTTTTCGTCACGCGTTATTGTGATTATTTTTGCAATATAATATATATATTATATCTATATATATATATATATATATATTTATATAGAGAGAGAGAGAGAGAGAGAGAGAGAGAGAGAGAGAAACGAAAGAGAGAGACGACCCTTTGTTTCATGACCCAATATAAACACAGGAACAACCTCTGAGCCAATGGACAAGCGGCCCATCCAATGCACAACGGCAAATCCGGGGTTCCTCATCTTGTCTACGAAGGTTCCCTGGGGATGGTCACAGTGTGAAAATCACTCCCTCAGCATAACAACTCATAAACCTCATTATATCTTTGCCACCGGCGCCCACTCCACCCCCGACGCCCTCAACATCCGGGTGGGCGTTTTACCGAAGAAGGTGGCTATCTCCATGTGTAAATACATGGCTCTGTGGCTGGGCTGGGCAGAGAACGTAATCAGGAAGCAGCAGGAGAGCTCACGTTTTCTTTGGCGATGTTTCAACTATAGAGAATGAATATTTTGTAGGGGTGACTATATAATCTATATAATTATTAATATCTTTATCATTATTATTATTAATATAAATGTTATTATTCTTATTATTATTACAATTGTAATAGCTTTTAGATAAATGGTTATATATCGTATATTTCATAAAATATTAACGTGGATACGTATATAGCCCTTAGTATCTCTTTTGACCTTTTTTTTTTTATTTTTTTACTTTTTTACGGTTTTTGACTGATTGAAGTTGTGATTTTGTTCTGTTGCAATATTAGCATTTCTCTATTAAGGGGCATGCCAATTGATTTAGCTGGTAAGGAGGAGTTAAGTATGCCCAATATCATTCTACCATTTTTAGTCGCAGGATGGAACAATTCCATTGTGCTGCTTGCATGGAAATGTTGTTTGGAAATAAGCTCACGTTCTTTGTGTGTTATCCTCGGCAACTGCAATTATAATTTCGAACTATATGTTTTTCTTTACCTGTATTTGATATATTCGATTTATTGCCAAATAAACTTACTATTATTATCATTGTGCATCCAAGTGTAGCCTTGGAAAATATATATATTTAAAATGAATTTTAAAAAATAATAATAATGATATAAATGGTTTAGCACAAGGGAAGATAAATCATATCATGCTGTTAATCCAAGTGCATTTTTGGAAAAAAGAATCAATAAATAATAATAATAATAATAATAATAATAATAATAATAACAATAATAATAAAAGAATAATAATTTGGGCTTGTCCCAAGGTCAATGGTGACCAGATGACCTATTCTGACCTCGTGCGAGATCGCGTGACCTGATCTCTTATGTTTTCCGCACTTTGTAAGTTTATGTGCTGGGGAGGGACTCACAATAGACACCGAAACATGCAGCTTCATATTGCTGTATTTTTCCCCAAGTGAGGTTACCTTTCATATGTGTACACACACACACACACACACACACACACACACACACACACACACACACACACACACACAGGCACACTAAGATGTATCTATAATTTTTTATGATCATGTTTTATATATTTTTATAGTGCACAATCACTTCAGCATCATATGTATAGATAATAATTTATGTACCTCTTAGCTTAATATGTGTATTTTCAGCCTTCGGCTGCCACGTTTTCAATAAACCGTTTGTTTTTATTATTGTTTGTTATTATTATTTTCATTATTATTATTGCACACACACACACACACACACACACACACACACACACACACACACACACACATATATATATATATATATATATATATATATATATATATTGTCACATATATTCCCATATATGTAAGGTGGGAATAGTTTATTACTTTGGATAACGGCGCCCCGCGATAACGTGGGCGTCAGATTACAGGACGAGTACTGGAGGACGCATGGGAAGGAAAACCTACTCAATGGAGTATTTGTTCTAACACTCAGCCTAGAACGAAAGAGAACGTTTTTAGTTAATTGACCAATGAGGTTCAACCACCATAGACGCAATTCCTATGGGCCAATCAGAGGATTTTTGTAGAGAAGAACCAGAGCGCCTTGGGCGTGTCAGAGTCAGTTTTAGAGTAGAGGGTACGATGTAAAGGTGTCGCCTCGAAGGGGTCGTCGGCTGAAGTAAGTCCTCTGTACTCCCCCTGTATTAGTCATAAGATAATTAACTCAGCTAGTGTATAATCTAGTGTTTCATGTAGTGGTGTGAAATGTCTATAGTAGTGACTTAGACAGTGTTTTTCGTTGGTAAAGTATTAATTAATTAATTAATCTTCTTTCACCCCCGTTAAAAGTTTTCGAGCGGGAATCTTCTGTTTTGAAACTTATTTACTCATTTGAATGGAAACTTATTTACTCACTTGAATATTCAGTGATTGTAATCCTTCATGTAATCCTATTAACTTTAATGAATAGTGTTAAACGTTATCTGTGCGTTTCATTTTTCTTGATTTTACAGGAGGTTATCCAGATTTATGGGATAGGAGGAAAGCTTTTGGGAGCTGTCAAGAGTTTTTATGAGAGTAGTAGAGCTTGTGTCAGGATTAGAAATGGAGAGAGTGAGTGGTTTGAAGTAAAGGTGGGACTTCGTCAAGGATGCGTTATGTCGCCCTGGCTGTTCAACTTATACATGGATGGGGTGGTGCGAGAGGTGAATGCTAGGGTAGTGGGTCAGGGATTGGAGATGGTTAAAGAAAATGGAGAAAAGTGGGAGGTGAGCCAGCTGTTGTTTGCGGACGACACTGCGCTTGTGGCAGGGTCAGAGGAGGGATTGAGGAAGCTGGTGGCAGAGTTTGGGAGAGTATGTGATAGAAGAAAGCTAAAGATAAATGTGGGTAAAAGTAAGGTGATGAGATGTACAAGGGGTGAAAGTGGCAGTAGACTGGAAGTGAACATTAAGGGAGAGCGACTGGAGGAAGTGATAGTTTTAGATACTTGGGTGCAAGTGTAGCAGGAAAAGGTGGAGTGAAGGTGAGGTAGAATGTAGATTGAGAGAAGCGAGTAAATGCCTTGGTGGATTAAAGAGTGTAATGAGGAATAGACATTTGGGAATGGATGCGAAGAGAGACTGTATGAAGGAGTGATTGTGCCAACAGCACTGTATGGGGCAGAAACGGGGAACATAAGAGAAGAAGAGAGAAGGAGTTTGAATGTGTTTGAGATGAGGTGTCTGAGAAGTATGGTGGGGGTTACTAGGCTGGATAGAGTGAGAAATGAGGAGGAGGAGAACAGGGGTGAAAAAAAGGATTTGGGAGATAGGTTGATGAAAGAATATTAGGATGGTTTGGACACATGGAAAGAATGAGTGAAGAAAGACTAGTAAAAGAGGTATGGAAGGCAGATGTGGAGGGAGTGAACATGAGGGGACGTCCTATATGAGGTGGATGGATGGGGTGAAGGGGGCTTTGGGGAAGAGGGGAATGTCTGTTGAGGAAGGAAGGGAGAGGACGGAAGACAGAGGTGAGTGGAGAATGGTTGTATATGGATGATGTTGTGATTGCATGAGGAGGAATGGGCGGGGGGGTGGGGGGTAGTATGTGTGAGTAAGTTTTGACGCAACCCGAAGGGATTTCTCCCCGTCCTCTCCTTATATGCAAGGGGGGACGGAGAGGGGGGTCGCCGATTAAATGAAGCGGCCTTGCTGTGGATGTGATGTGTCTTGCGACACTGCCTCTGACCCAGGGCGGTGGGCAGGGTGCAGGGATGACCCGTCATCCAGGTGGTGCTCAGATGAGAGGAAGGGTGGGAGGGGTGTGGAGTGTATATAGGGATGAAATGGTGGGAGTGTTTTTATGCCTTTCCCTTTTTGGCTACCTCCCTTGGAAGGGGAAAAAGGCCTTGGTTTATGTATGTATGTTAAACGTTATCTGTGCGTTTCATTTTTCTTGATTTTTATGATAATATAAAATCAAGTGGCGACCTTGTAATTTCTATTGGAGTTATCCCAAAGACATGGGGTCTTGGGAACTCAGTCTGACAACTTTACAATTTTTATTTGAGTTATCCCAAAGACATGGGGTCTTGGGAACTCATTTCACATACTTAATCTATTGCAAGTCAGATACGTGAGCGAGATTCGTAACAATATATATATATATATACAGTATATATATATATATATATATGTGTGTGTGTGTGTGTGTGTGTGTGTGTGTGTGTTTGTGTGTATGTGTGCTATAGCTATATAAATAATATATGTCGGAGGTGAGCTGAGTAACTACGGCCGAAGCCCTCATATTACGCGCTTCTTGGACATCTGGGGCAAATCACTATGAGTCGCTCCTGGGAATCAAACAGGAGTGCGGGATTCGAGCCTCATAACTAAGCAAACGCGATGTCAGCACATAACATGACATTGAGTAAAACATTGCCATATAAAGGAATAGTAATTCAGTACAGAATGAAGGAGACTGCAAGAGACCATAAGGCCTATACTAGGTAGTTCAATGTCTATTACCACCTGTCATCCCCATCCATAAAGTTGTCTAACCGTACCTTAAAACTACCGATAGCATCAGCGCTCACTACATGGTTACTATGTCAATTCCATTCGTTGACCACCATATTTTTCTGTAGTAAACAAATTCTTTCCTATTTCCTTCTTGGATCTAAATCAGGCCTATTTAAACTCTTACTTATTGGCATAATTATCATAATCTGTATAAATAAATGTGCTTTTTATCTCCTTATTTTTGTTTTTATTTCACACTCTTTTTAAGAGAAATGAGACGCCATGGGACCCGGCGTCATTCATAGAAAACGAACGTAAAAGGGAGAACGAAAAAATTATAGGGATGACTATAGAATCTTGCGGGTCGCCTGGTGTTAGATAGTTTTGCTCTTTTTTTCCCCCGTGTTGTTAAGTGTGTTTCAGTGTGTGTGTTTATTTCTTTGTTGTGATAGTGATTTAGTTGATGGAAAGAGATTATGCTATGACTGTTTTTTAGGGGGGTTTCTATCCTGTGTTTGAACGCGTGTTTACTTTTTAGTTGATGGAAAAAGGGTACGGTATATATATATATATATATAATATATATATATATATATATATATATATATATATATATATATATATATATATATATATATATATATATACATATATATATACATATATATATATATACATACATATATATATATATTTTTTTTGGGGGGGGGTATTTCTACCGAGTGTTTGAGAGACACTGTGCATTTTCATACTCTCACATTTACTTATGTGGTTTTATTGTACAAAGTATGATAGGTAAAAGTATATTAATTTACCAAAGTTAACCACGAAAAATTGTGCTTACTTACATAGGCTTACAAAAGCGGAGCATGCCGACAGGAGACCTTTTGGTCCATAATTAGGTCGGATGCGAAAAGAATTATAATAATGATAATAAATAAATGAATAAAAATATAATAATGTAAATAATAAAATAAATAATAAAATAAATGCATAGGTAGTTAAATAGTAAACAAACAGGTAAATAGTAAATAAATAATAAATTGACATATAACTAATACTAAATATGAATCAAGCAAATAATAGTAAATAAACAGACAAATGATAACAAAACAAATAAACAAATAATATAAAATAAATTACAGTCATTTGTCTATTAAGGCATTATTTCACATTATTTTCATTCAGCATTTCGTACGCTAGTGACGTCATCGGTAGCGTCTTAGCCTCGTATTCGCTTAGTTGTGGGTTCGAGTCTCGCACTCGTCTTCGATGTCCAGCAGTGCATAGGACAAAGGTGTCGACTTCCTGGCGTGTGACGTTCCCTCTAAGCTGTGCGCATAGGCGCGTACATATGTTTTACAATTAGCGCACATAAAGACAAAAATGTGAGCACACAAGGTTTTCAAATGATATTAAAATCCATTCAATAAAGAAGTTCCACCCAAAACATCAACTTATTAAATTATCTATAAATATGGTAACTTGCCAACCGTCAAACCAATAATAACTGGAGGTAATATGTAATACAAACTTACAAATTGTGCGTATTTGGTTAAACGATCAGATAGTGATTCGTATGGGTGCGCGCGTACTTTTCAGAGATGGGCAAAGTTTGCGCACAAGCAAATTTCTGCCCAGACTCGAAAAAAAAAAGAGACAGACAGACAGACAGACAGACAGAGAGAGAGAGAGAGAGAGAGAGAGAGAGAGAGAGAGAGAGAGAGAGAGAGAGAGAGAGAGAGAGAGAGAGAGAGAGAGAGAGAGAGAGAGAGAGAGAGAGAGAGAGAGAGAGACAGAGAGAGAGAGAGAGAGAGAGAGAGAGAGAGAGAGAGAGAGAGAGAGAGAGAGAGAGAGAGAGGGAACATTGCGTCGCCGTATACACAGACCAACTTGCCTCTGGAATCCTGCGGCCGAAGCCGTCATGCCCTTTAGAGACTGTTAGGGTAGGTCATATTAACTGCCGAGAATTGAGAAGAGTGTAGGATTCGAACCCACAGCTTAACAAATACAAGACCATTATGATTTCAATTACGTCCCTATCTTACATATACAATTAGTAATAAAAGTAATTTACTGGTGATTAGAAATGGAGACACAGTTTCAGAACAAATATTATATAAATTATTAGGTCATGTATTCCCTGTATGATTCACCATGGTCTTGGATCATGTGCTCAACTCGTGATCGACAGCCATTTCCCTCCCGGAGGAGAGCTCAGAGCTCATATATGACCGATCTATGGGAAATACTGTGACATTACACGCACACACATCCCCAACACCCCGCCCACGAGAGTTGAAGTAACGACTCGTAGAGCAGCGATACTGAAATTATTTCAGCCCTGGGCGGGATTCGAACCCGGACCACCGTAGTGGCAGCGGGGAACTCTGCCACTGTGTGTGTGTGTGTGTGTGTGTGTGTGTGTGTGTGTGTGTGTGTGTGTGTGTGTGTGTGTGTGTGTGTGTGTGTTGACAGGCTAATGTAAAATGAGATAGGGAGATGTATACAGGACGACTCAGGCCATAAATCTGTCCATCATTGGCTGGTTGAAAAGCCGCGTCAACGTGACGTAATCATGTCGATTTCTCCGTCAAGACACAGACCTCTTTCAGGGGGACCGAACGTCACTAACCTTGCCTAAGATGCCGACGAACACAAGATAACTTAATTTTATTTACACCTATACAATCTCTCGGTAGCTTCCTTGTTTATTTTATTTTATTTTATTTTATTTTATTTGTCTATTCATTTCTTTGTATGTTTTGTGGCCAGAACGGAGTTTTCATCAAACGAGACCTCGTAAAGGAAGCTGAGGGGATTACCGTGCCTCAGCTCCCTCTTCAGAAGGGGGCGGGGAAGGTTCCCCGTACATTTTGTATGGGTCTCGACCCCCCCTGACTCCGTTCAGGCCGGAGTTCGTCCATCTGACGAAGCGGGCCTTGCTGTGAGGTCAATGACATTATATAATAATCCTCATTGCTGTTGATAATGGGGAACCGTGGAGTGGAGATGGTACAATAGTATCGAGTCGGTGTTCAGACTGGAGGTCATACATGGGAGTCTCAACGTGCGGTTAGACCACTTACCTTTCCCAGAGGACGTAGCCCTGATCACTGAGAACAGGAACCGTATGTTGAGGGTTGAGCTGAAAGGAGAAAAGAGAAAATTCAATATATACCAAGAAATAACTAATATATATATATATATATATGTTGCAAAGTGAGCTATATAAATATATATACACGAGTATATACATATATGTCTAAACAGAAATGCAGTAGCACATTTGTAAATGACACACAAGAAACCCACAGTCGGAGAAAATAAACATCGAATGAAAAAAGATTATATTTTTCGGCTACCAACTGTAGCCCGCTTCAGGAAAGCATCTATATATATATATATATATATATATATATATATATATGTGTGTGTGTGTGTGTGTGTGTGTGTGTGTGTGTGTGTGTGTGTGTGTGTGTGTGTGTGTGTGTGTGTGTTGCAAAGTGAGCTATATGGTATGGGAAACTGAAAGGTAAAAGTAGAGGGTGAGGAGAATACTGTCCCAATCAAATCCAGGGTGAGGATTTCACGTGTCTGGAATTCACTGTTAGATTCGATATTTCTCCTAAGAAGGCCCAGAGTGAGAAAACATAGATAATAAAAAAAAACATAGATAATAAAAACAACAATATTGATATCAATGATAACAATAGTGATAACGATAAGGAGAGAAATCTTTTGTGATGTCATTTCCTTCATACAAATGTCTAATTCTATATTCAATTACAAGAAAAAAAAACACTAAATGATGTATGATATATAATACATGTAATAATGATAGAAATGATAGTAATATTAACGTTAAGTTATTATCATTATCATATTTTTAAATCATAGCTATTTCACATAAAATCTTCAGAAAATCAAAATTTATTCCTGTTTATGTAAAAGAAAGAAAACGCACACAGACCTATCGTTCTGAGCGAGAGGTGGATAGAGCTGAGGAACTTTACATGTTAACTTTTCTGTGTATGTATATGCGTGTGTGTGTGTGTGTGTGTGTGTGTGTGTGTGTGTGTGTGTGTGTGTGTGTGTGTGTGTGTGTGTGTGTGTGTGTGTGTGTGTGTGTATGTATGCGCCCATGCGCGTGTGTGCGAACGCATGTACGTGTACTAATACGCGTGTACAAGCGTGTATAGGTGTGCAAGCGTATGTTTGTGAGTATCCAAATAATTACACTTATTAATTGTAGTATAATGGATGGAGGCAATGCTCGTTGGTTCCCGTCTCCTACTCTCCAATTGATCATACCTAGCTTCAAGTTAATATACGATTCCAACTTGGACTTTATCCTTAACTTCCGATTATTATAGTTAGATTTGAATTCATGCATTGTTCCAGCTTAGGATGAAGTGTGTGTGTGTGTGTGTGTGTGTGTGTGTGTGTGTGTGTGTGTGTGTGTGTGTGTGTGTTTTTATGTGTGTACCTGTATGTATGTATGTGTGTTTGTGTGTATGTCTATGTGTGTGTGTGTACGTGTGTGTATGTATGTGTGTACCTGTATGTGTGCGTGTATTTGTGCGTGTGTCCATATGTGTACGTGTGTGTGTACGTACGTGTGTGTATGTGTGAGTGTGCGTGTATGTATGCGTGTGCTTGTGTGTGTGCATGTATGTGCGTGTGTATGTGCTCCTTTGTTTACTAGGGCACAACGACGTATCCATACAAGTCCAATATTGTGTGAAGACGTTTTCTTCGCTGGAAACTCGGCCTGCGTTAGAGACGCGCTCATGAATGGAATACACGCCCAGCCAGGCAGGCGGCGACAGCCAAGACCGCCATGTGACTCACACTTGGGGAAGCCAAGCCGACACGAGGAGGAGGAAGAGGAGGAGGAGGAAGAGGAGGAAGAGGAGGCGGAGGAGGAGGAGGAGGAGGAGGAGGGGGAGGAGGAGGAAGAGGAGGAGGGGGAGGAGGAGGAAGAGGAGGAGGACGAGAAGAAGGAGGAGGAGAAAGTGAAGGAGGAAAGGGAGAAAGAGGAGGAGGAGGAGGAGGAGGAGGAGGAGGAGGAGGCGGAGAAGGAGGGAGAGGCGGAGGCGGAGGAGGAGGAGGAGGAGGAAGAAGAGGAGGAGGAGAAAGAGCATAAGGTTGTGATTTGAACAGTTATAGTTATGAAGAAAGACAAGTTAGACGACGAGAAGGACGAGGAGGAGGAAAAAGAGGTGGAGGAAGAGCATGAGGTGGTTGCGAAAAAAGATAAGTTGGACGAGGAGGAGGAGGAGGAAGAGGAGGAAGAGGAGGAGGAGGAGGAGGAAGTGAAGGACGAGGAGGAGGAGGAAGTGAAGGACGAGGAGGAGGAGGATTATGAAAAGGAGGAGGAGGGCATGGCGATGAAGGTGGAGGAGGAGGAGGAGGAGGAGGAGGAGGAGGAGGAGGAGGAAGTGTGGTAGTGGTACTTGATATGGAAGCATAGGAGGAGTAGGAGGTGGGAGAAGAGGAGAAGGAGGAGGAAGAAGAGGAGAAGGAGGAGGAAGAGGAGGAGTAGGATGAGAAGGAGGAGGAGGAGTACACATTGCATATTACAGAAGTGTAATATTTTCCATTATACAGGTAACAATCACTACATTCAATACCATATATGCCATATTACTATTGTATATGCAAGTCACTCTACATACTTCTATACCTTCATAAAGCGTAAAACAAAAGAAAATTGGTGTATTATTTGCGGAGAAATCGATTTTCCGACATATTTCTTATATGTGTGCCGGATAATCGATGTACTACTGTATTTTATTATACACAATTATATATATATATGTATATATATATATATGTATATATATATATATGTATATATATATAATCGTCTTTAGAAAGTAATGATACTTAATCTCCGGCCAAGGATAGGACGAAATAGGGTCAACATCATAATCAACAAAGTGGACTTTTAGTGTATATATTATATATATATATATATTATATATATATATATATATATATATATATATATATATATATATATATATACATATATTTCAGGGCTGAGCAATAGTTTCATTTCCCAAGAAGGTGGAGGTTGTATATGAAGGGCGCGTGTGTGTGTGTGTGTTTGTGTGTGTGTGTGTGTGTGTGTGTGTGTGTGTGTGTGTGTGTGTGTGTGTGTGTGTGTGTGTGTGTGTGTGTGTGTGTGTGTGTGTGCGCGCGCGTACGTCAGGGATGAGGGTCAAGGATACCAGAGAACAGTAAGCGTATGGAGCAGTAGGCACCAAGACGAAGTCGTTGCCGAGGTCGGCCGGCCGGCTTGCGTCGATGCGAGCAACTCGTATTTCCTCGACGCAAAAGCAAGCAAACAACTAACCAAGGAAGCAACCTAAGAGATCTGTCATCCACGGAGGCCTGCCCTCGGTCCCGCAACGCCGCAACTGAATATGCACATGGCTCGACAGTGCAGTGGTACCGTTCTCGACCACTAATTCAGCGAGCCGAGTTTGAGCACCGCTCAGGAAAAAAAAAAAATCAGGATCGTTGTATTGCGACCCGACACTCCAACTCTGGTGGGCAAGGAGTTGTTTGTGTGTGTGTGTGTGTGTGTGTGTGTGTGTGTGTGTGTGTGTGTGTGTGTGTGTGTGTGTGTGTGTGTGTGTGTGTGTGTGTGTGTGTGTGTGTGTGTGCATGTGCGAAGTTATAGCATTACGCATAGATCGGGCCATACAGACCTATATGACATCTGAGGTCTTATCCAGGAAGGTGATAGCTGTCGATCACGAGTCCAACACGTGATCCAAGACCATGATTGCACGACTCCATCTCCTGTCGCATCGTTCCTCATCAGTTTTGTTCCCTTTGTGTTGACATGCTGGTACACAGGTTACGTGCGCGCGTGCACGCGTGTGACGAGCGTCTCTGTGACGCCGGCAAGTGGTTTGTTTCTTTAGAGGTACACTAAAACCCCACTGATGCTACACTTAGGTGTGGTGAGTTTCTTAGTGACCAGATTCACTTACATCGCGAACCATTAGCTTAGTTTATTTAGTGAAGGCGTGAGCGCATTACACTAAGGTGTGACCAAGGTATCCAAGGGGTACCTTCATTCGTATCACTTTGCATCTAGTAGGCTCTCTAGTGTCTGCAAAAAAAAAAAAAAAAAAAAAAAAAAAAAAAACTTGCCCTGTAAATCAGAGAGCCTCCTTCATTCGTTATCGTTCCCGTGATTCAGTGTCCTTCGCGCTTTCGTTAAAAGAAAAAAAAAACAAAAAAGAAAAAAACAAAAACAAAAAAAACTGACGTTTCAGCAAAGGTGATGGTTGCCTCAAACACGTCGCTGCTCCAACAGGACCGCGAGAACGCGACACCGAACACTGGTAAGATATCTTCCAAGATGTCTTGATATCATATCGCTGGATATCTACTTTCCTCTGGATCAGGGGTTATCAAACCTGGGGTTCGCGAACACCCCAGGGGCTCACGGGACGGGTTCCAGGGGGTACTTTGATGATTTACAAAAAAAAAAAAAATTCAAACATCTGAATCTGCAGGTAGAGAACATTGTACATTATTTTTTATGTTAACGCTTAACTGATGAATAAAGTCATTACGATTTGTACTATTTGATATCCATTGCGTTGCCATTGTATATCTAATTAGTCTTAATATATTACCATTCTATAGATGACTTACGAAAGATTTCTCAAACATTTGAATCTGCAGACAACATTATACATTGTTTTTTATGTTAATACTTAACTGACGAACAAAGTCATTGCAAATTGAACCATTTGATATCCATTGGGGTGCCATTGTATATCTAATTAGTCTTAATATATTACCATTTTCTATATTCTGTGTTAGGTTAACTGAGGTACGGGTCGATGGTCTGGGGACTCTCGGGATACGTAACGGGGAAAAGGTTGAGAAGCTTTGCTCTGCAAGGACAGTGACTACACATTAATGGATGATGGGCATCTCGAAGGCGTCTTGAGTTTTATCTCTAAGCATCTCTTATTTGTTTCTTCAGTGCTACAGCAAATAAACACGATCGCTAACATAACCTGAAAGGATGACGGGCATCTCAGACATATCAGTACTTTCATCGCTCCTATGTTAATAAGAAAATAGTAAAATAGAATAAGTATAAGATCAAATAGAATAAGTTCAAATAGAATAAAATAAACAGAGGAAGTAAATAGAATAGGATATGAAATAAGATAAAATCAATAAAATTAAATATTATATATATATATATTATACATATATACATATATATATATATATATATATATACATATATATATATATATATATATATATATATATATATATTATACATATATACATATATATATATATATATATATATACATATATATTAGATAAAATCTAGTACCGCTAACCGTCTGCTTTTCTATTTTGTTCCACTTAGAAAAAAAATAAAATAAAACCAATAATAAAACAAAATAAGATGAAATAGATGAAAGGAAAGACGCTATACTTATGGATAATCAGTATCTCAAATAGATCTAAATGCACATCAGTCCTGGTCGTCTTTCGCCATCTCCAATGGCATCTTGGGCTTTGGACCGACGACGCGTAAAGGTTTCTACAGAGTCGTAATTCTTAGCAAATAGTAATTTATTTTATTTTATTTATCTATTTATCTATTTGTTTGTTTATATACTTATCTATTTGTATTCGTTTGTTTATTCAATTGTTTGTTTTACTAATTTATTTATCTATTCAATATTTTATTAATTTATTTATTCGATTTGACTTGTTCATTTATTCATTCGCTTATTTATTAATTCATTTGCCCGTTTACTTATTCATTCGATTAATTAATTTATTTGTTTATTTACTCATCTATTTATTCATTCATTCATTTGTTTATCTATTTACTGATTTATTTCTTCATCTACTCATTTGTCTTTTATTTATAAATTTATCTATTAATTCATTTATCTATGTATCCATTTAACTAATTATTTTTCATCTATTTTCTTTTTCTTCGTATTAAGTTACGCCTTTGCATTTCCCGTCCCTGCCATCAGCTGAAATGATCTAGAGATGTTGTCCATTTGTAATAAGCGGTCACAGTCTTTTGAAGAAAATAAATAATAATAATAATAATAATAAAATAATAATAATAATAATAATAATAATAATAAAATAAATAAGAGAATAAATGATTGAATATGTGGAAAACATCAATGTCATATGACACATGCATAACGACACACCAGAATCCTTATGACACACGTTACTGGCGTGTGACACACATGAATAGGTTTTGTCTGTAACAGGTACGTAATGTTACTAATGCCATTATGATCGTCTGTTCAGGGTAGCCTGACACTGAAGCCCCGCCCCCATTAGATGCTCCAATAATTCCTGATTCGTGATTGGTGGATACCGTTTCTTCCCAAAAGAAAACCTGTCTCCTCATTAGTTCTCGTTTTCATATTGTACAGATAAATATTAGAACAAGTATTGTGTATCATTAATTGGCTATATAGAAGGAGTGGGCGGAGCCACGTAGGTGGCTGTGGAAGCTCTACTCCACCCACACCAATCCCATTTCACGTAATTGGTATAATTAGGGGCGGGGTTTTGTCCGATTAGAGGCTCCGCCCTTCATGATGTCATAAATTGACGTTTTAATGGCGGACAAAGGAGGTGGAGCTTGTATTGATCAGAAGCTCCGCCCCATGGCTGACGTCATAACTTGGTATTTTAATGGTGGAAAAGGGAGGCGGAACCTATATTAACAAGATGCTCCGCCCCCTGTCTAACGTCATAATAGAGTTGTTTTCTTGAGGATTCCTATCCGTATCAAGTGATTGGCTGATGTATGAGGAGTGGGAAAAAAGGGGCGGAGCACTATTGACACCTCCTAGTGATTTTACTAAATCATACGAGTACCTAGGCGATGGTGACGTAGGGAGAGTGATGTGCAGTTTGGCTTATGCCTTTTATTTTGATTAAGATACGTGTGCGTCGGCCTAAGGACGGACGTGGTGTGGTCCCCAAGTGGGGGGGGGGGGACCGCGAAGGCCTAGTGACGTGTTACAATACAGAAGCCAGACTGACTGACTGAATTTGAATCTCAATGGCCTGCCCACTCGGGGCAGGCAGTATACATATATATATATATATATATATATATATATATATATATATATATATATATATATATATATATATATATAAGGGACCGACCTGGCGCCTGACCAGACGCGACCTAATTGCGGTGACCCTCCGACCATTGAGTCAGATCAACTACCTCACAACTCTACCATGTATTAACTTGCACCTTACGCACAAGTATGCTTGTGGGGTAAATGTATATCACGCGAGTATAAAGGAAAATTTGTGGTGAATACAGGTTGATCAATTGATGTGCTCGCCAATAACGTGCATGTATATTAACTTCTCTAAGCAGTGTGTAAAAAATAAGCAAAAATCGAAGAAGCTAAAGGCGCACACACGCACATACACACACACATAAATACACACATTTTATGGCATAGTGGTATCGTTTTAGGCCGTTATTTCAGCGACGTGCGTTCAAGTCCCAACCCAAGGCTGCTTTACTGCACTGCAAGCCGGTACTCCAACTCTGGTGGGCAAGGAGTCATGTGATTGTGTGTGTGTGTGTGTGTGTGTGTGTGTGTGTGTGTGTGTGTGTGTGTGTGTGTGTGTGTGTGTGTGAGGTCACGGCATTACCCATAGGTCGGGCATTATATGAACTTTGAGCTCTCTTCCGGGAGGGAAATAGCTGTCGATCACGACTCCGACTCCAACACGTGATCAAAGACCAATGTGAACACACACACACACACACACACACACACACACACACACACACACACACACACGTGTTGTGGATCCTGAGGTTGTGAATTTCGAGCCTTCAGTCCAGGTTGTGATGGGGTGGAGATAGGTTGTGGCGACGCCGGCCGTGGAGGTTGTAACAGTGGTGGAAGTATGATTAGAGGTTAATATTTGAGGTTGCAGAGGTTGCATAGACTTGGTTGTGACCGGGACCTTAGTTATGGTTACGATCAACAGTTTTCATCTTAAGGGCCATTCACACGGTCAAACCCGGTTTGTCAAACAAGTGTTTGAAGTGATGTTTGACCGTGTGAATGGGGTATTTGGTTGTCAAACAAGTGTTTGAAGTGATGTTTGGCCGTGCGAATGGGGTATTAGGTTGTCAAACAAGTTTGTCAAACATGTTTGACAACCAAATACCCCGTTCACACGGTCAAACATCATTTCAAACACTTGTTTGACAAACAGGGTTTGACAAACAGTTTGACCGTGTAAATGGTCCTTTATTCGATATACAGAGTCTTCGATGGAGAAGACGCCATTGGTTGGTACTTCATTTCTTTGATTTGGCTTTCGCCAGGCGATTTTATTCATATTCATCTGTGTTATAGGTTAGATGAAGAAGGTGAGGAGCCTACGCCAGGAGGCGCTGAGTAGCTTCCGCCGAAGCCGTCAACTTTGCCCTATGTGTGCGCTTCTTGGATTGTTGAGGTAGATAGCTAACAGCCACTCGGATTAATGCAAAAGTGTAGTGAATAAAAAAGGAGAGAGAGAGAGAGAGAGAGAGAGAGAGAGAGAGAGAGAGAGAGAGAGAGAGAGAGAGAGAGAGAGAGAGAGAGAGAGAGAGAGAGAGGGAGAAAGAGAGAGAGAGGGGGGAGGAAGAAAGAGAAGGAGGAAGAGATAGAGGGAGGGAGAGAGGGAGGGTGGGAGAGAGGGAGAGAGGGAGGGCGGGAGAGAGAGAGGGAGAGAGAGAGAGAGAGAGAGAGAGAGAGAGAGAGAGAGAGAGAGAGAGAGAGAGAGAGAGAGAGGGAGAGGGGTAGAGAGAGGGAGAGAGAGGGGGAGAGAGAGGGGGAGAGAGAGGGAGAAAGGAAAAAGAGAGGGAGAGAGAGAGAGAGAGAGAGAGAGAGAGAGAGAGAGAGAGAGAGAGAGAGAGAGAGGGGGAGAGAGAGAGAGAGAGAGAGAGAGAGAGAGAGAGAGAGGGGGGAAGGAGAGAGGGGGAAGGAGAGAGAGGGAGAGGGGGAGGGAGAGGGAGAGAGAGAGAGACAGAGAGAGAGGGGGGAGGGAGGGAGAGAGGGGGAGGAAAAGGGAGAGAGAGAGAGAGAGAGAGAGAGAGAGAGAGAGAGAGAGAGAGAGAGAGAGAGAGAGAGAGAGAGAGAGAGAGAGAGAGAGAGAGGAAGGAGGGAGGGAGGGAGGAGGGAGACAGAGAGATAGAGAGGGAGAGAGAGAGATAGAAAGAGGGAGGGAGGGAGAGAGTTAGAGAGAGTTAGAAAGAGAGATAGAGAAAGAGAGAGAAAGAGAAAGAGAAAGAGAGAGAGAGAGAGAGAGAGAGAGAGAGAGAGAGAGAGAGAGAGGAGAGATAGAAATAGAGAGAGGCGGTGGTGTTACAAAAAGAAGAATCGTTAGCACGTGAGTCACGTTGAAATTCGCGGTTGACACCCGATCTGCGGAGGTGTCTCTCTCTCCGGCCGGACACGAAGAGTCTGAAGAAGAAGCCTTCGATGGACAGATCCTCCTCGTGCCTTTCGGTAACGATGTGGCAGGAGGGCGGAGAACGTGAGGGCCATCTCATGTAACACACACAGCAACGGGGAAGGTCGTCACGAGGTAGAGTTGGGTTTCCGAAGTGGTGGTTTTTTTTTTTTTTTTTTTTTTTTTTTTTTTTTTTTTCTGTACCTTTTTGTTTTACCTTTTCATTATTTTCTTCTTCTGTTTTCTTATCTATTTTTTTTTTCTGAAAGTGGGGGGTGGCTAAAGTATATGGAAAGGCATACATGTCTTCTTCTTTGGTGTGAAGACAAAAAAAAAAAAAAAAAAGGAATTCACACACAGGTACGGCCGGTGATCGTTACCCGACCTAGTTATGGACCAAAAGGTCTCCTGTCGGCATGCTCCTCCTTTGTAATCCTTTGTAACCAATTACGATCATCAACTTCAACTTGAAGTGTTTCTAAGTAGATGCCTGGGGTGGTTGAGAGGCCATTAGTGGTTAGAAGACTCAGAGGGGTTA
>NC_134802.1:42205485-42212985 GCF_046742065.1 Oratosquilla oratoria | reverse complement strand
AACCGGTTGATTGGCAGCCTCTGATTTATTTGATTATTAGGTAGTTATTTACTAATATATTTATCGATTCATTTATACATTTATCAGTTTATCTTTCTGCAAATTTAAACCTTGGGATGAAAAAAGTTGGTATGAGATAGAGAAGACATTAAAGGAGACCGTCTAATATGAGGGTGAATAAAATCGCCTTGGCAGCAGGCAGAGGAGGAAAAAAAAAAAAAAAAAAAAAAAAAAAAAAAAACGACGCGATTCCGAAGGGAATCAATACTTGGATTCCTCCGAGCGTAAGTTCTCTCTCTCTCTCTCTCTCTCTCTCACACACACACACACACACATCCATATATATATATATATATATATATATATGCAAAAAAAATCACTTGAACGCGTGATTCTAGTATGCAGAAATACCACTAGGAAAATAACAGAAACGAAACCGAGCGCTTTCGTCTATTCAGATATTTTCAAGGTACAAGTACAGAAAAAGAGACAAGTATATATACTCTGAGGGTAGGGTAGATCTCTCCCCGTGACCTGTGGGCTCAGAGTCCCGAGAGTTGGTATACAGTTTTCTTTCTTTTCCTGTACTTGTAGGCTACGTTGAAAATGTCTGAATAGACGAAAGCGCTCGGTCTCATTTCTGCTATTTTCCTAATGTTTTTCCTGCATATATATATATATATATATATATATATATATATATATATATATATATATAATAAAAAATAAAAATAAAGTGAAATACAATAAAATAAAATAACCTAAATAAAGGAAAGAAATTAAATTAAAATAAATTTAAATAGACTAAATAAATAATAAATAAAGATAAATAAAACAAAGGGAAAGAAATACTACGAACTCTAGAATATCACGCTTTCTAGTTGACCCGACATATTATTCTAAACATGTTTTTTTAAGATCGAAGGAGGATGAAGAAGTACAAGAAGAAGTAGAACAAAAAAAAAAAAGAGAAAGAAAAAAAAAGGATATGAAGAGGAAGAAGTAGAAAAAAGAGAAAAAAAAAAGAAGTAGAATAAGGAGGAGAAACACAAGAAAAGGAGATGAAGATGAAGAGGGAAGAATAGAAAGATGAAGAAAAGAAGAAAAGAAGAAAAGAAATAGAAGAAAAGAAGAAGAAAAGAAGAAAATAATAATAAGAAGAAGAGAGAGGAAGAAGAAAAGAAGAAGAAAAGAAGACAAAGAAGAAAACGAAGAAGACGAAGAAGAAGAAAAGAAGACAAAGAAGAAAACGAAGTAGAAGACGAAGAAGAAAAGAAGACAAAGAAGAAAACGAAGAAGACGAAGAAGAGAAATGAAGAAAAAATGAAGAAAAAGAAGAAAAGAAGAAGACAAAGAAGAAGAAAAGAAGAAGAGAAAAGAATAAGAGGAAAAGAAGAAAAAGAAGAAAGGGGAAGAAGAAAAGAAGAAGAAGAAGGGAAGAAGAAAAGAAGAAGAAGAAGAGAAGAAGAAAACTAAGAAGAAAAGACAAAGAAGAAGAGAAATGAAGAAAAGAAGACAAAGAAGACAAAGAAGAAGAAAAGAAGAAGAAAAGAATAAGAGGAAGAAGAAGAAAAGAAGAAGAAGAAGAAAGAGAGAAGAAGAAGAAGAAGAAGAAGAAGAAGAAAAAGAAGAAGAAAAGAAGACGACAAATAAGAAGAAGAAGACAAAGAAGAAGAAGAAGAAAAGAAGAAGAGAAGAAGAAGAAGAAAAAGAAAAGAAGAAGAAAAGAAGAAGAAGAAGAAGAAGAAAGAGAGAAGAGAATATGAAGAAGAAAAAGAAGAAGAAGAAAGAAAAAGGAAACGATGAGAGAAATCTCTCACAGCCAGCATCCGCATCAACTCATCATTCCCTATCGCACTGACATTCACAATTCCATTCGTTCTTGCTGCCGGCAGGCAATTCAATTAATCAGGAGAACAAACCCCCCCTCCCCCTCCCCCTCCCCTCCCCCCACCTGAGATTGCTAACCCCTTTGAGTGCCCCCCGACACTCGGGACAAAAGTCCCAATGTGAGATAGCGAGAGAGATAAAATCAAAGAGATAAGGCCGACGGATAAGATCAGTTCACCCTTCGTCATGCAACAGACGAGCGTTTGTCCACTCATGACAAAGATCTCTGTGTAATAGCGAGCGAGGGGACTGAGGGGACGATGGGGGGAGGGGGGGAAGAGGGGAGGGTTGAGAGGGAGAAAGAAGGATGCGACATAGGGAGGGGGTACTGTGGAGCCAGTAGGGAGAGGGGAGACAGGTTTGGGGGGAGAGGGGAGATAGTTTGGGGGAGGCGGGTGTGGGGCAGTTTGCATATGTGTGTGTGTGTGTATGCGTGTGTATATACGTGTGTGTGTGTGTGTGTGTGTGTGTGTGTGTGTGTGTGTGTGTGTGTGTGTTTGCGTGTGTATATACGTGTGTGTGTGTGTGTGTGTGTGTGTGTGTGTGTGTGTGCGTGTGTGTGTGTGCGTGTGTGAGCGCGCGTATGCGTGTAAACATTAATACGGATGCAGACGGACCTACTTCTACAATGATAATGTTGAGGACTACATTAGTATTAGTACAGCAATATATATATATATATATATATATATATATATATATATATATTGACGTAGACATACCTGCATCACACAAATGCGCTTACAACATGGAGTAGAAAGCATGTCTGTTCCTAATCGTCTTTAGCTGTCTGTCATTATGTTTGTCAACCTCTCTTCTCCCCCGACCCTCCCCTCGCTGTCTAATGAATACACACACACACACACACACACACACACACACACACACACACACACACACACACACACACACACACACACACACACACACACACACACACACACACACACACACACACACACACACACACACACAAACACACACACAAACACACACTACCTCGTGCGCAATGGTCAGAAACGTCGGTAGTTAGTGATTTTTCGCCTTGTGGGTAATAGAGAGGTATGGCCGGGCAATTAAAGCCTCTGCTGTGTATTAACAACCACTTGGGAAGTCCCTGACAAGCCTGCAGTCATTAGCCAAGCACCTCACCAGGATTTCCCAGAGATTCCTTTCTGAGCATCTTGCAACTCGCCAACAACTCTGCGGACCCCGTCCCGCATTTAAATGAGTTGACGGCGTTTTTTTCTTCAATCCGTGGTTGAACGGACTGGCGGCCTTGCAATCCTCCCTCCCCCTTCCCCTCTCTATCCACTCCCCCCTAAAAAAAAGTCATGCAGGTCCCCGCAACACGGTGACGGACTTTATAGGGTTTGTATTCATGTATGTATGTTTATGTGTATAAATATTTATATATATATATATATTTGACTGAATAAGTCAATACGAGCACATCTATATATTTATCTTTCTATTAACCTATGTATGTATATATGTATGTATGCTACATGTTTATGTATATATATATATATATATATATATATATACTTTTTGCACTGAAGATGTAATATACGAAAGCGCTCTGCTTCGTTAGTTTCTTTTTTCCTAGTGGTCTACTTTGCATATATATATATATATATATATATATATATATATATATATATATATATATACATATATATATATTTGATACGTGGCAAGTTGACTTTTTTTATTACTACGAAATGACCTTATAATAAACTTTCTCAAGACATACTGAAACATATAACGAGAATTTCATAATAGATATATATGAACACAAGGGGTAATACAGGTACAATATAAATGGATAGAAAATATCCATTCTATCCGGTAGGAATAATAAAAAAAAAAATAATAATAAAAAAAAAATAATAATAAAAATAAAGGAAGAGACAGAAAGGCATATTTCATCGGGAACTTGTCATTCCCGGAATATTTGTGTGTCGTTGTCGATAAAGCTGCGATTTATTAGAGAAAAGAATATTTGAAGAATTCATGAAACCCGCGAGCCATCCACTCACGGGAACTCTTGAACCTGTCTTCTCAAGTGAGAGGGGGGAGGATCAACGTGTGAAGAAAGCCCCATATACCAGTTAATCTCGACGTTCTTCACTTGAATGGACACCTCTGAATTCCGTATAATTCTTTGCGTAACCAAGACACGTTCCCCCCCGTCCCCCCTCCCCTAGCTCCCCCTTCTCCCCTCTCCCCCCTAGTTCCCCCTTCTCCCCAACTCCCGATGGGAATGACATGGCACCGAGGATTCAGGGAGAGTCGAAAGCGTGCTAGAGAAGTTCTAGCAAAAAGTTATGAATGAAATCATTGGACTCTCTTTCTCTTTCTCTCTCTCTCTTTATCTTTCTCCCTCTCACTCTCCTTCTCTTCTGTTTCTCTCTCCTTTTCCGTCTTTTTTGCTTTATCTTTTACAAAGAACTTAAATTTCTTCCTCGTTCTGGCTTAAATGTTTTATGTATATAATTGGTGACAATTACTTAATTCAGCATGTAAAAGAGCCCACAAGATATGGAAACTTACTCAATCTATTGATCACTAGCCGCGAAAGCATGGTAAGTGATGTAGAAGTCGGTGAATCTGTTGCAAATAGCGATCACAACTTAGTCAGATTCAAACTCCTAAACAATTTTAGAATAGATACTTGTGCTTCTAAAATACCCGATTTCAGTAAAGCTCAGTTCATAGGACTACGTCAGGAGCTTCAGCTTACAGATTGGGAGGCAAAATTAAACGAAAGGCCTGTAGATCAGATGTGGGAAATATTTCAAAATACACTCACTAAGATGATTCAAACTTACATTCCTTTTAAGGACAGACGTCCCCCAAATCAGGCTCGCCCAAAGTGGCTCGACAAAGAAACTGAAAAAAGTATTGCTAAAAAGAGACAGGCTTATAAGAAATATAAGTGCTCGGGTGCATCTAATGACTATGAAACTTATGTATCAATACAGAGAGATTTAAAAAAGACAATAAGAAAAAGAAAACGACAATACGAAATGAACATCGCTGATAAATCCAAAGAAAATCCCAAAGAATTCTATAGTTACATTAGAGATAAAAAGGTTGTTAGGAATCACATTGGTCCACTATTATCTGCTGACGGTCAACTTGAATATTCAAATGAAGGAATGTGTAATATCTTAAACAATTATTTTAGCTCGGTATTCGTAAACGAAACACCTCAAAGTGAATCCCAAACTGAAACCTGTGAAAAATCTAAGGTAAACTTACTCACTACGGTAGATATAACAAAAGAAAAAATTAAAAGGTGTATAGACAAACTCAAAGTTAATAAAACACCAGGGCCTGACGGTTGGCATCCAAGAATCTTAAAGGAAATGAAAAATGAGATTGTTGTTCCATTAGAAATTATTTTCAAGAAATCCATCATATCCGGAGATGTCCCAAGAGAATGGAAGCTAGCTAACGTTACTCCCATATTCAAAAAAGGTGACAAAAAGAAACCAAATAACTATAGGCCTATAAGTTTGACTTCAATCGTAGGAAAAATAATGGAAACTATCATCAGAGATGCTATCGAACATCATTTAGAAAGTAATCGTTTGATAAATGATAGCCAGCATGGTTTCAGACGAAAACGTTCTTGCGTGACTAACTTACTCGAATTCTACAACACAGTTATCTCGAATTATGACAAAAGAAACAATATAGATTTAATATATCTAGACTTTGCAAAAGCTTTTGATACCGTCCCACACGAAAGACTACTTACTAAACTGACTTTGCATGGAATAAGTGGTAGCCTATTAGGTTGGACTAGTAATTGGTTGAATGGTCGAAAACAGAGAGTTGTTTTAAATGGAAAAACTTCTGGATGGAAAAGTGTTGCAAGTGGAGTTCCTCAGGGTTCCGTTCTTGGGCCACTTCTATTCATAGTATATATAAATGATATAGACCATGGGCTAAAATCTACTGTTTCCAAATTTGCTGATGATACAAAACTGTGCGGAGTGGCAAATGATCACTCAAACCAATTAGATATTCAAGAAGATTTAGATCAATTACAGCAATGGTCTGAAAAGTGGCTAATGAAATTTAACACAAGTAAATGCATAGGTAAAAATAACAGTAAGTACGATTACAAGTTATTTGGAAATTCGTTAACAAAAGTGGATAGTGAAAAAGATCTCGGCGTAATTATCAGTAACAACCTCAAATCATCCAAGCAATGTATTTCAGCCTCTGAGAAAGCAAATAAGATTCTGGGACTGATTGCGCGATCTTTTGATTTCAAAAGTCCATCACTCATTAACAAGCTATATAAATCGTTAGTTCGTCCACATTTGGAATATGCTGTTTCCGTATGGTCACCGAATCTCATTAAAGACATTGACAGACTGGAAAAAGTACAACGGCGAGCCACAAAACTAATTCTAAATATCAAAAAATATATCATACGAAAATCGACTAAAGCACATGAATCTGTTCTCCCTAAAAAAGCGTAGACTCAGAGGTGACTTGATACAGGTCTTTAAGATTTTAAAGGGAATTGACATCATAAGTGACAAAATTTTCACATTGAATGAGAATCAGACAAGAAATAATGGTCTCAAACTGTCCGGAAATAGATTCAACTTGGAAGTAGGTAGAAACAACTTTGCCAACCGTGTAGTTAATGAATGGAATAAACTTCCTGCACAGGTAGTGCAATGTAGTTCAGTTCAAAGCTTTAAGAATCATTTAGATAAATACTTAAGTAAGATGCTGTAATGATTATAATTTATCTTATATTATTTGTTTTTTTGTTATCATTTGTCTGTCTGATTTTAATTTATTATTAGTTATATGTTAATTTATTATTTACTATTTACCTGTTTGTTTATCATTTTAACTATACCTATGCATTTATTTATGTATTTTATTTGACATTATTATAGTTTTTATTTATTATTTTATTACTGATTTTTTTTCTTTTTTTTTTTTTTTTTTTTTTTTTTTGCATCCGATCTAGATATGGATCAAAAGGTCTCCTGTCGGCATGCTCCGCCTTTGTAATCCTTTGTAATAATTTATATAATATATATACAGGTATATATGTATGTATATATACGTATCTATACATTGATATATACATACACACACACACACAAACACACACACACACAAACACATACACACACAAACACATACACACACACACACACACACACACACAGAAACCGCTGTGACTCAGCGTCTTTGCGCAGCTGGTTTCCGTCCGGGAGTTGAAGCGTGTGGGTTCGAATCCTGGCCACGGCGCCAGAGGTGAAGAGGGGCAGCGGCCGCTCTGAGTAATCGTCCCCAAACCGCGAAAACCGAAGTCGTCGTTTCCGTCCGAACTTAGACCACGGGAGTTTCTGACGTAAGATCGTATCATTACACACACACACACACACACACACACACACACACACACACGGCTCGACGGCGCTGTGGTAGCGTTCGCAACCGCTAACTCAGCGGTTCAAGTTCAAATACCGTCCAGGGCTGAAATAATTTTAGTATCGCTGTGCTACGAGCCGTTACTCCAACTCTCAAGGGCGGGGAATTGTGTGTGTGTATGTGTGTGTATGT
>NC_134802.1:42195485-42197985 GCF_046742065.1 Oratosquilla oratoria | reverse complement strand
AGAGAGAGAGAAGGGTCCAGCAGGCTAACCACGGGACCATTACTCAAACTCTCTCAAATCTACCCAACCACCACCAACATCATCCCCCACTGCCCTCATCACCCTCTCCACCACCACCACCACTACCACCACCGCCATCACCACAGCCTCTACCACCACCATCGCTTTCACCAACACCATCCCCACCACCATCACCATCGCCGCCACCACCACCACGACCACCACCGTCACTACCACCACCACCACCTACAACAACACCATCACCACCAATACCACCACATACCACCACCCAACACTGGTTATTCCTGTTCAGTTCTCCCTGACCGTCAACTTCTGTCACCTGAATAAAATCCCCTGACGGCATCCAGACCAACCCCAACCCCAGGACCAGACACGTTGGTGCCAAGACCCGTTCGGGAGCTCGCTGAGACATCAACCGAGACCTTGATAAGACTCTTCGACGACGACGACGACGTATGACGAGTGTCGCGGTTACATGACGCCCGAGCACGGGCGACCTTGTGGGTGTGGACAGGCGGGCGGGCGGGCGGGCCAGGGGCGTTGTGCGCCGGAAGCCCTGAGGGAGGGGGAGGGGGAGAGGGGGGAAAGGGGGAGGGGGAGAGGGGGGAAAGGGGGAGGGGAGGAGGAGGGAGGGGCTGGGTGGCTTGTTGCCGGGTGGGGAGGGGGCTGGTCCCCAACGCTATCAAGGTGTGTGTGTGTGTGTGTGTGTGTGTGTGTGTGTGTGTGTGTGTGTGTGTGTGTGTGTGTGTGTGTGTGTGTGTGTGTGTGTGTGTGTGTGTGTGTGTGTGTGTGATTCACCATGGTCTTCGATCACGTGTCAGACTCGTGATCGACAGCTATTACCCTCCCGCAAGAGAGTTCAGAGCTCATGTATGACCGATCTGTGGGTAATGCTGTGACCTTACACACACACACCCAACTCTCCGCCCACGAGAGTTGGAGTAACGACTCGCAGCACAGTGATACTGAAATTATTTAAGCCTTGGGCGGGATTCGAACTCGGACCGCTGTAGCTGTGGTTGCAAACGCTACCACTGTGCCATCAAGTCGTGTTTGTGTGTGTAAATAAAATCACTTGACGGCAGTAAGAGGTAGATGGTGGAATCAACTCCTGGACAACGAGATGGCAATTAGATTCCATGTGGGGAACCCACATTTTCGTTTTCTATTTTACCGCGTTACAATTCAATACATATTTGACTACGAAACGCTGTTTTGGAAATAAATCTTATCTATTGATAATTTGTTTCAGTGATATCAGACTGGCTACACCCATAACCTCAATCTTGAAATAACAAAAAATAGAAAATGGAAAACGAAAAAGAAAATTATTTTGTTGTTTAAACCCGTCTGTACAGTTAATCAAATTTTCTTTTATTCCCTTTGGCACCAGATGATGCCATGCGCCTCCTTAGCAGTGCAAACCCTTCCCCTCGGCAATAAAAGGGATTCATTTCAAAAGGAGCGTTCAGGTTCCGTTAGGGCACCCCTAAACTAGGGGGTGGGGGCGTCCTCACCCCAGATATTGGAGTAGGGGGGCTCACCCTCCCCTCCCCCCCGAGATGAGATGAGGCGAGGTTCATAAGCTCTCTCGGTGATCAACTACAGTCCAGAGTGGCGTTTTTAAACCAGGATTCCCCGGAACCCTAAGGTTCCGCAAAAGGTCCCTAAGGGTTCCGCGAGAACAAGTGAGATAAGCTAATGCACTTTTGATTTTTTATTTAATTTCATATACGTAATATAATTAAACACGCACGACATATTCTTGGTTATTGTAATAATGTAATATCGACATCATCCTATCTAATCTATTATTACGATGAAAATAAAATGAGAAAGATAAGGTATACGTCTTTTTTTTTTTTTTTTTGCGCAGGGGTTCCTTGAGACATGAAATTTATTTTAAAGGTTACGCAAGGGTAAAAAGGTTGAGAAACGCTGGTCTAGAGTGCCGTGAGATTTTATGCGTTTCAGTTTACGCTGAATAACGAGGTATTATTCTCTGTGTGTATGGATTTCATTCTCAGAATAGAAGGTGGAGCGGTTGGGGAGGGGGAGGTTAGTGAGATGGGGGAGAGGGGGAGGTTAGTGAGATGGGGGGAGGGGGAGGTTAGTGAGATGGGGAGGGGGGGAATTCAGTGACCCAAAATCTGGGAAGACCCGGTCCCAGAGAGGACCTGAAGGACCTGAAGGACCTGACACAAGGAGGAACAGCAGAAGCTGCAGGTTAAGTGTACGTGGTTGTGCATGAGTGACAAAGCATTGTGTTGTGGCCACACACGTACACGTACGCGTACGCACACACACACACACACACACACACACACACACACGGGGAGACGGACGGACGGACAGACGTCTGTCGCCGGCAGGACCGACGCCACTTGGAACCGCAGAGCTTCGGACTTCTGGCCACCAAGTTCCTTTGTATCATGTAACGCGGCGGCGCGGCGGGACGGTCGTCGTCTTAGCATTTGAG
>NC_134802.1:42177985-42185485 GCF_046742065.1 Oratosquilla oratoria | reverse complement strand
GGAAGGCTAGGACGGTGCCCCTCACAGAGGACTTTGTAGCGTGGAATTTAATGGACATGCCCTTAGTTCAACTTCGCCGGTGGCAGGGTTCGAGCCGTCATCCCTTCGACTTTCGCCGCAAGTAACGACGCCCTAACCCTATAAAATGATAATAATAATAGTAGTAGTAGTAATAATGACAATAATAACAAAAATAATAATAATTACAATAATAACAATAATAATAATAATAATAATAATAATAATAATAATAATAATAATAATAATAATAACAGTAATGATGATTATAATAATAATGACAACAAACAAGCGAAGAACATCACCAAAAATAAAAGACTAAAAGCAAACAGTCCCACGTCTGGGCCCGACATACGGGAGTGCCAGCGAACGGCAGGAAGCACTTCTTCAGACACCAACGCTCAGCTAAGTTCAGCTCCGTTCTAATCCCTTCCCGAGCTCAACGCCACTTGAACTCACACCAGCTCTGGGTCAGTCACGCCGTGTGATGAAGTCAAGTTAGCACGAGGCTTCAATCTGTGTCTAGGTTTCTAGATTTACAGAACAGAACAGCAGATTCTTAGACACAATGGAGACATATTGTGCAATTAGTGCGAGATGGTTATACGGGTGTCCATAAAGTCTCTTTACAATTTTGAAAATTTATTACAATGGCAGTTGACAAGATATCTTAACCAGATGTTTTATATTAATCAGTGTTTATTATTCTTTTACTCATTTAATACACTTCTATATGGGCACCATTAGTTGTAGAAAGCACATCAAAACGGTACTCAATTTCTTGCCATGTTCTCAGTAGCATAGCCTTATCAAAGGTGGTAATGTCATCAGAAATCCTTTGCTTCAGGTCAGTAATGTCCTGTGTCTTTGTTCTATACAAGATATCATTCACATAACCCCATAGAAAGATAGCGCACCACCACATTAGGCACTGCATGTTCGTCAGTTCCTCAAACGTTTCCAGACCGGTGGACTGGAAGGGATGGGCCAATTCCATGGCCATCACGGTCACCAGATCTCACTCCTATGGACTTCTTTCTATGGGGTTATGTGAAAGATATCGTGTATCGAACAAAGATACAGGACATTACTGACCTGAAGTAAAGGATTTCTGATGACAGTGCCACCATTGATGAGGCTATGCTGCAGAGAACATGACAAGAAATCGAATACCGTCTTGATGTGCTTCGTGCAACTAACGGTGCCCATATAAAAGTGTATTATATGAGTAATAAATTTAATAAACACTGATTAATATAAAATAAATCTGGTTAAGATATCTTGTCAACTGCCTTTGTAATATTTTTTTTAAAATGTAAAGAGACTTTATGGACACCCTATATCTAATTTATATCCACATCTAATATGTATACATGTATTTACAAAGGATTACAAAGGCGGAGCATACCGACAGGAGACCTTTTGATCCATATCTAGGTCTATACATATAAGCATTTTTTTTACATTAAAAGTGGAGTATAACGGTAACTACACAAACACACACACACACACACATAATACACAAACAGGCACACATACACACACACACTCACACAAAAGGTGTGGGTATAGGTGTAAGTGTAGGTGCATGTGTATGTACGAGTAGTTTTAAGTGTTTATGTAGATGTAAGTGTAGGTGTAGGTAAAGCTGTAATCGTCGGGATGGAGGTGTGGGTGAAGGTGTGGGTGTAGGTGTAGTAGGTGCTGGGATGGAAGAGGCAGGTTGCGTGGGCGTTGACTGATGAGTCTGGGACCGTCTGAGGACGGAGTCGTCTCGGGGTCCATTTTTGGGCGATTTTCGACAAACAAGTCGAGATGTCCCCATTCGATCAAAATGACGAAGAGCTGCAACGTTGAATTTTTATTTATTTATTTATTTATTTATTTATTTTTGCGTTTGTTTCGCTTTGTTTGGTTAGGATTTTTGTCTTTATTTGTTTATTTAGTGAGCTGCTATCAAACACACACACACACACACACACACACACACACACACACACACACACACACACACACACACACACAGTTGGCGCAGTTGGTAGAGTTCCCGGCTGCCACTACGGCGGTCCGGGTTCGAATCCCGCCCAGGGATGAAATCATTTCAGTATCACTGCGCTGCGGGTTGCTACTCCAACTCTTGTGGGCGGGGAGCTGGGTGTGTGTGTGCGTGTAAGGTCACAGCATTACCCATAGATCGGTCATATACGAGCTCTGAGCTCTCTTCCAGGAGGGAAATAGCTGTCGATCACGAGTCCAACACGTGATCCAAAGACCATGGGGAATCACATACACACACACACACACACATATATATATATATATATATATATATATATATATATATATATATATATATATACTACGTAGGCATATTTTATGTATTTCATGTTGAAAGTACAAATAACGTACATAGATGGTTAGCGTTATTACAATTCTAAACTGATATAATTGAATTTGTTTTAAAGTTTTATACCAATACATGTACAAACATACAAGTATTGAAGCTAAATTTATATAATCTATTTGTATATCATGGGAGCAGGACTGATTCCCGACTGTCATAATCCCGACACTTATTACCTCGACAGCCAAAATCCTTACAGACCAAGATAACGTCAAGATCAAAATCCGGACAGCCAAAATCCCGACATAAATTATATTGGCAGGTAGCCAAAATAATCATGGATTTTCTATATTTAATTATGACCTCAATCTATTCTATGTTTAATATATGACCTCAATCTTTCCTATCATGAAAGTATAGACAAGTGGGAAGATGCTACGATTACAATATCTCACAGGTGCGTGATTTGTGTAAGATTTTGTGAAAAGATGTAGGAATTGTTTCATAAGTACTATCCATGATCCAATACGGAGCTTCTGAAAATTTTTACAAATTTGTGGATGTAGAAAATAACAACATTTGGTCTTTCTCTATGGTAGAATTTCTTGTCAAAAATGAATTGCCATTTAATGTAAATTTGTCTTTGTTAGCGCATTTTTGGATGTTATATATATGGTACAATACTTTGACGGGCAGAGACCGTACTTGACTGAATAATTTGAAACTGGAAATCTTTTGTTGATTTTGCTTGTATGTTCACCTCATGTACGATTTTCGAAACACAAGCAGCTCTTGCACAAGGATCGTGAATGTGATCCACAAATTTCGTAAGTAAATTTTGTCCATTCAAAAGTTTACTTACTACTCTGCTTTTGCAATTATTCGATTTGAGATATTCGTAGCACCAGTAATAAGATTCGTTTCAGTTTGTATCGTTCATTATCAAATATTTACGTTCGCTGATTCTGTCTTTTGTTTTTTAGATAATAGGAAGACTGCTGAACTTTAGTGATTTATTCTTAGTTATGTATTTATAGTAAGACTGGTTTCACTTTCTATCGTTCATTATCAAATATTCACGTTCGTTGATTTATCTTTTCTTTTTTAGATAAGAGACAGACTGTTGAACTCTTAGTTACATATTAATATCTGATAATAATTAAATATTGAAAACCGTGTTTATCTTTTTAAATAATGAATAAACTGTTGAGCTCTTGTGATTCATTTCTAACCATACGCTTATATCTGATCTTACATTAAATTATGGACTTGTTTTCAAATGAATTTAGAAAACCGTGATTATTTTGACTACCCACCAGTATCATTTAAGAAAACAAATATTTCTCCCTCTTTTGGGACTTTGGGTGTCTGGATTTTGAGCTTCTTGGTATCTTGGTCTGTATGACTTTTGGTAGTTGAGGTGCTGCGATCATGGCAGTCAGGAGTTTGGCCCAGACCCGTATATTAGGTATTGTGGGAGTCGCTGGCTGTCATGCGAGTCGCCTGACAGTCGGCAAGGCTTGAAGATCTTCTACCTAGATATTCAATGTAGGGTGGCTTGTCTGAATATAGAGGGTTTCCAAGAACAGCACATATACACATATGAATACATACATACATATACATATATATATACATATATATATATATATATATATATATATATATATATATGTCATAAGTAGGGGTAGGAAACACTGGAGTCTTAGTCTGACTTCATTCTATTCCTGACTAGTTTCGCAAAAGTTTGATTTTTATTTCATTTTATTATATTTAATTATTTATTTATTCATATCTAAAAATCAAACCTGCGAAACTAGTCAGGAATAACATCAGACAAAGACTTTGTTTCATACTCCCGCTTACGTCAATCTGTCAGAATGTCTCAACACCAATGTATATATATATATATATATATATATATATATATATATATATATATATATACATTGTGGTGTGTGTGTGGGTGTGTGTGTGTGTGTGTGTGTGTGTGTGTGTGTGTGTGTGTGTGTGTGTGCGTGCGTGTGTGTGCGTTTATGTATAAACATATATCTATGTAAGTATGTACAGTATATATAATCATGTATATGTGTGTGTGTACTCAACCTGTTGGGAAACATGACTTCACCTAGGACCCCTGCAGGTTTCTGGTCCTCCTCCTCCTCCTCCTCCTCCTCCTCCTCCTCCTCCTCCTCCTCCTCCTCCTCCTCCTCCTCCTCCTCCACCCTCGTTAGCCTCAAGGGTTTGCATGATGTCACCTCCCAACCTTTTCCTCCTCCTTGTACTCCTCCTCCTCCTCCTCCTCATTCTACTTCTCCCCTCCCCCTTTCTCCTCGTCCTCTTCATTCTCCTTTTCCCCCCTTCTCCTCCTCTTCCTCATCTCTCTCCTCAATCCCCCTCCTCATTCTCTTCCTCTTCTTTCTCTACCTCCTCATTCTCCTTCTCCCCCCTTCTCTTCCTGCTCTCCCTCCTCTTTCTCCTTCTCCTCCTCCTCATTCTCTTTCTCCTCCTCCTCTCCCTCCTCTTTTTCCTTCTCCTTCTCCTCCTCATTCTCTTTCTTCTTCTTCTTATTCTCCTCCTCCTCCTCCTCCTCCTCCTCCCACTCTTGACTCTCACTCATTTTCCCTCTTTCTTCCCTTCTCTCTCCTTCTACATCTTTCATCTTTTCCATTATACTTCTTTCCCCATCTCCTGTTCTTCTTCCTTCACACCGTGTCTTCCTCCTCTTCTTCTCCTCTTCCCGATCTCCTCCTCCTCCTCCTCCTCCGTCTCAGCCTCCACTTCCTTGTGCAGCTTTGTTTAACAATGTATTCAGCCACGAAGAGTATCAACAGGGACAAAGCCAGTGGGAGAGGGAGGGAGGGAGGGAGGAGAGTGAGTGAAGGAAGGAGGGGAGGGTTGGTTAGGAAGGAAGGAGGGAGGGAGGGAGGGAGGGAGGGAGGGAGGGAGGGAGGGAAGGAGGGAGGGAAGAAGGAGGAGAGTGAGTGAAGGAGGAAGAGGGGAAGGAAGAGGAAAGCGAGTGGGAGAGGGAGGGAGGGAGGGAGGGAGGGAGGGAGGGAGGAGGGAGGGAGGGAGGAAGGAGGGAGGGAGGAGGAAGGAGGGAGGAACGAAGGAAGGAGGAGATTGAGTGAGGGAGGGAGGGTTGGAGGGAGGGAGGAAGGGAGGGAGGGAGTGAGGAAGGAGGGAGGGGAGGGTTGGTTAGGAAGGAAGGAGGGAGGGAGGAAGGAGGGAGGGGAGGGAGGAAGGAGGGAGGAACGAAGGAGGGAGGGAGGGAGGAAGGAGGGAGGAACGAAGGAAGGAGGAGATTGAGTGAGGGAGGGAGGGTTGGAGGGAGGGAGGAAGGAAGGAGAGTGAGTGAAGGAGGGAGGGGAGGGTTGGTTAGGAGGGAGGGAGTAAAGTTGGGAGGAAGTGAGGGAGTAAAGTTGGGAGGAAGTGAGGGAAGTAGGAAGAAAGGGAGTGAGGAATTGAGGAACCGAGGAACTGAGAGATTGAAGGAGGGAGGGAGGGAGGGGGGGAGGGAGTGAGTGAGGGAGGGAGGAAGATGCCGTATTGGGGGAATATGATTATTCATTTCCCCGTTCATTGGCGCTACCGTTCATGTGACAGGTGAGCTATGAAGACACAGCCCACAAGACCCAAATTCCACGTTTGGTTTCTTAAGAACATAAGAATGGAAGAGACTGCAGGAGACCATAAGGCCTACACTAAGTAGTCCCATGTCCCTTACCACCTGTCATAAAGGTATTTAACTTTTTCTTAAAACAATCAACTCCGATGACAAGATGTCTTGTCATTTGGTCAAATAAAACAAAAAATCATAATAAAACAACAAAATGTTTGATGATCAAACAGCACCAGAAAAATATGACGTCATCAGTCCTCCTCCTCGAGGAGGACTGATGACATCATCAGAAAAATATGACGTCATCAGTCCTCCTCGAGGAGGACTGATGACGTCATATTTTTCTGGTGCTGTTTGATCATCAAACATTTTGTTGTTTTATTATGGTTTTTTGTTTTATTTGACCAAATGACAAGACATCTTGCCATCGGAGTTAAATGGGTTAAAACAATCAATGGTATCAGTGTTCACTACATAGCTACTAAAATGTATTCCATTTGTTAACCACTCTATTGGTATACCAGTTCTCTCCTATTTCCTGGATGACAAGTGGTAACGGACGTGGAACTGCCTAGTGTAGGCCCTATGGTCTCTTGCAGTCTCCTTCATTCTTATGTTCTTTTTAAGGATTCTTGCAATTTGGGGGCCCGCTGACTTCGAAAGAGAAAGATTAAATTGTTTTCTTAACTCCTTCCTCGGCGGGAAGGAGGATTTCTTTCGTCTGGTGAATCAGACACAGGAAGGGCAAACGAACTGAACTAACAGTTTCCATTGTGAGTCATTAGCTCAGAGTTAGCATTCGCTGCGAGAGAGGCTCCCCAGTACCACCCACGGGGGGGGAGAGAGAGAGAGAGAGAGAGAGAGAGAGAGAGAGAGAGAGAGAGAGAGAGAGAGAGAGAGAGAGAGAGAGAGAGGGGGGGGGAGGGGGGAGAGGGAGAGAGGGAGGGAGAGAGAGAGAGAAATAGAGAGAGACGGAGAGAGAGAAATAGAGAGAGACGGAGAGAGAGACAGAGAGAGACAGAGAGAGAGAGACTCAGAGAGAAAGAGAGACAGAGAGAAAGAGACAGATAGAAAGAGACAGAGAGAGAAAGAGACAGAGAGAGAAAGAGACAGAGATAGAAAGAGACAGAGACAGACAGACAAAGAGAGAGAGAGAGAGCGGGAGCGAGAGAGTATTAAACGAGATGGGATTAACTGTCTCACCGATTTGAAAGAATAGAATTCCTTGAAGGTAACCAGAATAAAGGCATAAGTGTGCAAGATTCTGTAAGTGAGAAGTATAGCTGTGTTCACAATATTTGAACCACCCCAGAATGGTCACCAACTTTATGGATGGGGATGACAGGTGGTGATGGATACGGAGCTGCCTAGTGTAGGCCTTATGGTCTCCTGCAGTCTCCTTCATTCTTATGTTCTTATGATAAAGTTATCAGCTTTCGTCGAATTATTAATAAAATTCTGTACAGGAAAACACACTATACAGAAGTGTGAATGAAATAATAATAATGATGATAAT
>NC_134802.1:42170485-42172985 GCF_046742065.1 Oratosquilla oratoria | reverse complement strand
CCTTCAACTGATTAAAGGCGACTGGCGGCAGATAGCAAAGTAAATCTCTTGACTTTGGGTAGAATAAATCCCTGAAAGTGTGCCCTATCCTCGTGGGGATTAACAAAGGATTAACCCATCCACCAGTTAATCGGAATAAATCACTTTAGTGTTAGGCAGAATAGATTTCTTTAATCGCGTCATTTATACAAAACAGATAAATGCACAGTTGTCTCACTAAATATGGGTTTCATCTCCTAATATGTGACATTGAAAACAGGTCAGAGCTCAGAGATTTCAAGTTTACCACGAGAAAGTAAAAAAAAAAAAAAAAAAAAAAAAAAAAATTAATGTTCATGAGGGTTAACCCATATTATGTTTACTTTGTGGAGGAAAAGATTAATGATGAAGTTTCCGGGAAGAGGTCGGTCTACCATGAATATGCAGTGCGGTGGACAGGGCGCGTTGCAAGAATATGGGAAGAAGAAATCGAAGAGGAAGAGGAAAGAGAAAAAGAGGAAGACAAAGAAAATGAAGAGGAGGAGGAAGAAGAAGAATATGAAGAGGAAGAAAAAGGAGAAGACAAAGAAGAAAAAAGACGAATAATACGAGGAAGAAAAAGAAAAAGAAGAAAAAGAAGAGGAAGAAGAGGAGGAAGAAGAAGATGAAGAGGACGAGAAGAAAAAGAAGTATAAGAAGAATACGAGGAAGAAAAAGAGGAAGAAGAAAAAGAGAAAGAAGAGAAAGAAGAGAAAGAAGAAGAAGAGAAAGAAGAACAAGAACAAGATGGAAGAAGAATTAGAAGAAAACGAAGAACAAGAAGACAAAGAAGCAGGAGAAAATTAAGAAGATAAAAAGATACTCTTCAAGGTTGTTTACGATGAAGAACGTCATCGCTGTGCCTCGAAAAAGGGTTCCACGAAAAATATAAATTAGGAAAGGAGAGGAGGAGGAGGAGGAGGACGAAAGATGCTATTCAAGGTTCTATGGTGCGATGGAGGAGGAGAGGTGGTCCTTCGGCCACAGGTCAGCAATTCGTACTCGAGGACGAGCCGAGAACCTCGGAAGAGAAAGTCTAAGAAAGGAAGATGATGGTTGTGGGATAAGATGTTCTTTAAGGTTGCATGGGATGGAAAAAGTGGTTCTGCCGCGAGCCACCAATTATTATTTGATGAGAAACTGAGGGGGAAGCTCGAAAATAAATAAATAAATAAATAAATAAATAAATGGAATGTAGTTAAAGTTTTTTCCTAAGAAAATGATGCTGGTGCTTCTTTTTTGAACCATCAATTATAAGTATTCGATGACGGGTTGAGAACACAGAAAACGGAAGTTCGAAAAGAAGGATGGAGTAAAAGGTGTTCTCCAGGTCCATAAATTTTCGAAGTTGATCTTTCCCGGACTCACCAACGAGTCAAGGACGCAAGAGAGGAGAGAGAGCACAGGAAGACCATGGTGAAATGTGTTCTTCAAGTCTACGAAATATATCTTCCCCTGGCGCCTCGAGGCGCCTATAACTAATAAAGGACCTAATGAAGATCGCGTGAGGAGATTTGGCAAGAAAGAACATAGCCAAAGGTGTTTTACAAGTCCATAAAACGGAGGAACTTGTCTTTCTGCCCGAAGGATGTACCACGAACTAATCGAGGACCAGTTCATTCGTCTTTGGGTAATGACGGTTTTCGAAGGGCGTTGTTGTTCGCGGTCGGGGCGGCGCTGAAGGGCGCCCCATAGAAGGCCGGTGATTGGCTGAAGTGGGTGAAGGGGGGTGACCCTCGTGCGTGCGAGGTTCTTGAAGCGGCGGGGCCGGAAATGGTTGCTCTCTGGCGTTTTTATGACTTTGTATGTGTGTGTATATATATGTATATAATACAGTATATATATATAATATATATATATATATATATGTGTGTGTGTGTGTGTGTGTGTATGTGTGTGTGTGTGTATATACATACATGTATATACATAATATATATATATATATATATATATATATATATATATGTGTGTGTGTGTGTGTGTATGTGTGTGTGTGTGTATATATACATACATGTATATACATAATATATATATATATATATATATATATATATATGTATGTGTGTGTGTGTGCATGTGCGAGAACTCTATGAATAAATAAAGGGCTTATGTAGTATGTCACTCAAGTTTAAATTCCCTAGCATATAATAAATGGCCAAAACACACACACACACACACACACACACACACACACACACACACACACACACAAACACACGCACACACGTACACACACACGTACACACACACACGCGCACATACACACGCACACACACACACACGCGCGCACACGCACACACACACACACAAACACACACACACACAAACACACACACATATATGCTTATACTAAATATGATCTTGAAGAGGAAACCTGCTGTGGCGCAGTGGTAACGTGCGCCGCCCAGGGAGGTCGATTGCACGAGTTCGACCCTGGTCGCGGCGCAGAGGTCATGAGGGTTATCCCCTCGAAGAAGCGGTT
>NC_134802.1:42157985-42160485 GCF_046742065.1 Oratosquilla oratoria | reverse complement strand
CTGCCTCTCTCTCTTCCCATTTCTCTCTACCTTTCTCTCTCTCTGTCCGGTGAAATAAAAAAAATGGGCGAAGAAAATAAATACGAGAATTAACAAATGACGCAAATATAAACAAAGATGGACGTCTCAGACAATCTCGGTTAAATCTATCTTTATAGAAAATAGAAATTTCTAAACCACTCTTATTGGGGTAGGAAGCTTTTCTTTTTGGAAAATAATAGTAAAAACAAATAGGAAATATTAGGGGATTTGTTCTAGGTGGAGGTTAGAAAACAAAAGAAAACTAGATACAATTTAAATAAAAAGAAAATGTATGTATATACTGTATATACGGAAAAGAAAATGATGAAGACTTAAAGGCGTTTATATTTTTTCTTTGTTACGATTGTACTTCAGTAAGGCAAGAATTGCTCGTGGTTATTCATGGGAACACACAGAAAACGGGAAAGACTTGTTAAAAAAATATCTTTATTCCGAAGAAAATGGGAAATTTCTTTGTCCTGTTAATTGTTCAATGTGAAAAGTTCTTCAACATGAATTAAAATTCTGAAAAATTGGTGAATATATAGAACTGATTTTTTACCTTTGTCTAATTAATTATTTGGAATCTGATTTAAAAATGGAAGGGATATGGACGCATGGAAAACGGAAACGACTAGAGAGAAAATGGGAAACGAGGAAGAATGCGAGCGACTTGTCTTGTCGTCAACTAGTAATCCAAGACGGAAATTACAATCGCAAATGATTTCAACGCATTTCTTACAATTATCACCCTTCTGATACAAATTCATTAGTTCTGTTTTGCTTTGTATAACTCCCACTGACTGGGATTCATCAAGCTGCTCAGAGCACTGGATTATGACGTAAGATGATGATAAAATGCATCGAACGAGAGAACCTGACAGTTATACTGCGACATGACGTCACTTGCGTAGTCATCCTCGCAATGTCGACATTCTGAACAAAGACTCGGTAAAATATATATATAACCATTTTCGAAAATATATTCTTATTACTGTAATGATGAGCATATATTCTCATCACAATCTTAATATAAAATTGACATGACTTTGTCACTGTACGGTACATGGATTTTCAAATATATTTTTATTATTCTACTCTAAAATTCCGTGGGCATCGACAAAAGTAAACAAGAAATTCATAGAGCCACTAAATCCGTTGGACATAATCGCAGGCTCGTAAACAGCAAATCATAAGACTAATAGAGTGATCTGTTATGGAGATGCGACCGCAAGTATAAAAAAAAAATATTGCGAGATCTGATTGGATAGTTTACGCTAGAAAGATACGATGATAGTTACGAGGATGGGGGGGAAGATATTTTCTTTTATTATTCTTGAATATCTAGCGGATTTATCTCCCTATTCGAGAATTGTACAAGAAATAAATTGGAAATATGAAGAGAAATCCAACAGTTAAAGTATTTATGTACATGTGCATTTAAGCGTGTGTACATAAGTATTTGTAAATACGCATGGATTAATTTGCAATGCATAGACAGGCATAAATGGATGTTAATGGTATATTTATATGCACCAACACTCCCGTACACACACACACACACGCACATATTCGAGGCGCAATGGTAGTGTTCCCCGCTGCCACTACGGAGATCCGGGTTCGAATCCCGCCCAGGGCTGAAATAATTTCAGTATCGCTGAGCTGCGAGCCGTTACCCTAACTCTCGTGGGCGGAGAGTTGTGTGTGTGTGTGTAAGGTCACAGCATTACCCATAGATCGGTCATACGAGCTCTGAGCTCTCATCCGGGAGGGAAATAGCTGTCGATCACGAGTCCGACACGTGGTCCAAGACAGTGGTGAATCACACACACACATATACACACACACAAACACCCCTCCCTCGGCTTCACCTCCTGACAATACCACTGTATGGCAGTGAGTTATGGAGGTTAGGCAGACTCCTCCCCTTCGTTCTCCATTCACTTCTTCCTTTTATTCTATCCTCACTAAGGGGCGAATCCCTTACCCCCCTCCTCCTCCCCCCGTTCTACCCATTCCGTATCTTAACATCGTGCCTAACATCCCCCAGAACGCCCCAATCCTCTTCCCCCCCTCCCATTCCATAGCCACCCCTTCTGTAACATAAGGAGAACACCCTAACTATGGTTTAAAGGCGTTCATATTATTTCTTTGCTATGATTGTACTTCGGTAAGGCAAGAATTACTTGTGATTATTGATGGGAGAACATAGAAAACGAGAAAGACAACTTGTTAAAAAAAATCTATCTTTATTCCGAAGAAAATGGGAAATTTCTTTGTCCCGTTAATTGTTCAATGTGAAAATTTGTACACCATGAATAAAAATTCTGGAAAAAGCGTCGACCTGACGCCTAGCTGCGTGGTACAAGTATAGAAGGGTGACTGGGCCCTGGTTACAAAACCAGACTGCTTACATACACTGTCGGCGTTCCCAAAAGTAGCGAAGGAGACAGCCTCACAGAAACATGGCTCGGCAGGG
>NC_134802.1:42147985-42152985 GCF_046742065.1 Oratosquilla oratoria | reverse complement strand
CTCTTCCTTCACCTCTTTCTCCTCCTTCTTCTTGTCCTACTCCTGCTTCTTCTCTTTCCTCATTTTTCTCACTTTTATCATTTCCTTCTTTCATATCATCTTCATCCTCATTTCCCTCCGATTTTACTTTCTCTTTCTTATTCGCTTAATCCTGTTTACTTATGGACTTGTCTTCCATCACGTCCACACACACACACACACACACACACACACACACACACACACACACACACACACACACACACACACACACACACACACACACACACGCAAACACGCACACAAACTCACATCCCGCCCAGAGCTAAAATAATTTCAGCATCGCTGCGCTGTGAGTCGTTACTCCAACTCTCGTGGGCGGGGAGTTCGGGTGTTTGTATGTGCGTGTAAGGTCACAACATTACCCATAGATCGGTCATATACGAGCTCTGAGCTCTCTTCCGGGAGGGTAATGGCTGTCGATCACGAGTCCAACACGTGATCCAAGACACACACACGTCCCTCGATTTCGTTTTACCCCAAAGATGTTTCTCGTCTTTCTTCCTAAGACAGAATCCCCCGTCGACGCTTTGTTGGCCAATTGTCCCGAACAAGACAAGAGTCCCCACGAGACGCTGCAGGGCCTCCCAAACCGCTACAAATATTTAAAGAAGAAGAGGAGGGGGAAGAAGAAAAAGAAGAGAAAGAAGAAGAAAATGAAGAGAAAGAAGAAGAAAAAGGAGAGAAAGAAGAAGAAAAAGGAGAGAAAGAAGAAGAAAAAGGAGAGAAAGAAGAAGAAAAAGGAGAGAAAGAAGAAGAAAAAGGAGAGAAAGAAGAAGAAAAAGGAGAGAAAGAAGAAGAAAAAGGAGAGAAAGAAGAAGAAGAAGAAGAAGAAGAAGAAGAAGAAGAAGAAGAAGAAGAAGAAGAAGAAGAAGAAGAAGAAGAAGAAGAAGAAGAAGAAGAAGAAGAAGAAGAAGAAGAAGAAGAAGAAGAAGAAGAAGAAGAAGAAGAAGAAGAAGAAGAAGAAGAAGAAGAAGAAGAGGTGGAAGAAGAAGAGGTGGAAGAAGAAGAAGGTGAGGAGCGTACGCCGGAAGGCGCCGAATAGCCGGGGCCGAATCCTTTACCTCTGCCTTTGGGCCTACAGAGAATTCAGGGAACCGCTGATTGTGATTGGCCGATTCTATACACACGAGTAGCTGTCTTTTAGCATCTTTTAGAGTTTCTGAAAAAGCTACATATAGAGACAAAGGCATCAGAAGTAAAAATTGGACCTGGAACAGTGTCATATCTATCCAATTTCCCTGATTCATATCTATATCTATGACAGTATCTATATTCGTATCCATATCTATACCTATCTATCGATCAATAGCTATCTATCTATCTATATATATATATATATATATATATATATATATATATATACATATACATATACCGCGTTGAATGGGCTAAGAGCATATTTATGATCCCAGAGGTCTTAAGACTTTAGCACGAAAAGAATGATGATGATGATGATGATGATGATGATGATGATGACGCTGCGGTAATGCATGTCAACATTGCGTCATCGCGTTGAGCCCCGACTGCCCTGTCCCCTCGCGGCGGAATCTGAAAGCCAAACAGACGAAGCCAGGTCGATGCCACGTGGCAGAGGCACCTCGCTGACCGTCACGTTTTCTCTCTCTCTCTCTCTCTCTCTCTCTCTGTCTCTCTCTCTCTCTCTGGTTTTGTACTTGGATTGCCAGGCAAGGAAGTACTTGAAGCTTTCGATTGCAAGTCAGGGACCTCATATTAAAATAAACGAATCAATAGAATATATATACTGTATGTATATATATATATATATATATATATATATATATATATATATATATATATATATATATATATTTACATAGGAGACTGTCGGAGAATGAGATAAGATGGGCAGAAAATCTGTATATTTCGACCACTATCTGTGGTCCTCTTCAGTAGAATGATACATATATGTATCATTCTGCTGAAGAGGACCTGTATGTATCACTCTGCCGAAGAGGATCACATATATGTATCATTCTGCTGAAGAGGATCACAGATAGTGGTAGAAATATACCAATTTTCTGCCCATCTTGTCTCATTCTCCGACAGTGGGTTAATAAGTCTCATTTTACAAATGTGCCACAGCATTATACCTTCCTATATTTGTATAGTAATGGGTAACGCACGAGTCATAGTCAGACTATAACTCCTGTATTTCCTATTGCCATTCACGTCAACCTGTTAGAACAGTGGTTCATAACCTGTGGGGAATTCCCCACTGGTGGGGATTGGCGGAGTTGCCAAGTGGGGAATGACCGGTCGGACAGAAGAACCACTGTCTTTTTTTTTTTTTATTATTGATGTGTTTTTGTTTCTTTTTGTTTGTTTCTGGTGTTAGAAATGTCAACAATGCATGGGTTAAAATCGAATTTGTCAAAGACCGATGATGTGGTGGGAAATGGAGAGTTGGCTCACTAAAAAGTGGGGAATTGGAGAAAAAAGGTTAAGAACCCGTGTTAGAATGTCTCAACATATATATAAATACATAAGTAGTTAAACAAAGGAACTGAAAAAGGTGGATCTCACACTTACCCGGACGAACCATGGTCTCTTGTTGTCGCATTTAAGGAGATCGACCGTCTTTTCTTCGACGTCGACCTTGAGGGCTTTGATGCACATCCAGACAGAGCGGCAAGGAGCCGAGCCCTTGTAGAAGTAGAATTCGGTGCTCAGCCACGCCATAGCGAAGTGAGGGGATCTTCGAGCCTCCGCACAAGGGAACTAGGACACGTGGGTGGTTGGCTGTGGGTCGCGCGCGTTAGATATTGTCTTTATTTTGCCTTTTTTTTTTTTTTAATAACTATAGATGTATAGATTCTATGCGTGTATGTTTTTCGTCACTGTTTCTGTTTTGTCACTAGAAAATAGAACACATACATATATATTAGATCACATTAAGAAATCACACACTATTTTGAAAACAATCACTAAATCACTATATTAGATAAACTCTCACTGAATTACGAAATCTTAAACAATTGTCACTATATCACAGAATGCATTTCGATATTCATTTCCTTGATAGTACCATAATTTGGAAAAATGGTGCCGTTTTCTTTTTTGAATTATGTAAGATTCTGTATTTCATAGAAGCCATGTAAACACTGAACCTAACAGGCATCACATAAAAAACTATAACTGAAAGTTTTCTGACGTTCTGAATGAGAATAGTAACGTTGATTTTTTGACGTATCACTTCGTAAAACCCTTTTTATATTCCACTTGTTATCTCGTGTAGTAGTGTCCTGATGTGGCTGTAGATGGCGCTGAGGAAGGAAGGGCCTTTGGAAGAGACACACACAATGCAGCAAGTCCCAGCGTCGTTCCAGAACGGGGAGGGATGTGAGGAGAAGAGACATCTCGCCTCTCGCTGTGCCTCAAAACGGTGAGGACGCGCGCGCTGTGGGACAATAGATCCGCCCTTCTGTGCTCGCATCTGAACTAAGATTTTTTTTTTTTCATTCATTTTTTATTCTATTCTATTTTATTTTACTTTTTGTTTTGTTCTGCATTGTCTCCCGAAATCCGTTACACCCGTGGACCACGATATCACAGAGTTTTGTTTTTTGTTTTTATTTATCATGTCGTTCTGTAAGTCTTTGTTGTCCGTAAAACCAGATTTGGACGAAACATCTGAACGTTAATTTATGAATCCGATTTCTTCATTGTTTGTCACGAATATTTCAAATATATATTTTTTCTTAAGAAATCGAAAATCAACACTTGGCTCATCATGCACTACAGAATCAGGATTTCGTGTTTGTTCTACTTATGGCAATGTAGATTTAGATTTTTGTATTTCCGTTCAACGAAAAAAAAATCACGTCACACACTTATTGTACCTTTATATCACTTGGCGTAGGACGCATTTCTGTTTTTTTCCTATACCCCACGATACCACAGAAATGAATAGAATTGCAAGACGGTAGCCAGAATAAAAATAAAGGTATCACAGATATGGAAGGGATGGACAATATGTACACACACACGCACGCACACAGACACACAGACACACACACACACACACATACATACATACACACACGACTCGTGGCGCAGTGGTAGAGTTCCTGGCTGCCATGACCATGCTGAACAATGGTATATCGCACACACACACACTCACACATACACACATACATACACACACGACTCGTGGCGCAGTGGTAGAGTTCCTGGCTGCCATGACCATGCTGAACAATGGTATATCGCACACACACACACTCACACATACACACATACATACACACACGACTCGTGGCGCAGTGGTAGAGTTCCTGGCTGCCATGACCATGCTGAAAAATGGTGAATCACACACACACACACACACACTCACACACACTCACACACACAAATACACACTAAGCGAGGACAGCGTAGCACTACAGACAAACATCTCGCCACTCGAGAAATCTTGACCTTTTTTTAAGACGGCGGCGTACTTTATATGTTTGATTCTGACGTGCGCTTTGTTCACCTGAATAAGGCGACCATCTGCCTGAAGGAAGTCTTGGCCGATCGAGACCCACTTCTGGTCAGAGTCGTCCCATTGAGGCTTTCGGTTACCCGAAGTCCTTAGCCAGAACTAAATCAGTAAAGTGCGTCACGGAGCCCGAGAGACGGCGACCCTTGAGTGGAGAAAGGAGAAGTCCTGTCCTTCTGAGAGAGAGTGAGAGAGAGAGAGAGAGAGAGAGAGAGAGAGAGAGAGAGAGAGAGAGAGAGAGAGAGAGAGAGAGAGAGAGAGAGAGAGAGAGAGAGAGAGAGAGAGAGAGAGAGAGAGAGAGAGAAGAGAGGGATAGAGATAGAGAGAGAGAAGAGAGGGATAGAGATAGAGAGAGAGAGACAGAGAGACACAGAGAGGGAGAGAGAGACAGAGAGACACAGAGAGGGAGAGAGAGACAGAGAGACACAGAGAGAGAGACAGACAGAGAGACAGAGACAGA
>NC_134802.1:42137985-42140485 GCF_046742065.1 Oratosquilla oratoria | reverse complement strand
GTGTGCATTCATAAATAATTATATATATGTACTATATATACACGCGTTTGTATGTGTTTTTTTGTATCCACGTATATGTTTTTACAGTGTATGTTTGTGTATACAGGCATGTAAAATTATGTGGACATACAATAAATGTGCGTTAATACACATGTTTTAAAGTGCACATGCACTTGAACGAATGCTTTATACACGCCCGTGCGAGTGTGTGGAATCGATAGTGCATCTATCCTACTAAAGCAGCATTTCCCAAACTGGGGAAAATTTCCCAATGGGGGAAATTTGAAGAAGCTACCATGGAAAAAATAATGACACTGCCTACTAGCAATAAAAAATATCAGATGGATTTTCTTATGTCTGAGAGAGAGAAAGAGAAAGAGAGAGAGAAAGAGAGAGAGAGAGAGAGAGAGAGAGAGAGAGAGAGAGAGAGAGAGAGAGAGAGAGAGAGAGAGAGAGAGGAGGGAGAGTTAGAGAGAACCTGTTGTAGCTGGGCAGTGTAGTTTACTATGTAACAATACGTTTATCAGTATATTTGTACATTTTTAAATAGATTAATAAATAGTCACATTGTATTTCGCCACGAAGGGGAAAATATAATGGTTGATATGGTTGTAGAAGGAAATAACAGAGAAAAGTTTGGGAACCACTATACTAAAGTTCTTCTTCCTCGAACTCTTACGTTGGTATTCGTAAGAAAAAATTTTCCTTATATAAATCTTTCCTTATATAAATCTTATATAAATCCTTGAAAGTAAAAGATTTTTTCTTAAAAATACCACTGTAAGAATCTTACGGTTGTATTCTTAAAAAACAAAAATCTTTCCTTACATAAATATTTCCTTATATAAATCTTATATAAATCCTTGGAAGGGAAAGATTTTTTCTTAAGAATACCACCGTAAGAATCTTACGGTGGCATTCTTAAAAAAATTATTTTCTTACATAAACCTTTCCTTATATAAATCCTTGGAAGGGAAAGAATTTTTTAAGAGTATCACTCTAAGAATCTTACGGTGGCATTCTTAAAAAAATCCTAACATAAATCTTTCCTTATATAAATCCTTGGAAGGGAAAGAATTTTTTTAAGAATACCACCCTCTGCGTGAAAGGCGACCTGAAGGGCGAAGTGTGTCTTCGGTCACCTCCTTCGGCAGATGGCAAGACTCTCTCGTCCAAGGGGAATTGGTTACATGGAGGAGATCAGGGCGAAGTGGATAGTGCTCTATTAATTCTAGAGCAGCGTTTCTCAACCAGGGTTCCGCAAAGGTCCCTAAGGGTTCCGCAAAGGTCCCTAAGGGTTCCGCAAAGGTCCCTAAGGGTTCCGAACAGGTCCCTAAGGGTTCCGCAAAGGTCTCTAAGGGTTCCGCAAAGTTCCCTCAGGGTTCCGCAAAGGTCTCTAAGGGTTCCGCAAAGGTCCCTAAGGGTTCCGAAAAGGTCCCTAAGGGTTCCGCAAAGGTCCCTAAGCGTTCCGCAAAGGTCTCTAAGGGTTCCGAAAAGTTCCCTAATGGTTCCGCAAAGGTCCCTAAGGGTTCCGCAAAGTTCCCTCAGGGTTCCGCAAGAACAAGTGAGATAAGCTAATGCACTTTTGATTTTTTATTTAATTTCATATACGCGATATAATTAAACCCGCACGACATATTCTTGGTTATTGTAATAGTGTAATCCAGACATCATCCTATCTAGCCTATTATTACGATGAAAATAAAATGAGAATGATATGGTATATGTTTTTTTTTGTTTTTTGTTTTTTTGCGCAGGGGTTCCTTGAGACATGCAATTTATTTTAAAGGTAACGCAAGGGTAAAAAGGGTGAGAAACGCTGGTTTAGGGTGAAAGATATTGTGGAGGCGGTAAAGGAGAGGGAGTGAAATTGGATAAGTTAGTGCGAACGACTGATGAGCGATGGAGCAAATGTGTTACTGAATGGACGCCGCGAGATAGGAAGCGTGGAAGAGGGAGGCCAGACAGAAAGTGGAAAGACGAGATCGAGAAGTTTGCGGGGGTGACGTGGCAGAGGATGACGCGGTCGTATGAATCATGGAATGCTATGAAGGAAGCCTTTGTTCAGCAGTGGACTCGGGATGGCTGATTTGATTGATTGATTGATTGACTGAAATGTACTAAACATTACAGTTCCACCGTAAAAGAGTTGGGTAGTCAATAACCTCAATACGTGATTCTGATCTCAACTATACAAAATCGCTTTTAGGCAGCCAGAACAAAATATCTCAAGTCTCTTGTTTCTCCCAAGAAGGATAAAGACATCTCTCTCCTTTAGTCGTAACTTTACGACGTCAATGAACCTTTTACGACATCTGGATCTACTCGTACCTCTGTTTTCTTGCTAGTAGGTACCCCATATAAGGTACTGACTGCATACAACTTACACTGTCGTTACTCTAGGGACATTGGGGACACCCCTATGGACCACAGGCACGGTGAGTCACTTTCGCGCTCTACCGGCCCTCCGTTCCGCTGCCCACGGACAGAAGCCCCGATT
>NC_134802.1:42117985-42132985 GCF_046742065.1 Oratosquilla oratoria | reverse complement strand
ACACACACACACACACACACACACACGTGTATTCAGACTTAGCAAGGGATGCACGTAGGAGCAAATCCACCCAAACATGCACAGAGACAAATAAAAGTCTCATTTTTCATTTTCCCTTTTTCTCTCTTTTGTGTCTCCTGTGATGTCCGTGCAGGGACACAGTCTTCAGTTGTATACACATCTACCCCCGCTTATGAATTTACATGAAAGGACAAATGTTTACCCGCTTTTGTATGTTTACATTATTCCATGTATATGTTATCGAAGACGCACGCAAACATATCTGAAGTCATCCAGGAAGACACACTTATGTCTGACACGTACCCTTAAACGGTTACCAGGGTGGAATTCTCCCGGTGTTTTCGTGATGGTTTTGTAACTCATAAGCTTGGCAGAGTGGCTCCGGCTTGACACGCCCAGTAGCTTCAGTGTTTAGCTTGACTTGATTAAGGGTAGGTGAAAGGTGAAGAGCTGTATTTTCATTGTGTATTTAAAAAAAAAAAAAAAATTGGTCAAATAACATTTTGTAATTTTTTTAATTTGGGTAAAATTCTCCCGGGTTAACCTTCCACGTTAGCAAAATAGAAGGTAACCATTTTAGTGTATAGATGAGAAGACGGACAGCTAAAAAGCTGGCGCCCAAGAGTCGGGTCCAACCTCTTTATGTTCTGTTTTGTCGTCGATAAGATTCATTCCTCGAGAAATGGATTACGAGTTGACTTTCTCTTTTATCGCCGTGATAAGAAATTTGACGAACGTATTTGTGGTGGAATTTATCGTCCGTTATTATTTGTCTGTTTTGTTTATCATTATTTGCTTGATTTTCATTTATTATTAGTTCTCTGTTAATTTATTATTATTTACTATTTACCTGTTTGTTTATTATTCAACTATACCTATACATTTATTTATTTATTATCATGTATATGATTATATATATATATTTTTTTCCACCTCCGACCTAGATATGGACCAAAGGGTCTCCGCCTTTATGATTCTTTGTACGAGAAAGTTGACTCACGCATTTGAGGTGGAATTCGTCATACGTCGACAACAAAACACAAAGTGGGACGACCTAACACTTTTGGACAACTTATTAGTTGTCCGGTATTTCTTAATTACTCCAGGCCTTGAGAACTGTTTCTCTGGATATTCTGTAGTCATTACCAAATCTATTAATGCTAATACATCCTCTAGAAGTCAGTTTCATTGATGAAATGCCTTTATAAAAGAAAGGGAAAATATATTTGGACGATTTTGGACAGAAGGGAACTTTCGAAACGGAGTGTAGTGTATACAAGAAAAAGAAATGTACCGTATTTGATAGCTTACATGAGGCGTTTGGAAAAAAGAAAATAATGTCTAAGAAAACCAGCCTGCGCCTTATAAGGCCAAGGTTCAGGTTTGGTATAGTGGTTAGTGATTAATGTACGATATCAGTGTCCCTTTAATCAAACAAAAAATGGAATAACGTGAAGAATGATAATACATTCACACACACACACACACACACACACACACACACACACACACACACACACACACACACACACACACACACACACACACAATTATATATATATATATATATTTATATATACATATATATTATATATATACATATATGTAACATATTAATTCATCTTTGTATGCATATGTGTAACATTATATGTATATGTATGTACAATTGTACAGATTTTTTTAAAGTGTAGGCGCGTCACACGCAAGCACACAAACAAACACGCAAGCACACAAACAAACACGCACACACACACACACACACACACACACACACACACACACAGAGCCAGCCTGGCACTTTATCATATGTTCTTTTTACTGATACAGTGACGCCTCCTGTGGATCCAGACAGACATTCCCCGGCGTGCCTGGCCGACGGAGGACCATGTCTTTTGCGGGGGAGGACGAGAGAAGATATTTTAGGCCCTGGGAGGAGAGAGGAGACACCCTAGCTATGATGGTGTCCAGTAAGACCCCTCCACTACCCCGGGGCTGTCCACATTGCAGTGTATGGGCCTGCAAATAACTTAGGGTGGTATTCTTAAAAAGAAATTCTTCCCCTTCCAAGAATTTATATAAGATTTATATAAGGAAAGATTTTTTAAGAATACCACCGTAAAATTCTTTCGGTGGTATTCTTAAGAAAAAAATTCTTTCCCTTCCAAGGATTTATATAAGATTTATACAAGGAAAGATTTGTATAAGGAAAGATTTTTTTTAAGAATACCACCGTAAGATTCTTTCGGTGGTATTCTTAAGAAAAAAATTCTTTCCCTTCCAAGGATTTTTATAAGATTTATACAAGGAAAGATTTATATAAGGAAAGAATTCTTTTAAGAATACCACCGTAAGATTCTTACGGTGGTATTCTTAAAAAAAATATTTCCCTTCCAAGGATTTATATAATATTTATAAAAGGAAAGATATATTTTTTTAAGAATACCACCGCTACTTTCCCCATCCAACATATCACACCCTCATTCTCACTTCACAAACTCACCCTGATACTACCTCATCCTCACCCTACATCACCTTATCTCATAGCAACACCCTAACCCAGTGGTTCCCAAACTGGGGGATAAATTACCCCCCGGGGGGTGGTAGTTTAACAATCTTTCTGGGGTAATGGAAGGGTGACAGGAAAAATAAGTTGAGAATTCTGAAAATCAAGAAGAGAATTCCTCAATTAGCTTCAAGCATTTACCTCCATCCATCACACTGATGTTTTTTATATATTTGGCAATAGTCACTAGAGATGCATAACGTTCAAGTACAATAAATAAACGGAAATATATCTAGTGTTTTAATTTAGCCATATATATATATAATATATATATATATATATATATATATATATATATATATATATATATATATATATATATATCAATGTTGACAACATTTTGTGAAAAGGGTAACATGATTAACATGGCATGGTAAACTGGGTAATAAGCTGTAAAGGTTTGGGAACCACTGCCCTAACCTAACAGTCGCGTCCTAAACCGGCAACATCACTCACACCCAAAAATATTACACCAAACCCACATCACCTCCACCACCTCATCCGCATGAACGCAACCCCGAAGCATCATGGGGAGATCGTTGTCGGAATCCTCCTGCAGCGAGCGTCCTTCCAGAAGATTTTTGTTTTTCTTTTTTTGTGGGTCCCCAACGAGATTTAGTGGGTCCTCAAAGTCACTAATGACGTCGGGAGTGAGAAAAAGAACGATGAAATTCAGACGCTTTTCTTTCTGCGTGCGTATTTGTCTACCATTTCACTTCGATATCTGCCTTTCTTCGCGTTCTCTATATGTCTATGAACATATCCTTACTATCAATATTTTTATACATACACACACACAGACACACACACGCACACACACACACACACACATATTATACATATATATATATATATATATATATATATATACAAATATATTTGTGTTTGTGTATGTGTGTGTGTGTGTGTGTGTGTGTGTGTGTGTGTGTGTGTGTGTGTGTAACACGTGCGTGTATGATGTAGAGAGAGAAATACTATCGAGGTAAACATCTATTCTCAACAACTTGCCGACCGAAGACTTTTCTGTATGAATGAAATGGACACAGGTGGATGAAAGAGGGAAAAGAGAAAATCATAAAGTTAAAAGGGTAGGGAGAGGACTTCACTAGAATTTTCTGAATCGGGGAAACGCGCCAGGAATGGACGCAGTAGCGGGAGGAACGTTGGCGAAGTGAGATGAGAGATGGTCTGAATAGCTAAATACTTGTCGATGGTTTCGGGGGAAGGACACATCCCAGATGGAAAGAAGTCTCTCCAATGTTCATCTGGGGTGTTTATATGCCTAATTGCATTTACTTAATTGTATTACATAGGAAATGAGCTACGCTCGCGGGGTACCGTCTTCTACTCTCCATTTTATCATATCTAGCTTCCTATAAATGTATGTTCCAGCTTGGTCATTATTGTGTGTGTGTGTGTGTGTGTGTGTGTGTGTGTGTGTGTGTGTGTGTGTGTGTGTGTGTGTGTGTGTGTGTGTGTGTGTGTGTGAGAGAGAGAGAGAGAGAGTGCGTGCGTGCGCGCGTATACGTGACCAACTTCAAAGAAAAATATGTTTGTATATGTGCGTGTACCATGTAATGTATATTCATGGATCTTCTAAATTGTATGTATGTACAAATACATGTACTTCGTAGTTATGTATGGACGCTTGCTCAACAGGCACACACCTCCGGCGGCAAAGGGTAGTCGGTGTTGCCAGATTACCTGGTTCGTGATATTTCGATTTCGTACACTTTTTTTTTTTTATACTTTTCTTTTATATTTCTTATTTTCCCCATGATAATGAGGACTTTCGCAATGGATTAAGAGGCAAAACTTTCTGTAAGGAGATTGCATGCAGAAAAAAGTGAACACGCTCGTTCATAGAAAAACAACAACCAGTGAATAACAACATTACAAAGGATCACAAAGGCGGAGTGCCGACAGGAGACCTTTTGGTCCATATCAAGGTCGGATGCGAAAAAAATTATAGTAATGATAATAATAAAAAAAAAAAAGAATAAATACAAACTATAATGAAGTAAATAATAACTAAAATAAATGCATCGGTATAGTTAAATAATAAACAGTTAAATAGTAATAATAAATTCACATATAACTAATAATAAATGAGAATCAAGCAAATAATAATAAACATTGAGTATAGCATGATATTTTAAGTATTTACTCGATTCTTAAAAATGAAACAAACTACACGCGATAACCGGTTGCCAAAGTAGTTTCTCGTCATAATTGGCTCTCAAATTAAACTAATTCTTGGAGGCAAGACTTCGATTCTTCCTCATCGTCATTTACGGTGCAACCCCGTTGGCTGGCGTTCGGTCCCTGGAGGAAGCCTGAGACCTTAACGAAGAGATGTTTGAAAACGGAAGGTGGTTTCTGTGGACTTGTTGGTCAATGTGGCGGCAGTTTGATTAGTTAATATGATTAATATGATTAATTAATTATCTCTCGCTAACGAGGGAATGTCAGAGGGGAGGGGAGGGGGAGGGGAGTCATCAAATGACAATAAGTTGTAGAAATTGCCTTTCTTGGTTGTGGGTGATTCGCACCACTACTCGAGACGCTAACGTCGCAACAACATAAACAATAACAACAACGACAATAACAACGGCAATGACAGGAAAATTAACAATAACATTATCAACAGCAATAACAACAAGAGCAACAACGACAATAACGACGGCAATGGCAGGAAAATTAACAATAACATCAACAGCAATACCAACAACAATGACAACAACGGTAATAACAGGAAAATTAACAATAACATCAACAACAGCAACAACAACGGTAATAACATGAAAATTGAAAATAACAACATCATCAACATAAACAACAACAACGACAACAGTAACAACAACAACGACAATAGCAGGAAAATTAACAATAAAAACATCATCATCATCATCAACAACAACAACACCAGTGACAACAGAAATAACAAATCGTCAATAACAGTATTTACAACAACAACAACGGCGACAGGAGGAATAAAATCCACAACAACATCGTCAACAACAGCAACAACCAAACCGGTAACAACTGCAACAAAAACATACATATACATACATACAAAAAATACAACATTAACAACAACAACAATAACAATCACTATCCCTCCATTGTCCCTAACACCTTAATCTATTTCTCTCTCCCTCTCTCTCTCTCTCTCTCTCTTTCTCTCTCTCTCTTTCTCTCTCTCTCTCCTTCATCGCTGCCCAACCTTGTAGTCCTGCCTCATCTCTCCCTCTCCCCCTCCCCTTCTTCCTCCCTCTTACATCCTCCTTACCTCCTTCTTCCCCTCTCCCCATTTCTATCTCCCTTCTTTTATCCCAGTCTCTCCCTTCTATTTCTCCTTCCCTCCTCTGCTCCTACTCCTCTCTTTCCCTTTATCTCTCTCCTTACCCTTCTCCTTACCTTCTCCTTACCTCACTCATTCCCCTCCTTTTTTCATTATCATTCCCATTTTTTTCCTTTCCCCCTCGCCTATGTCCTAAAATTGTTCCTCCTTTCTTCCTTCTCCTCCTCCCTAAGCCTTTTCCTCCTCCTCCTCCTCCTCCTCCCTCAATCTCCTCCCCTCCTCAATAAACATTCACCGCTCCTCATTAAACCTACTCCTCCCTAAACCTTACCCCTTTTCCTCCCTAAACCTTTTCCTCCTCCATCTCCCTCAACGTCTTCCCCTCCTCAATCTCCTCCCGTCCTCACTCAACATTCCCCGCTCTTCCTTAAACCTCCTCCTCCCTAAACCTCACCCCTTTTCCTCCCTAGACCCTCCCTAGATCTCCCCTTTCCCCCATCCACCTTCTCTCGCTCGCTCCCCCCCCCGTCACGCATTCCAAGGGTCTTGTGGCTACTCTACTCCTCTCTCTCTCGACTAATCCCCCTCTCTCCCCCACCTTCACCCCTCCCCCTCCCCTCCCCCACCTTCCCCCTCCCCTCCCTCCCCCTCCCCCCATCCCACCCATTCTTGGGTATTTACCTCCGCGACGCTACTAATACCACAGTAACATAGCCACGACCACCTCCACCTCACCTACCACGTTCACCGAGTCTGACTCTTTCTCCCTCTCTCTCTCTTATAGTTGTCAATATTCTCTTATTTATCTTTTTATTGTGTTCATGTGAAGGGTGCAGTTCTTATGCAATGCTCCCTCTTTCTCTCTCTCTCTCTCTCTCTTTTTCTCTCTTTCTCTCTCCCTCTCTCTTATAGTTGTCAAAATTCTCTTATCTATCTTTTTATTGCGTTTGCGTGAAGGGTGCATTTCTTATGCAAGGATTAAGCTTTACTTAATTAGATTTCTTTCACCCTTAAATGGCAGGGCGAAGTTACCTTACCTGGATGAAATGGTCTGGCATCAGCAGGAACAAAACCGTTGAAATATAAACTTAATAAATAAATAAATAAATAGATAAAATAAAATAGATAAAAAATAATAATAGAAATAAAAATCCTTCAGATGACTCCCCACCCCTCTACACTCAGTTGGACTGACTTGTTTGGTATGTATCATTACTTAACAGACTGTCCTAATTTCATTACTTTTCCTGCATATCGTCAAACAATCTTACCCACCGATGGGACCACAACTTTTTACTTGTTAGATATTTCTAACAAGCGAAACGTTGTTAGAATTCCTACGACACACATGGCGTTTTCCCTGACAAATAACCTAACAAGAAGTAATTTAACTGAAGGAAAAAAGGGACGAAATAGAGACAAGGGTAGACTGGAAAGGCTTGTCAATGAAAGGAAGAGATCAGAGAAAAGAAAGAGAAACATGGATCATATAGAAGAAACCGTTCGGAAAAGTAAAACTATTAAAGAAGGCGAGTGCAGACCAGGTTCAAGGAGGTAACAGATGATTCCCCCTCCTCCTCCTCCTTCTCTTCATTCTCCATTTCCTCATCCTCTATCTCGTTCTCGTATTCCTCCTCTTTCCCCTTCTCCACTTCTATATCCATCTCATCTTCTTCCTACTCCTCTCCTCCTACTCCTCTAACTCCTATAGATTTTCGACATCTTCCCTCTTTTACCTAGATCTTCCTCCTCTTCCTTCTCCTCATCCTCCTCTTCCTATTCTTTTCCATTTCCTATTCCTTTTCCTTTTATTCTTCCTCGCATTCATCCTCCTACTCCTCCTTTTCCTCTTTTGTATCCTCTTCTTCGTACTTCTCCTCCCCCTCCTAATTCTTCTCTTTCTCCCCTACCTCTCCCCCCTCCTCCTCCTCCTTCTTTACCTCCTCCTCCTACCACATCTCGTTCTCTTTCTCCTCCTCCTCGTCCTACTTCTTTTCCTCCCCTACCTCTTCCCCCTCCTCCTCCTTCTTTACCTCCTCTTCCTGCTATATCTCGTTCTCTTTCTCCTCCTCCTCCCCCTCCTACTTCTCTTTCTCCCCTACCTCTTCTCCCTCCTCTTCCTTCTTTACCTCCTCCTCCTGCCATATCTCGTTCTCTTCCTCCTCCTCGTCCTACTTCTTCTCCTTCTCCCCTACCTCTTCCTCCTCCTCCTCTTCCTCGTCCTACTTCTCTTCCTCCTCTTCCCCTCCTCCTGCTATATCTCGTTCTCTTTTTCCTCCTCCTACTTCTCTTTCTCCGCCTACCTCTTCCCACCTCCTCCTCCTCCTCCAGCCATATCTCGTTCTCTTTCTCCTCCCCGTCCTCTCTTCTGTGCTCTGCAGCCTTCACACTCGAACAACTTCGCTGGCCAAACTATTTACTCGCTTGCATCCCTCCTCCCCCACACCTTTCCACTCCCTTCCCTCCTCCACCCCTCCCTCTACCCGTCACCCTTTCTCTCCCTGTATGGGGTGTTGACTGCGTAAATTTGACTGGGTATCTAGTGACACCCCTACGGATCGTAGTCACGTAACATTCTTACACGACTGAAGATTAATGTCCGCTCAAAGGACAACTCCGATGACTTTATGTTATGCTGTTCCTCCTTGACCTCTAAGACTTGACCTCACGGATAGCGTTGGTGAAATTCGACAAAATTCTGAAAATATCATACTCTCACTTCCCTTCCCTTCCTTTCCTTCCCCTTTCCCCCTTTACTCTTCTCCTCGTTTCCCATCCATTCCCTAACCTCCCCTTCCCTTCCCTTTCCTTCTGTTCCCCTTTTCCTTTCTCAACCATATACCCCTCTCTCCCTTACCTTCACCCATACATTCTCCTTCGCCTTCCCATACCATTCCCACACTCCCCCTTCCCCTTCCCCCTCCTCCTTCTCCCCTCCCTCCATCCCTCCTCACATTCCACGCCCTCCATTCGCCCCCCTTCCCTCCCCCTCCCTCCCTCCAAGACATGACACGAAACGGGAGACTTGGTCTCGCTGTTGTGTCCACTTGCAACATTGCAACATGTTCCCTGCAACATTGCAACATGTTCCCCTGCAACACATCAACATTTATGTCATGCGCCCTTGTCACGAGTATCTTTGTGGTGACATGCTCCTATATGACGTATGTCCTCTGCGACTTGGGTCATTGTGACATGGAACAATATGTACCGTTATGAACTCGACATGTGGTCTTCTTGTCCAGCGCCTCATTCTTGTCCAGAACCTTTGGCATTCTCTTGATGACTACAGACCCCAAGAATCACACGAAGAATCGTCACCCTAGACTTCGACATGGTGACAATTGTTCATGTATGCTATCCAAGGGTGACAATTGTTCATGTGGGCTATCCTAGGGTGATATTTCTTCATATGGGTTATCCTAGTGTTACCATTCTTCACGTGGGCTATCCTAGGGTGACAATTCTTCAAGTGGGACATCCTAGGGTGACAATTCTTCACGTGGGTTATCCTAGGGTGACGATTCTTCATGTGGGCTATTCTAGGGTGACGATTCTTCACTTGGGCTATCCTAGGGTGACGATTCTTTACGTGGGCTATCCTAAGGTGACGATTCTTCACGGGGGCTAGCCTAGGGTGACGATGCTTCATCTGGGCTATCCTAGGGTGACAATTCTTTATGTGGGCTATCCTAGGGTGACAATTCTTCATATGGGCTATCCTAGGGTGACAATTCTTCATATGGGCTATCCTAGAGTGACAATTTTTCATGAGGGTTATCCTAGGGTGACATTTCTTCATGTAGGCTATCCTAGGGTGACAATTAACATGCGGGCTATCCTAGGGTGACAATTTTTCATATGGGCTATCCTAGAGTGACAATACTTCATGTGGACTATCCTAGGGTGACAATTCTTCATGTGGGCTATCCTAGGGTGACAATTCGTCATGTAGGATATCCTAGGGTGACAATTCTTCATGTGGGCTATCCTAGGGTGACAATTCGTCATGTAGGATATCCTAGGGTGACAATTCTTCAAGTGGGCTATCCTAGGGTGACAATTCTTCATGTGGGCTATCCTAGGGTGACAATTCTCCATGCGGGCCATCTTGGGTGACAATTCTACATGCGGGCAATCCTGGGGTGACAATTCTTCAGGTAGGATCCCATGGGGCGTTCTGGGGTGACCCGAGCCCACCCGTAAATAAATAAAATCGCCTGACGGCACCCAGGGGTCGATCATGACCCCATAGGATTATCTTCCTTTAGTCTTCCCCTTTTTGAGAGCTCGACGTGGCTCGGTTGGTACACCGTGCGTCTGGTAACCGCGTGGTGAATTCGGGGTCTATTCGAATCCTGGCTGCGGCGCAGCCCACGACTACCTTTCACCTTGTACCTGAATTGACTTGGTGACATCACTGTGTGTGTGATACATCACCTTCCTCCGGGTATCGTTACTGATGTGGCTATAGCGTGGACACCGTCGCCTGTGTTCATGTATTAACAGTTCCGGACCATCGGCAAGATTGAGGTCCGAACAGGTACCCCCCCCCAAAAAAAAAAAAAATACACCCCCTCTTTGTCGTAAATACACCTATACTCCATTTGACCAGGTCTGTAAAAAGTGAGATTCCCCATCTGTCAACATCGGCGGTCGATTGTCTGGAGGTGATGCCATAAAGCGAGTCTAACTTTTCTTAAACCTGCGGAAACAGAGTAAATCCCATTATCACTAGGTCTTTCTTTAAACTGAATAAAATCACCTGGCGGCAGCAGAACAAAAAGTGTATGAAAGCAGTAATAGGATCTTCCATGCACGGTCTGTTCCTAAACCGAATGAAACAGTTTGACGTATGTCAGGAGAAAATCTGTAAGATCGCTTGGCGCCACAACCAAACGACATTGATTAACCTGCAAGGGGGTGGATTCCCCCCCACAGCTGAATGAAATCGCCTGAAGACAGACACAATAGACATTCGAAACTCGAACATAAACACTAGAGCTCATCATCAAATCAGCCATCTCGAGTCCACTGCTGAACAAAGGCCTCCTTCATAGCATTCCATGATTCACACGACCGCGCCATCCTATGCCACGTCACTCCTGCAAACTTCTCAATCTCGTCTCTCCAGAGGTCATCGATATGTGTTAAACCCTTTCGCGTCTACATTGCTTTTCACTCGACTGAATAAAATCGTCTGAAGACAGCCAGAATAAACATAATTGGATATAATTTAGACTCAAAGAGTTGAAGAATAAAACATATACTCACCAGAATATATAGACGGAGAAATCGTCGCCCTGATCGGAGGCCATATAGGCCACGCCCCCTTTTTGCTTCCTGGCCAATCAGAGCCTACTTCCGCCCTCAGAGGCGATTCTGATTGGTCAGGGAGGAAATGGGGCGTGTCTTGTTTCGCCAGAGACCGTCGAAGTGACGTCATTCTTCGAGACAGTGTGTCATAAGTTCGTCGTCTTCCTCGTAACTTCTTGTGCCAAGTGGCAAAGTGGTTTCGATCGTTACATCGCATGACGCTGATCAGGCGTTCGATTCTAAGTCACCAGTGACTTTTACCTACTAAGAAAGTCCGAACACATTGGGCAAAGGTGATAACCTCAGTCGCAGTTAATCGCCTCCTAGCGTGAGCCTCTCTTAACACTAATGTAGCGTAATCAGCTTCATTTCCCCGCCTAGGCTACCGGTCACTTGGCCCGGGTATCGTAGTACAGAGGGCAAAGGTGGAAGTTTTTGGGTTGTACTGAAGCACTTCATGATGGAAACTGTTGATCACAGATACATTCATTAATTTGTGTTCACATTCTGCGATATTTTATGTTCAGTCGCGCCCACTTCTATGTGTTACGGCTACCGATATCTTTTATGGACCTGTGGAAGGCGTATGACTTTGGGTCGTAGGTTTACGACTCGAATGAGCCTTTTACGACCTCAGGGACTTGCGAGGATCGTAAATATCTGATGTAAGCAAAAAAGCTTGATACACTTTCACACAAGGCACCAACCCTTCCGTGTTTTGCTGTTAGGACGAGAGTATATGGAATAAGTGTGAAAAAGTTAACATAGAGAGAGAGAGAGAGAGAGAGAGAGAGAGAGAGAGAGAGAGAGAGATAGGGAAAAAGAGATAGAGAGAGAAAGAGAAACAAAAAGACAGAGAAAGAGATAGAGAGGAAGAGAGATATATAGAAAGAGAAAGAGAGAGAGAGAGAGAGAGAGAAATAAAAAGAGAGGGAGAGAAAGAGAGAGAGAAAGAGAGAGGACAAAAGTAAAAAAAATCCGCAGAGGACCACTCGCCATCGTCGTTATTGCTGTTATTGTCGTCGTTGTTGTTGTTGTTATTGTAATTGTTATTAAGCTTCCTTGAGAAGACACAGAGAGTAGACCAACCTGGAATCCCCACCATCACTCGAAACAGCCACCTAATCAGACAGCACATTTTCAGCCTACCCATACTACCCTCATCGCAACCTCCCATGCACCTGGCGACCCTTACCACCACCTACACCGCCACGCCCCCTCCGACACCTACACCTTAGATAAGGCCTTTGTGATGGGCCGGGAACATAGAATGAGTTATGCACTCCTTTAACCTCCGGCCCTCTCCCCCCTCCCCCCCTCCCCCCGGGGGGACCTGGTGACGGACCCTGCCCTCCATGCCACCTCCACAGGGAAGACACCTCTTGGCCAACACTTCGTCCTCCGTCTCTTCTTCCTCCTCCTCCTCCTCCTCCTCCACGGATGACCACGTTGCACATTCTTGGAGGGGCTCGGGAAATCATCTCGCTTAGCTAAGGAGTCTATTTTGTGCATGTGTGTGCATATGTGTGTATGTATGTATGTGTGTGTTTGTATGCATGTATGTGTGTATTTACCTAGTTGTATCTCACGGGAAGTTATGCTCGTGGTGTACCGTCTTTGAATCCCGCGGAGTCTAGTTTGCTCTTAAATTCGTGCATGTGCATGTATATATTATATATATATATATATTTATATATATATATATATATATATATATATATGTGTGTGTGTGTGTGTGTGTGTGTGTGTGTGTGTGTGTGTGTGTGTGTGTGTGTGTGTGTGTGTGTGTGTGTGTGTGTGTGTGTGTGTGTGTGTGTGTGTGTGTGTGTGTTTGCCTAGTTGTATCAAGGGAAGGGGAGCTATGCTCGTTGTGTCTTGTCTTTGTATATCGCAGTGTCTAGTTTGCTCTTAAATTCGTGCATGTGTATTTATGTATGCGTGTGTGCGTGTGTGTATGTGTGTATGTATGAGGGTGTTAGGTGTGCCTGTGCGCAGAACCATGTCTTCACTTGTAAGGCTAAGGTCGCGACCTGGTTTCCTTTTCCGTCAAATCATTTCAAAGGATTGAATTTTATAGACTTAACGAAGGCATTTGATACCGCGTGTCTTTGAATAGCATCTGATGGTCACCATGTAAATATGTGTTTACACATACGCATACGACACATACACATACACATACACACACACACACACATGCACAGAACTCCCCCCCCCCAACACACACGCGCATTCGTACACAAATACTCTGGAAGGGGTCTCGGTCAGTCGAGACAGTTTCAGGCCGTGGGGCTCGCCCGCCTTCCTATCATAAAATCGCCGAAGTTCTTGACCGGAATAAGATCAATAAAGTGCGTCACAGTGTTGAAGGTGTTTGGTATTTTCTAACCGTGAAGATTATCGAATGATGGTGGTGATGGTGGTGGTGGTGGTGGTGATGGTGGTGGTGGTGATGATGATGATGATGATGATGATGATGATTATGACGATGATGACGATGATGATGATGATGATGATGATGGTGATGATGATGATTATGACGATGATGACGATGATGATGATTATGACGATGATGACGATGATGACGATGATGATGATGATGATGATGATGATGGTGATGATGATTATGACGATGATGATGATGATGATGATAATGATGATGATGATACTGATGATGATGATGATGATGGTGACTGTGATGATGATGGTGGTAAGAACATAACATTGAAGGAATGATTTAGACTGCAAGAGACCGTACGACCTAAACTAGGCAGCTCCGTGTCCATTAGCACCTGTCATCCCCATCCATAAAGTTATCTAACCTTTTTTTAAAACAACCGATTGTTTCAGCGTTCACTACGTGGTTCCCAAGTCTATTCCATTCGTTGACCACTATTAGTAACTCAGTTCTTCCCTATTTCCTTATTAAATCTAAATTTGTCCAATTTAAACCCATTATTGCGAGTCCTGTACTGTTGTCTTAATATACTGACCTTGTTTGTTTCACCCTTGTTAAAGTCTTTGATCCACTTGAACACCTCTATTAGACCACCTCGCACTCTGCGTCTTTCCAGAGAGTGTACCTTTAAAGTGCCTAAGCCTATCCTCGTAAGGTAAAATTTCTGATTCCATGTATCGTTTTAGCCATTTTCCTCTGCACTGATTCTAATGAATTGATATTCATTCTATAGTATGGAGACCAAAACTGTACCGCATAGTCAAGGATGGGTCTAATTAACACCAGATAGAGTTTGATAATTACCTCTGCATTTTATTCGTAACCGTCCTAACAATAAAAAATAATGCTCTATTAGCTCTATTCCTGGAGATAATGCACTATTTCCTGGATTTAAGTTCAGGACTCACTAGAACTCCCAAGTCTCTCTCGCTCTCAGTTATCTCTAAAAAAAGTGTTATTTAAGGTGTATCTGTTTTCGGGGTTGTGTAGCCCTACGTTTAACACGCTACACTTTGAAATACTGAAGTCAATTTGCCATTTCACCGACCATGTGAACACTGTTAAAATCCTCCTGCAGAATCTCGGCATCTTTACTTGATTTATCAGGTGTCCTATTTTAGTGTCGTCCGCAAACTTACTATTAATTCCATTGCCTAAGTCTTTTATGTACATAATGAACAATAAGGGACCCATTACCGAGCCCTGGGGAACTCCACTAGAAACATTCCCCTATTAGGATTTTACACTGTTTATGGTGACCCGCTGTTTTCTGTCACTGATCCAAACTCTAATCCATTCAAACACTTTTCTTCCTATGCCATGGGCTTTGACTTTATT
>NC_134802.1:42105485-42110485 GCF_046742065.1 Oratosquilla oratoria | reverse complement strand
ATTAATGACAGTAGTTGACATTGGTAGTGGTGGTAGTGAGAGTGGAAGAGGTGGAAGAGGTGGAAGAGGTGGAAGAGGTGGAAGAGGTGGTGGTGGTGGTCGTTGTGGTGAGGTTTGTGGTGATATGAGCCAACGGCCGTTGGTGAGTAAGATGGAAACAGTTTGTTTTCGAGGGGAGAAGGGAACTGGGTTAAAGGAGTGGTTTATGCACTGCTGTTGCGTTAGTGGTGCAGCCAGTTACAGTAACCGCTATTTTTAGTGGGTGGACTTGTTCTTTGGTACTGTCGGTATCCAAACAATGGGTGGTGAGGGTGGGTGGATGGGTGAGGGTGGGTGAGTGAGTGGGCGGGAGGGTGGGTGGGTTGATGACTGGATGAGTGACTGGATGAGTGAGTGGATGAACGGGTGGTCTTTTGCTACTAGTAGGACTGTGTGTGTGTGTGTGTGTGTGTGTGTGTGTGTGTGTGTGTGTGTGTGTGTGTGTGTGTGTGTGTGTGTGTGTGTTTCTATTTATCTATATTTTTCACAAAAGTTTCTTTGTTCTTTTCGATACTTCTCGTATTTATGACCAAAACCTTTAAGTGTGAATCTATATCCTATATACTTTGGGCTGTCGCCAGGTGAGTTTAGTCATTTTAAGTGTTTTCTGGCTTCAGTGTGTGTGTGTGTGTTATATATAATATATATATATATATATATATATATATATGTTATATATTATATATATATATTATATATATACACATATATACATTTATATTTTCAACTGGGACAAATTGGAAGCTCTACCAGTTATGCATACAAAAAAAAAAAAAAAAAAAAAAAATCCAATTTCCGTCTCCCTCAATGCGCTGTGACATCGGAAGCGTGCTGGACTCACATTCACTTAGTTGTGGGTTCGAATCCCGCACTCGTCTCCAATTCCCAGCAGTACCTGTGACCTGTCCCCAACGCTGACCTGCATCAGCCTAAAGTGCATCATAGGGCAAAGGTGACGGCTTCGGCCGCAGCTACTCACCGCCTCCTGGCGTAGCCTCCTCACCTTCTTCGTGTCCCAAGGAGGTGAATAAAATCGTCTGGCGGCACCTGGCTCAAGAGCGACAGGGACGCAAGGGAGGGAACCTCAGAAGAATCCACTTGAGGTCAAGTATAGAATATAAGAGGAATGAATGATGAACCACATCACTACCGAGGTGTCTGTGTGTGTGTGTGTGTGTGTGTGTGTGTGTGTGTGTGTGTGTGTGTGTGTGTGTGTGTGTGTGTGTGTGTGTGTGTGTGTGTGTGTGTGTGTGTGTGTGTGTGTGTTTGTGTGTGTGTGTGATTCACCATGGTCTTGGACCACGTGTTGGACTCGAGATCGACAACTATTACCCTCCCGGAAGAGAGCTCAGAGCTCATATATGACCGATCTATGGGTAATGCTGTGACCTTACACGCGCACACACACCCAACTCCCCGCCCACGAGAGTTGGAGTAACGACTCGCAGTGCGGCGATACTGAAATTATTTCAACACCGGGCGGGATTCGAACCTGGACTGCCGTAGTGGCAGCCGGAAACTCTAACCACTGCGCCACGAAGTGTGTGTGTGACAAACCGAGATGAATAAAATCGTCTGACGGCAAGATCAAGGAAAAGAGTCACAGGGTACGGAAAGGCTTTCATGGAGGTGGACTGTCATGCACAGCTACGCTCGTAGAGCCCCGCGTGACTTGGATCGTGACAGTTCTTCCTCTTCTTGCCAACTCCAGTCGTCCATATTTCATGGGTTTTCCGAAATATTTGGCTAAGTTAGAGCAGGTTAGAATAGCATAATGATAGCAAAATATTGGCTGATGTTTTCAAAACATCGTTAATTCCTTTCCCATTTCCTGAGTTTTCTTAAACATTTGGCTAGGTTAGGGTATGCTAGAATAACATACAATATATATATATATATATATATATATATATATATATATATATATATATATTATGTATGAGAAGAGTAATCTTGTAGCATATTAGTAACATAGAACTTGTCACCCACATCGGAAAATAATATTAGAAATAAATATATCGGTATATTTCGACCACTTTCTGTGGTCCTCTACACCAGAAGGACCTTAGAAAGTGGTCGAAATATACGGATATATTCTAATCTTATTTTCCGATGGTGGGAGACGTCTTATTATATATTTATATATATATTTAGTTATATATATTATTTATATATATATTTAGTTATATATATATATATATATATATAATACTGATGACCCACTTTCGGAGAAGAATAAGCGAAGATATAGAGATCTGTATATTTCGATCACTTACTGTGATCCTCTTCTGCTGAAGAGGATCACAGTAAGTGATCGAAATATACAGATCTCTATATCTTCGCTTATTCTTCTCCGAAAGTGGGTAATCAGTATTATTTTACAAATGTGCTACGACATATCTTTGTTGATATGTATATATATGTATACATGAATATATGTATATATATATATGTATACATGAATATATGTATATATATATATATTGCGACGGTGTACACATGCCGATATTATCGTACGTGACAATGACTGAATAAATAGATAAATGAAAATAGATAAACATAAACCCAGATAAACGAACAGCACAAACAAAATAACAAATTTAGATCAACTAAGAACATATTGCTTGAGTGTGCTTGATCCTACTGACAACTACACCCCCGGACCTTCACTACATACCAGCGACTGCCTCTGCAGGAAGTTTGTTAGGTCCACTGAGGGTGCTGTTGGAGAAATGGCTTCGATATTGTCTCAGAGGGCTCCGTGTCTTCCTTATCGTTGTGATTGATGGCTTCGCCATAGTCGCCCTTGTACTCGTAGGTCCCCGTACTACCAGCAACATAAGCCAGGCTTCTGGCTTGTGTTATGGATCGCGTCGAGGATTTTATTTTCCCATTTTTGTCCTTTAGCCTAAATTTAACCTCTTGATTTTTCCTATCCTTCTATTTATTTATTGATTTTTATTTATTTATTTATTTTTATTTTATTTTATTTATTTCTCTATTTATTCTATTTATCTTTTATTTATTGATTTACTCTAACTAACCTCGCGATTTTTCCTATTTATTTATTAATTAATCTATTTATTTATTTATCTATTCATTTCACGAAGTTGCTCTCCGGAGTAGCAGAAGGGTTGATTATTCTTTTCTCAGTTATAGACTTTCACTCTTAACATATGATAGGCTGGAGGTTGAAAATCAAATTGAAAAAGCCACTCCATACGCAATGAATTATTATTATTATTATTATTATTATTATTAATTATTATTTCTCGTATTATTATTGTCAAGATCATAATCATCATTACTGTTATTATTATTATCATTATAATCATCTGTATTACTATTATCATTACCATTATTGTTACTGTTCTTTTTAAGCATCTATTTACTTTTTTTTTGTGTGGACATTGATTTACAATCATGGTAAACTGCCGGTTATGATCTACGGGTAGTACGCACGCATCTCAGAGTTGTATGATTGGCGCCAAACAGATTAAAGAATTATATATATATATACATATATACATATATATATATATATACATATATACATATATATATATATATATAACATATATACATATATACATATATATATATATATATACATATATATATATATATATATATATACATATATACATATTATATATATATATATACATATATACATATTATATATATATATATATATATATATATATATATATATACATATATATATACATATATGTATATATATATTATATATATCGCCACTCGCCATCGGCTCTATTCTCATGGACAATCTCACGTCAGTAACAGGATTCGAACCCCTTGGTAACGTTCGGGTGTGCACATTAGTAGATAACTGTCACGGATTATTTGATAACTTTTTTATTATAATCACTTCATTGAATAAGTAATTTTCCTTTTGTGCGAAGAATATTTGAAAATATTTTTATACTGTGTCTCATCTTTCATCACATCCCTTTTTTTTATCTTCTACTACATCCTTCTCCACGTCCTCCTCGTTCTTCTCTTGTTCTTCTTGTCCTTGTTTGTTCTCCTTGTTCTTCTCTTTCCTTTACCACGTTCTCTTAAATGTCTTTATTGGTTTTCTCTTCCTCTACTTCGTCGTCTTTTTCTTATTCTTTTAAATCTTTCCTTTCCTTCTTGCCCTACCATTTTTCCTCATCTACGTCCTTCACACTTTCTCTTTTTACATTTATTTTGTCTTCATTTTTCCTTTTCCTCTCCCTCCTCCACCTTCCCTCTCTCTCCCTCTCTCTCTCTCTCTCCCCCTCTCTCTCTCTCTCAATTTTTTTTTATTTTTTTTATTCTCCATCCGTTTTACTTTCTTCGAGAGCTCTGGAGTGACCACAACCCACCCACCGACCCAAGACACCTCCCACCTCCCACCCCCCACCTCCCCCGCTCCCCAAGGTCTCCCTTGTAGTTCCTGCATCCCCTCCCGGGGTCCTCCAGGCACCTCCTCCTCGTCTCCTGCAAGACATCCTGCTTAGTCTGTCGTGCGATTTTTGTGGTTCCCAAGGTGCCCCTTCAGGACCTCCAGTCAGGACCTGTCCTCTTGCACCAGGTCCCTCTGGTACCTACGCCTCCTCATCTTCCTCCTCCTCCTCCTCCTCCTCCTCCTCATCTTCGGCCTCCTTCTTCTCTTTCTCCTACTCCCTTTAACTCCTCCTCTTCCCCCTCCTCCTCCTCCTCCCTTTACTCTTCCTCCTCCTCCCCCTACTCCTTTTACTCCTCCTCTTCCTCCTTCTCCTACTCCCTTTACGCCTCCTCTTCCTCCTCCTCGTGCTCTTACTCCCTTTATTCATCCTCTTCCTCCTTCTCCTACTCCCTTTACTCCTCCTCTTCCTCCTCCTACTCCCTTTACTCCTCCTCCTACTCCTTTTACTCCACCCCCTCCTACTCCCTTAAATCCTCTTTCAGCTCCTCTTTCTACTTTCCTAGCA
>NC_134802.1:42095485-42102985 GCF_046742065.1 Oratosquilla oratoria | reverse complement strand
AACAGTAATAATAGTAATGATAACGATAATGAATAATTACAACAATAATAATGGATGATGATAACGATGATAATAATAATGATAAAAATACGGTGGTTTTAAAAGTCTAAAACGTTGGCGAGGAGAAGGAAGGAGGGAGGAGGGAGGAGGGAGGAGGAGAGAGGAAGAGGGAAAAAGAGGTGGAGATGGGGGGGGAAGTATTCTAGTATTTAGTTGGTGATAACTAGCGCCTCTGGCACTGTGGAAGGTATTGCTGCTTCATTTGGTTATTTATTTATTAATTCATTTGTGTATTATTTTATTATTTCTATTTTTAACATAATCATTATTATCATTAATCATTATTATACTATTATTATTATAACTGCCATATATATTATATTATATATATTATATATACATATACATACATATATATATATATATATAATATATATATACACATATATACATACATATACATATAAATACATATGTATACATACATATGTATATATATATATAGATTTTTTTTTTTTGGGGGGGGGGAGGATTGGCCTCCCGTAAAATGCTGCTGCGTGACTCTGGTCCGTACGGACGTCACAAGAGTCCCTAAATCATTGACCACCTGAAATTCATTTAATCAGTGACCCATTCGCGATAGAGGAGGAGGAAGAGGGGTGGAGGGGAAGAAGGAATTAGAGGAAGGGAAGGAGATGGTGGGAGAGGAGGAGGAGGAGGAGGAGGAGGAGGAGGAGGAGGAGGAGGAGGAGAAGGAGTAGGAGGATTAGCTCAGTCAAAGTGTAGTTAACATGTTAGTTAGTTAATGAAGAAATATAAAAAATTTAGTTAAATCTTTTGGTCTAACCTCGTCGCTGTTTTCTACAACTTATGGCGTTATCACATTGGGCTATTTTTCCTCCGACTGTCGGAGCAAATCTCCAGCACGCAGCTTTCGGGGAGGATATCCGAGATGCTGGAGGAAAATTCGGAATCCATAGTGATTTTACGGCTGAAATAGTGCTGGAGGTGGTTGGTACCGCCGATTAATTGGAGGTTGAAGGAAAAATAGCTCAGTGTGATATTGTAAGACCGTCAGTACCCAGGTGGTAGTGAGGGGCGTACGCCAGGAGGAGCTGAGTAGCTGCGGCCGAAGCCGTCAGCTTTGTCCTATTATGCGCTTTGGGGGACTCTTAATGCAGGTAGCTAACAGTAAATGCTTGGAATCGGAGAGGAGTGCGGGATTCGAACCCGCGACTAGGAACATACGGGACCTTCACGCTTCTAATTATTTAGATAAAAAAATAATCACTCCATATGCGCTCGGAAATTCTTTCCCTTCCACCTCTTCCACACCTCCTCCTCCACATTTCAACCTCCACCTTCTCCTCCACCTATACCTTCCCCACCTCCATCTCCTCCTCCTCCACCTCCTTCTTCTTCTCCTCCTCCTCCACCTTCTTCTTCTCCTCCTCCTCCACCTTCTTCTTCTCCTCCTCCTCCACCTTCTTCTTCTCCTCCTCCTCCACCTTCTTCTTCTCCTCCTCCTCCACCTTCTTCTTCTCCTCCTCGCCCTTCTCATCTATTCCTCGAACTTCTCCTCCTCCCTCCCTTCTCCTTCCTCCTCCTTACCTCCTCGTAAACGCATGGGGTATGAACAGCACAAGTTTTATTCGTTCAGTGCTTTCGCTTTTTTTTTTTTCGTAATACCCCTACGGAGCTGAGTCGCACAGCATTCTTTTATAATAAGAAAATCTCCACAAAAAAGAAGAAAAAAGAAGAAGAAAAAGAAGGAGAAAAAAGAAGAGGAAGAGGAAAAAGAGGAAGAAGAAATAGAAGAAAAAGATGGAGAAGAAGATGAAGAGGAGGAAGAAGAAGAGGAAGAAGAAAAAAGATGAAAAAGAAGAGGAAGAAAAAGAAGAAAAAGAGGAAGAAAAAGAAGAAGAAAACGAAGAAGTAGATGAAGAGGAGGAAGAAGAAAAAGAAAAAGGAGATAATGAAGAGTAAGAGGAAGAAGAAAAAGAAAAAGCAGTTGAAGAAGAAAAAGAAGAAGAAGAAGTAGAAGAAGAAGAGGAAGAAGAAAAAGAATAAGACGAAGAAGAAGAAAGAAGAAAAAGAAGAAAAGAAGAAGAAGAAGAAGTTAAAAAAATAAATTCCTGATCGCTTTCCTCAGCTCTCTCCTTTGCCATCTGTTCGGTGCAATATTGACCCCCGAGGATAGAAACGCTGGTTATGAACAACGAGAAACGAATACTACATCTTTCTCCTTCTCTCCCTGTTTCTACTCTTCCTCTTCCTCTCCCTCTCCTCCTCCTCTTCCTCCACCTCCTCCTTCTCCTCCCCCTACTTGTACTCCTCCTTGGCATCCTCCTCTTGCCTCCTCCCTTTTCCGCTTCCCAATCCTCCTTGTCCTCCCTCTCCCCTCCTCTTCTTCCTCCACCTCCTCCTTCTCCTCCCCCTACTTGTGCTCCTCCTTGTCATCCTCCTCTTGTTCTTTCCCTATTCCGCTTCCTTATCCTCCTTGGCGTCCACCTCCTCCTCTTCCTCCTCCTCCTCCTCCTCTTCCTCCTCCTCCTTCCCCCTCCACATCCTTTTTGTCCTCCCTTCACCCTTCATCCACTTCCACGAACCCATCCACCTCGCATCCCTTTCTTCCACCTTGCCAGCCTCCACCCATCCACCTCGCATCCCTTTCTTCCACCTTGCCAGCCTCCACCCATCCACCTGAACCCAGACATCGCTCCACTCGCCAGCACAGCTTCGAAGCAAAGTTAGGAGACGTCTTGGTGCTTTAGATATTCAATAAAGAATTTTTTACTGCGATTTCGTGATCTATTGTCCATAAGTGTGTATGTGATTAGCAGTCGCCGACAAGTCTATCAAAAGAAACATTGCGTGATCACGGAGCGCTTATTGTTACAATGTTTTGCTTATTACGGCTTTATCAAGTATGTTGTAGTCGTGGTAGACATACCTGAGAATAACTGGGAAGGTCAAAAGTGAACAAATGTCCTGTGCGCAGACAATTGTTCTCTCTCCTCTCTCCTAGGCTCAATTGACCTCCTCCCCTTCCCCCGGAATATTTATTTATTTATTTATTTATTCGCAGATATGTGTACTTGATAAAACTGTAACAAATGAAAATTCGTACGAATAAAGATCCGTCTTCACATGGTGTTTCCTCTAAAGTAGTGATTTCCAAACTTTTTTCCAGCTTTACAAATATGCGTACTAAGTTAACATTAACCCTAGTGCCGGGTGCCGCAATATTTTCTTGATTTTTTTTGTCACCCCTTCATTATCCCCCGAAAATTTGTTACCTTCCCCCCAGGGGATAATTTCCCCCCAGTTTGGGAACCACTGTTCTAAAGTTAGTATTTGACACGGTGCGGACAGGTGGTACGATCCACGCAATGAGATTTCATGGATTTAGAGAATGGAAATGTTTTACGAGAGTAGAGAGTAACACAAAGGTGAGGAGAGAGAAGAAAGAGCGTGAGGAGCCTACGTCAGGAGGTAAAGAAGAGAGAGTAAAGAGAGGAGGATTTCCGAGGCAATGCAACAGACAAAAAAAGAAGAAAAAAAAGAGAGAAAAAAGAAAAAGAAAGAGAAAAAATGAGACTAGGCAAAAGTTTTATTTCACATTAGCCTTCGTTTATTTTGATGACTATTATATATATTTTTTTTTCATTTTATTCATCCCCTCTGTTATTCTCTCTCTCTTCCTCTATCTCGTTCTCTCTCTCTCTCTCTCTCCTTCCCCCTATCTCATTCTCTCTCTCTCTCTTTCTCTCTCCCTCTATCTCATTATCTATCTCCCTCCCTCTCATTCTCTCTCTCTTTCTCTATTTCTATTTCCCTCCCTTCCTCTCTCCCTCCTTCCTCTCCTCCGACCGCTTTTATTTTCTGAAAAATTCCTTCTCTTCTCCCTTTCAATTTTTTTCTTTCACCATATGCGCCATTTCCCTCGGTCTTTCCTGGTCTCTGCATTTTCCAGTCCACTGGCTTCCTCCTCCTCCTCCTTCTTCTCCTCTTCCTTTCCTCCTCCTACTCCACTTCCTCCTCTTCATCCTCCTGCTGCTCGTTCTTCCCCTCCTCCTCCTCCTACTGCTCCAACTTCCTCTCCTCTTCCCCTATTACTCCTACTCCTTGTGTTCCTTCTTCTCCTCTTCCTCTTCCTTCCCCTTTTGGCTCTTCTTCCTGTTTCTCCTCTTATCTTCCTCCTCCTCTTCCTCCTCCTCCTCCTCCTGAGCACACAGAAATGACTCTTAAATTCCTTCCAGTGGTGTTGCACCTTCCTCCTCCTCCTCTCCTCCTCCTCCTCCTCCTCCTCTCCTCCTCCTCCTCCTCCTCTGCCCAACACTGGATTGCTCGAGAAAGACGACGCTGTGACTTTTCTTATATATTTGTATGCTCGAGTTACATACAAGTACACGAAATTTTGCGTTCAACCCATCTCCACTATGATTGTACAATTGGTAAGTATACAAACTCGGGAAAGTATTAATTCTGTACAACACTGAATGGGCCACAGTGAACAGATATACATTTTTATCAACCACAATACACTTTAATTCTAAGCCATCAACATCGAGAGAGATTCGAGGAGGCCAACATGCAGAGATTGTGCCCAGGTTCGAGTCCTTAGCCGTACCACGTTTCAATTTCTGGAGATGGATTGAACGCAAAATTTCGTGTATTTGTATTTAACTCGAGCATACAAATATATAAGGAAAGTCGCGCTTAATTTGTATCTCCCTTGATGGCGCAATCGGCTAAGTCACTAACACTTGTCACGTGCTAGGCCAGGTTCGATTCCTTGCCCGTACCATGTTTCAATCTCTGCACGTTGGCCTCCTCGAGTCTCTCTCGATATTGATGGCTTAGAATCAAAGTGTATTGTGGTTGATATATATATCTATATATATATTTATATGTGTGTGTATGTGTGTGTGTGTGTGTGTGTGTGTGTGTGTGTGTGTGTGTGTGTGTGTGTGTGTTTCTTATACACGTTTGCGTGTATATGTACCGAAGTAAACTAGGCAAGGGTGACTGTACTAGAGTTCTTCTGGCGTATGGGAAAGTCCTGTGCACAAGACTCCCGGGTGTATGGGCCTTGAAGGAGTCCCAGGGATTGGTGGGTCGAGGCGGAGTTTCCCAGGGGCGGGTCCGGATGCTGGTGAGGGGCCGCCTATCGTCTCGATAAGACACAAGAAGAGGCACTCTGTCTCACTGGCACCCATCTGATAAGGGGCCACTGCTAAGTGCTGCCTTTCGATACAGGCTATGCCTCCATCTGTATGCGTGCGTGCGTGCGTACGTACGTGCTTGCCTGTGTGTGTGTGTGTGTGTGTATGTGTGTGTGTGTGCATGTATGTGTGTGTGTGTGTGTGTGTATGGGTGCGTGCGTGTGTGTGTGTGTGTGTGTGTGTGTGTGTGTGTGTGTGTGTGTGTGTGTGTGTGAATGTGTGCGCATATGTGTGTGTGTGTATGTGTTTGATTATATGCTCATACACACCCTTACACAAACGACATACCTACACGTATTTAGTCAAAATTTCGTTAAATGGAGATATAAAGACGGGAGCCCACGAACATAGATACAATCCCGTTCACAATAGCTAAAATACACACACACACACACATACACGCACACACACACATGCACAGAGACATACAAACACACGCGTGCACACAGACACACACATACAAACACACACACACACAAACACAAGCACACATACACACAGAAACACAGAAACACACACACACACACACACACACACACACACACACACACACACACACACACACACACAAATGGATATATCTATTATCCAAACAAGTTTTAAAACACAGGGTCGACGTTATCGATTATTTATGTATCTTGTGAGTGTGCATCGTTGTAATGTCCTTCCCCTTTCCTTAATGTTTCGTTAAAATGTGCCACATACTTCGTTCATATGCGCTCCTGTGGCGCCGTTCAGGGACTTTATTCTGGTGGATCAATTCGACTGGCGCCAACAGCCAGAATAACATGTCTGAACTCGTCGCTGTTGCAAACAGGTGAGAGATAGATAGAGAGATCGAGAGAGGCAGACAGAACGGGGAGAGACAGAGAGGGGATAGATAGAGAGGAGAGAGAGAAGGAGAGGGAGAGAGGGAGGGAGAGAAAGAACGAGAAAGAGAGGGAGAGAAAGAGAGAATTAGAGAGAGAAAGAGGAGAGAGAGAGAGAGAGAGAGAGAAGGAGAGGGAGAGAGGGAGGGAGAGGGAAGGAGAGAAAGAGAAAGAGAAAGAGAGCGAGAGGAAGAGAGAATGAGAAAGAGAAAGAGAAAGAGGGAGGTAGGGAAAGAGAACGAGAAAGAGAGGGAGAGGAAGAGAGATAAAGACCAAGAGAGAGAGCTAAAGATATATAAAGAGAAAAGGAGAGAGAGGGAGATGGAGGGAGGGAGAGAGAGGGAGAGAAAAGGAGAGGGAGAGGGAGAGATAGATAGATAGATAGATAGAGAGAGGAAGAGAGAAAGAGAGGGAGAAAGAGATGGAGAGAGAAAAGATAGAGAGATCGAGAAGACGCGTTCCAGTCTGTTGGTCAATGTCCGACTAGTGGGCAACATATGGCGTCCGCTTCGAGAGCGCACGTCACTCTTCCGTCACTTGACCGACACTCACCCGTCACTTATCCGTCACACGTCCTTCACACGTCCGTCACACATTCGGTAGACGTCCGTCACACATTCGGTAGACGTCCGTCACACACCCATCACCCGTTCGGCAGGCGTCCGTCACGCGTTCGGTAAACGTCCGTCACATGTCCGTCACACGTTCGGTTGACGTCTGTCACATGTCCGTCACACGTTCGATAGACCGTCCGTCACACGTCCGGTAGACGTCCGTCACACAGTGTAGGAAGAGTACTGAAGAGGTATAGTGTGATGGTGAATGAAGGGAATATCATATTTAGCAAACATATTCTATCAACTATATTGACCGCATAGGAGCCAATCAAAACAAACATACAATGTATCTAAACAGCCATTGAGACTCGAACCCGGGACTTTAATATTAGGAGTCCAGTCTGCTTCTATCTTGCCACGAAAAGGCTTAAAAATATAACCTGGGAAATGGCGGTCGAAAGCATTTTTATAGTTAAATTTTTCACTTTCTCCAATTTAATGACCCTCCCTCATTTCTCTACCCCTTCTATATCTTCTCCTCTTCAATTGGTCCCCACGGATGGAAGCGCTGGTTAATGGCGATGGTATGAATTTAGCTAAATGGATAACACCTCAGTACTCTTCTGTGTAGGTCACAACCAGAACAAAAGTGACGTAAAAGTATCGCTAACCGTGACACAACCGGATTGTCTTAAGTAGCAAACGCATCGCGTGTGACGAATCCAAATCTCCACCGACATGACGTCACAGGGGGGCTGGTGACGTCATCTTGCGATTCCCTCAAACCCTATTCCCCTTAATTATCGACATTTTGTTTCCATCGACATAGCAACCAGCAGTTTACGA
>NC_134802.1:42080485-42085485 GCF_046742065.1 Oratosquilla oratoria | reverse complement strand
GGGTTTAGCCCTGTCTGCTCGCTCGTACTCATGGGATATCACGTCACAGCTGTAGATGTTACGTGACGCGCGGTGCCTTGGCGTGGTGGCACTGGCCTGGCTCGTGGCGACGTGACACTTGATGCCAAGCTTTTGGCGTCACGTTACGTGCGGTCTCAGATACGGAAAGATAGCTCTCGCTACCCCTCGGCACCCCCACCCTCCCCCCCTCTCTCTCTTTCGTTCTCTCTCTTTCTCTCTCTCAAGGCTTATAATCTATATCAAGATATATATATACCCTACCCCCTCTCTTTCTTTCGTTCTCTCTTTTTCTCTCTCAAGACTTATAATCTGTATTCAGATATATATGCTAGCCCTCGCTGTACCACCCACCCTCTCTCTCTCTCTCTCTCTCTCTTTTGTTCTCTCTTTCTCAAGGCTCATAATCTGTATCAAGATATATACCCTACCCGCCTCTCTCTCTCTTTCGTCCTCTCTTTCTCAAGGCTTATACGAGTAATCTGTATCAAGATATATATGCTAGCCCTCGCCCCTCACACCCCTCTCACCCTCTCTCTCTCTCTCTCTCTCTCTCCCTCCCTCTCAAGGCATATAATCTGTATAAAGATATATATGCTACCCCTTGTCCCCAACCCCCCTCTCTACCTCTCTCTCTCTCTCTGAAATTGAAATATATAACTGTGGTCTGGAAACCACAAAAAAAAAAATAATAATAATAATAATAAATGATAGTCATAGCTAACTTAGAACAAGGCCGAAAATCTTTAAAAAATTCTTCGAATCTGCAAGAATCATTATAGAAAAAAAAATCAAATAAACATTAAGAAGAAGAAAAAGAAGAAGAAAAGAAGACGAAGAAGAAGAAGAAAAGAAGAAGACGAAGAAGAAGAAAAGAAGACGAAGAAGAAGAAGAAGAAGAAGAAGAAAAGAAGAAGAAGAGGAAGAAGACAGGGGAGAAGAAGAAGGTGAAGAAGAAGAAAAAGAAGAAGAAGAAGGCGAAGAAGAAAGAAAAAAGAAGAAGAAAAAGAAAGAGGAATAATAATTTTTCACAGGTATACACAAAAGGATAATTTGTAAACATAGGTTACATAAACTTATCAGCATAAGGTACGAGAAGACAAAGCAAACCTTAGAAAAAAAGATAAAAGATAAGAAAGGAGCATAAAAGCCTCAGTTCATCCGATGGAATGGTAATGGAATAGAATTGGCGCCCAACAGAGCTAAGAGAGACTCAGACCATAAAAGGGGACCAAGACAACTGCGATGAACATAGTCAAAGGAGAAAGGAGGAAACATGTATGCTTAAAACAACACTTACACGTGGAAGAAACCAACATGCACATGTGCACACAGTTACACACACATACACATATACACACATACACACACACACATATATACACACATACACATACACACACACACACATATATACACACACTCATACACACACATACACATATACACACACACACACACATACACATATACACACACATACACATATACACACACATACACACACATACACATATACACACACACACATATACACACACATACACATATACACATACACACACATACACACACATACACACATACACATATACACACATACACATACACATATACACACATGCACATATAGACATACACATACACACGCATTAACATACACACACATACACATATACACACGCATACTCACATACTTTATACGACTCGGTGGCGAGGTTAATAAAGTCCCCGACTATCGCTACGGCGGTCCGAGTTCGAATCCCGCCCAGGGCTGAAATGATTTCAGTATCACTTCGCATATAGTCGTTTATCCAACTCTCGTGGGCGGGGAGTTTGGTGTGTGTGTGCGTGTAAGGTCACATAATTACCCATAGATCGGTCATACGAGCTCTAAGCTCTCATCCGGGAGGTTGATAACTGTCGATCACGAGTCCAACACATGATCCAAGACCATTGTGAATCACACACGCACACACATATACACACATACACACGCATACTCATACGCACACACACACATCTTGTCCTGCAAACGCAGCTGAATAGAGATCGGGTCTTTTTATGGGTTTAAGCATCCCAGTGCCACGAGCCGTCACTGTCCCCCCTATGCAAGGGGATGGAATATGTGTATATGTTGCATGTAAGGTCACAGTTTAGCCCATAGAATGGGTCATACGAGCCATGAGGCTCTCATCCGTGAGACTACATATTGTCGATCCCGAGTCCAGCACGTGATCCAAGATGAATGAAATAGTCTGACGTCAGCTGGAGCGGCTAAGTGACTTGTTTATTGTTATTTCAGAGTCTTTCCTTTGTAATTCAAGTTGCGAAAATACCTCGCTTCTTGTGGGCAACGTATCTTGAGATTTATGTCCATGCCTGATCAAGGGAACTGAGAAGCCTTGGTCACAGGTTGAGGGAACGAGTCGTTGAGGAAACGAGTCGTTGATAGAACGAGTCGTTAAGGTAACGTGTTGTTGAAGGAACGAGGCTTTGAGGGAATGAGTCTTTGATGGAACGAATCTTTGAGAGAACGAGTCTTTGAGGGAATGAGTCTGAGGTAACGAGTCTTTGAGGTAAAGAGTCTTTGAGGGAAAAAGTCGTTGAGGGAACGAGTCGCTGATGGAATAAGACTGAGGGAACGAGTCTTTGAGGGAACGAGTTTTTGAGGTAACGAGTTGTTGGGGTAACGATATGTTGAGGTAACGAGTCGTTGAGGTGACGATATGTTGAGGTAACGAGTCATTGAAGGAACGATATGTTGAGGTAATGAGTCGTTCAGATAACTAGTCGTTGAGGCAACGATTCACTGACGGAACGAGTCGTTAAGGGGACGAGTCATTGAGGTAACGAGTCGTTGAGGGAACGAGTCGTTTAGGTAACGAGTCACTGAAGTAAAGAGACATTGAAATAACGAGTCGTCGCTTACTCACGGCTTGAGGTAACGAATCGTGACTAACTAATGAGTTGAGGAAACGAGTCAGAATTAAACAATTAACACGAGACTCAGGGGATTTGATTGCAGATTAGTTAAAGATGAAGAAACTCTCTCTCTCTCTCTCTCTCACTCCTTCTTTCTCCCTCTTTCTCTCCTCTCTCTCTCTATCTCTCTTTTCTCTATCTCTCTCTCTCCTCTATATCTCTCGCTCCCTCTCTCTTTCTCTCTCTCTGTCTCCCTCTCCCCCCTCTCTCTCTCTCTATCTCTCCTTTCTCTCTCTGTCTCTCTCTTTCTCTATCCCCCCTCTCTCTCTTTCTCTCTCTCGTCAGGTTCGCGAGCCTTCCTTTATCCCCAATGGCTGTCGCCCACCCGATGTACATGCTCAGTCTCTGGCCCACTGCAGGACCGTCTGCCTATCCACTTTATAACTCCTTTCACGCAGTGGCGAGAGGAGGTTTAAAGGGAGCGAGGAAACCTCACTTAGAGTAAAGAGTGGATCCAAATAGTCTGAATGAAGACAGAGGAGGAAGAGGAGAGGAAAAGAGAGGAGGAGGAGGATAAGAAGGAGGAGAAGGAGGGGGAAGAAGAGGGGAAAGAGGGGGAGGAGGAGAAAGAGGAGGAAGAGAAGAGGAAAAGGGAGGAGGATGATAAGAGGGAGGAGGAGGAGGAAGAAGAAGAGTGGAAAGGGAGGAGGAGGAGAAAGAGGAAGAAGAGGGTAGGAAAAGGGAGGATGATGATAAGAGGGAGGAGATGGAGGAAGAAGAGGGGAAAGGGGATGAGGAGGAGAAGGAGGAGGAAGAGGACAGAAAAAGGGAGGAGTATGGGGAGGAAGAAGGGAAAGGGGGAGGGGGAGGAGGAGGAGAGGAGAGGAAAGGGACGAGGAGGATAAGGGTGGGGGAAGAGGAGGAGGAAGAAGAGGGGAAAGGGGAGGCGGATGATAGGGGGGAGGAGAAAGAGGAGAAAGGGGGATGAGGAGGAGGAAGAAGAGGAGAGGAAAGGGAAGAGGAGGATAAAGATGAGGAAAAGGAGGGAGGAAGAAGAGAAGAAAGGGGATGAGGAGAGAAAAGGGAAAAAAAGAGGATAAAGAGGAGGAAAAGGAGAACGAGAAAGAGGAATAAGGAGGTGGATAAAGAGGAGGAAAAGGAGAACGAGAAAGAGGAATAAGGAGGTGGATAGGGAGGAACAGGAGGCGAGGGAAGGGAAAGGAGGACAAGGAGGATGAGACGAAGGAGGAAGGGGAGGAGAAGGAGATGGATAAGGAGGAGCAAGAGGAGAGGAAAAGGGAAAAGAGGACAAGGAGGAGGAGGAGGAGACGAAGGAGGAGGGGGAGGGGAAGAAGGAGGACAAGGAGGAGGAGACGAAGGAGGAAGGGGAGGGGAAGGAGGTGGATAACGAGGAGCAGGAGGAGAGGAAAAGGGAAAAGAGGACAAGGAGGAGGAGGAGGAGACGAAGAAGAAGGGGGAGGGGAAGGAGGTGGATGAGGAGGAGGAGACGAAGGAGGAAGGAGAGGGGAAGAAGTAGGATAAGGAGGAGGAGACGAAGGAAGAAGGGGAGGGAAAGGAGGTGGATAAGGAGGAACAAGAGGAGGGGAAAAGAGGAGGAGGACAAGGAGGAGGAGGAGGAGGAGGAGGAGACGAAGGAGGAGGGGAGGGGGAGGAGGAGGGGGAGGGGGAGGAGGAGGGGGAGGGGAGGGGGAGGAGGAGGGGGAGGAGGAGGGGGAGGAGTAGTCGACTTTGGACACCCAAGAAGAAGCTGCTGGCCAACAAGACGCCAGGAGGACAGATGGCGCGATTACAGGACCAACAGACAGACAGACAGACAGAGACAGACAAAGACAACCAGACAAAAAGACAGAGAAACAGAGATAGAGACAGACAGACAAAAAGACAGATGGACAGAGACACAAAGATATAGACAAAAAGACGGACAGACAGAGAAACAGAGATAGAGACAGCCAGACAAAAAGACAGGTGGATAGACAGACAGAGACACATAGATAGAGACAGACATTCAGAGACACAAAGAGAGACAGACAGATGGA
>NC_134802.1:42065485-42075485 GCF_046742065.1 Oratosquilla oratoria | reverse complement strand
ATACTAGGCCCAAAGATGGCGGCTCCGGCCGCAGCTGCTCAGCGTCTACTGGCGTAAGGTTCTCACTTTCACCTTAGGCTATACAGAAATATATTGGATACTCAGCCCCAAGATGGTATGGTCCCTACAAAACTACGGATCGTACAAATGGTCTCTCGGACTCTCGGAGGTAATGCGGAGCAATTTGTGTCACTGAAGAGTAATTGGTAACAATTACTCCAAGACGAGTTACAGTGTTGAAGAATGACACGGAGAGTCAGGTCCCTTGTCAAGGGAAGGTAACAGTACTGAGCGTCCGCACGTCTTCGTCGTGTTATACGACATAATGCCGTGCTTTGTGTGTCTTCGTCCGTGCAGTAGAGCCAAAAAGTTCTTCGGCACTAAAAAAAAAAAAAAAAGCTTGGATCACGTGCTGGATTCGTGATCATAGTGAATATCTTTCCGGGTGAGAGCTAAGAGTATGTGTGTAAAGCAAAGTATGAACGATGCTACGGCCTTCTGTACACGCGCATACATACTGTACACACATACACACGCGTACAATACATGCGCGCGCACACACACACACACACACACACACACACACACACACACACACACACACACACGCACACATACACAAAGACATACATGCACACACACACACACACACACACACACGCACACACACACACATATACACATACGCACACATACATATGCACATAAGCACACATATGCACATAAACGCACGCGCATACACACACGCGCGCGCGCGCGCAAAAGATTAACTAAAGGAGAAATGAAGGAACGAAAGAGTGGAATGCAGGAAAAAATGAAGGAAGGAAATAAAGAGGGAAAGAAAAAAGAAGGAAGGAATGAAGCAAGTAGGGAAGGAAGGAAGGAAGAAATGAATGAAGGAATGAAGGAATGAGGAAGTAAGGAAGGATGGAAAGAAGAAATGAAGGAAGGAATAAAAGCATGAAGGAAATAAAGAAGGAATGAAGGAATGAAAAAATGAAAGAATGTAAAAAAGAAAGAATGAATGAAAGAAGGAAGGAAGGGGAACCCAGCTTTAGTCGATCTTAAACAGAAAACGGAGCGTGTGCGTGTTACTGTTTTATCTAAGTAAACAAACACCTCGACCATGACGTCATCGTATCAACAAGTCACGTGACCTAAAATCATCCCCCTCCCCCTCTCCTCCCACCTCCATTGTTCGGAGGGAATACTAACGGTTGAATTAAATCATCTGCCGACGTCTAGGATATAGAAACGCTTTTATGGTTGCTATGGCAACGTATACCGAAGTTTTAGGCGCCTGTTGTTGGTAATTGGATACATCCCATTTTACACTGAAGGCATTTGACCGGGAATTATTAAACGTTGCTATCTATTTAGCGTAATAAAATCACCAAACGGCAGGTAGCCTGGAGAGGGCAAATTTCACAAAGCGAAAACATCTGGTTGTATCTAGAAAAATAAAATAAAATAAACAAAATATGTATGCAATATTGTTTAAGCCTTTTCAGCAAAATAGATAAATAAATAGATAAATATAGATAAATAAATTAATAAATCAATCAATCAATGAATAAATGAACAAGAGAGAGAAAGCGAGAGAGAGTGTGAGAGAGAATGAGCAAGACATAGAGAATGAAAGAGAGCGAGAGAGTGAGAGAATGAAAAAGAGTGAAAGAGAGCGAGAGAGAATGAAAGAGAGCGAGAATGAAAAAGAGCGAGAGAGAGAGAGAGAGAGAGAAAGAGGACGAAAGAGAGCGAGAGAGAGAATGAGAGGGTGGACGGGAGAGAGAAAATGTCACTGCTTTGACCTTAACTTGTACCACTTTAGTCTTTGCCACAAGTTGCTTGTTGTCCAAATATCCCAAGAAGAGCTGCTTGGCCAAACCCTTTTCCTCCTTTTTCTTCTGGCTCCCGACTAAGGAGCTTTATTCATCTCCATCACATCCCCTTTCCCCTTTTCCTTTACCCTTTATATTCTCTTTCCCCTCCTCCTCCTCTCCCTTCTTCTTTCCCCCTTTCCCCTCCCCTTTATATAATCCTTCCCCTTTCCTGTTCCCCTACTTCCTCTTTCCCTTTCCCCTTCCCCTCCTTCCACTTTCCCTTCCCCTTTCGCTTTCCCCTCCCCCTCCTTCCCCTTTCTCTTCCCATCCCTTTCCCTTCCCCCTTTACCTTTCCCCTCCTTCCTCTTTCTCTTTCCCTCCCCCTTTACCTTTCCATTTCCCATTCCCCTCCTTCCCCTTTCTCCTTTCCCTTCCCATTCCCCCTCTCCTTATCCTTTTCTTTTCATTCTCCTTTACTTTTCCCTTTCCCCCTTCCGTTCCCCTCCTTCCCCTTCCACACCCTCCCCATTCCCTCTCCCTTCCCCTTCTTCCCTTTCCCCTTCCTCTTACACTCCCTCCCCTTCCCCTCGTTACAGGTGACAAATGCCCGCGACCTCAGGATAAACACAAAGACAAATGACTGTCTCTGGTTTGGAGCGAGAGTTCAAAGCTCCTTCGATTCGGTGCCGTCAGGCGATTTTATTCAGTGAAGAGGAAGACACCGAAGCTAAAACCCACAAGACGATTCCCTTAAGGGAGGTATTGGGGTTGAATGATTTTATTCTGTTCAACAACAGTTGATGTGATCGAACTGGGAGGCGGGAGGAGGGGCGGACCCGTATTGAACCTGGAGAGTTGAAAGTTCCCCCAAACATATATGGAAGATTTTTGTGTGTGTGTGTGTGTGTGTGTGTGTGTGTGTGTGTGTGTGTGTGTGTGTGTGTGTGTGTGTGTGTGTGTGTGTGTGTGTGACTCACCATGGTCTTGGACCACGTGTTGGACTCGTGATCGACCGTTATTAACCTCCCAGAAGAGAGCTCAAAGCTCGTATGACCGATCTATGGGTAATACTGTGACCTTACACGCAAACACACACCCAACTCCCAGCCCACGAGAGTTGAAGTAACGACTCGCAGCGATACTGAAATTATTCGAGCCCTGGGCGGATTTGAACCCGGACCGCCGTAGTGGCAGGCGAGAACTCTAACCACCGCGCCCCGAGGTGTGTGTGTGTGTGTGTGTGTGTGTGTGTGTGTGTGTGTGTGTGTGCGCGTTGTTGGTTTAACCTCCCCGTGTTGACTGTAACAACTCTCAGGAGACCACGATTCGAGTGGAGAACAATGGAGATCACACTGGAAACAGATACAACCTTACAAAGGATTACAAAGACTGAGCATGCCGACAGGAGACCTTTTGGTCCATAACTAGGTTGGATAAAAAAATAATAATAATAATAATAAAAAAAATCATAAGAATAAAAAATATAGATAAATGAAATAAATAAAAATTATATTAATATGAATAATAATAAAAATAAATAAATGCATAGGTATAGTTAAATGATAAACAAACGGGTAAATGATAAATAATTGACCAGATAACCCCTTCCCTACTGGGTGCCACTCTTCTATTGCGCCTAACTGGCGCCAAGCGATTCTATTCGTCTCCTTGACATCTCTTGGACAGACCGAAGGGACGATAGACGATCTCGAAGAAACACTTCCGTACCGTGTGGTACTCTTTCTTTTGGTCCAGGCTGCTGCCGTCAGAGTGATTTTATTCATTTCCGTGGGACCCCCGTCCCACTACTGGAGCGAAGTTGGGATGAAGAGACCCGAAGGCCAAGAAGAAGTGGCCATCGGACTCCGGAGTAGGAGTAGGAGGAAGAGATGAAGAGGAGGAGGAAGAGGAAAAGATGGAGGAAGAGGAAGAGGAAGAGGAGGAGGAAGAAGAGGACGAGAGGTAGGAGGAGGGAAAGGAAGAGGTGGAGGAGGAGGTGGTAGAAGAGCACGAAGAGGAGGAACAAGAGGAGGCAGAGGCTAAGGAGAAGGAGGTGGAGGAGGAAGTGGAGGAAGAGGTGCAGGAGGAAGAGGAGGATAAGAGGTGCAGGACGAAGAGGAGGAGGAGGAGGAGGAGGATGAAGAGCGGGAGGAAGAGTAGGACGAAGAGGAGGAAGATTTAAATCTGGAGGAAAGAGATCAGGGCGGATATATGTACTGTATATACGTATATATATGTGTGTGTGTGTGTGTGCATATACGAGGAAGAGTAAAAAAAAATTATCCGCAATTTCGCCATAACATATCTTCATTATTGTCACACTACGTCCTCCGAAAGTAAGCCTATGCGAGTAGTTGGTACTGTTGTGGTCACGGAAGGTGCGTCACGGGCTGAAATTCATTGGAGGCTTTTAGCACAATACGGGGACAATGAACTACAACGCAGCAGTGTGTATGAGTGGATCGAGAAGTTGAAAAGTGGCCGGACAAGCGTGATGCATGAAGATGGAGCAGGACGCCTGTCAACCTCCACCACTGCTCCCCCTCTGTGCGTAACGTCATAAATATGTATATATATATATATATATATATATATATATATATATATATATATATATATATATATATATATATATATATCACAGGAAAGTGGTAGCCGAAATTTAGAATCTTTCATTTCTGTTTATATATATATATATATATATTATATTCATATTTATATGTATATATCTATATATATATAATATACATATATACATATATATATAAACATATGCAAAGTAGACCACTTGGAAAAAGAAACTAACGAAGCAGAGCGCTTTCGTATACTACATCTTCAGTGCAAAAAGATGTAATATACGAAAGCGCTCTGCTTCGTTAGTTTCTTTTTCCAAGTGGTCTACTTTGCATAAGTGAACACACGTACCCGTGTTCTTATTAGCATATATATATATATTTTTTTGCAAATAAATCACTTGAACACGTGATCAGAAATATGCTGGTAACCACTTAAGAAAAAGAAACACAGAAATCCCAAGCGCTTTCGTGTAATTCACATCCTCAGGGGAGAATACAGACAAAAGTACAATACAAAGATAATATAAACGGAAAAGTGTAAACCTAGGAGAGGTGACAAGCCGTCATACGAAAAAATATAGGAGAGGTCACAAGGCACCACACGGAAAATTAGGAGAGGTCACAAGGTTCCACACGGAACCATGCCATTTGTCCACTCTTGGGGTTAACCAAAATCTCCTATACCGAATTGTTTACAAATGTTCTTAATTATGTAATTATCTAATTTATACAAACCATTACTTATGTTCAAATTGACTGACTCAGTTTGTTTGATAAGGCTACTTTCAATGATGTTCCTGTTAACAACAGGATTACATGATAAAATTGACGATGCCTTAGTCCAGTCTATACAATGATTATGATCCCTCATGTGTACAAATAAAGCATTAGAGTCTTGTCCTGTTCTGACACTATATGTTGCTTTATTCTAGTTGAGAGATCTTTACCTGTTTGCCCTACATAAAAATTCCCACAATCTTTACAAGGAACCTTGTATATGCAGCCACATGAATTTTTTTGGAGAATTCTTAATAATCAATTTCTTGAATGTGCATGAATTGTTGAAGACTACATTAACATTCCATGTTTTGAGTAAATGAGGAATCTGAGAAAGACTTTCACTAAATGGCACGACTAAAAGATTCTTGGTTTCAAAGGGAGGTGCAGGTTGATTTCTATAAAATGTTTTCTTGGCTTTTTTGAGAGCGTTATTTATAAAAGTCTTAGGGTACTTTAAGCTTAAACCAATGTTGAAAATATTTTCAAATTCCTCATCAATAAATTCCGGGCTGCATATGCGTAGAGCACGTAAAAACATTGAGGAGAACACTGAATATTTGACTTTGTTGTGGTGACCAGAGTAGTAGTGGACATATGACATTACATTAGTAGGTTTCCTATAAATACTGAATTTAAAACTATTGCCTTCTCTATGAATAAGAGATTGATTGTATATCTCACGGAGACCATAGATGAGTTGTCTTTACCGATTTCACCTTTGGTTTGTATAGAACTCATCAAGTTATGTATCAAGGATTGCAAGTTTGAATTTCATGGTGAATATTACACTCAAAAATTTGGTATAGCAATGGGTAATCCCCTTTCGCCAGTGTTAAGTAACCTATATATGGAATTTTTTGAAGGAGGTTACTAAGTAATATTTTACCATCTCAGGCTGTTTGGTACAGATATGTAGATGATGTTTTATGCCTGTGGCCTTCTACAGAAATTTGGACACATTTTTAGTTTCACTTAATAACTTAGCTCCTTCTATTAATTTCACAGTAGAATCAGAAATTGATTGTAAATTGCCTTTTCTTGATTGTCTTATTCATAGAGAAGGCAATAGTTTTAAATTCAGTATTTATAGGAAACCTACTAATGTAATGTCATATGTCCACTACTACTCTGGTCACCACAACAAAGTCAAATATTCAGTGTTCTCCTCAATGTTTTTACGTGCTCTACGCATATGCAGCCCGGAATTTATTGATGAGGAATTTGAAAATATTTTCAACATTGGTTTAAGCTTAAAGTACCCTAAGACTTTTATAAATAACGCTCTCAAAAAAGCCAAGAAAACATTTTATAGAAATCAACCTGCACCTCCCTTTGAAACCAAGAATCTTTTAGTCTTGCCATTTAGTGAAAGTCTTTCTCAGATTCCTCATTTACTCAAAACATGGAATGTTAATGTAGTCTTCAACAATTCATGCACATTCAAGAAATTGATTATTAAGAATTCTCCAAAAAATTCATGTGGCTGCATATACAAGGTTCCTTGTAAAGATTGTGGGAATTTTTATGTAGGGCAAACAGGTAAAGATCTCTCAACTAGAATAAAGCAACATAAATATAGTGTCAGAACAGGACAAGACTCTAATGCTTTATTTGTGCACATGAGGGATCATAATCATTGTATAGACTGGACTAAGGCATCGTCAAACAAACTGAGTCAGTCAATTTGAACATAAGTAATGGTTTGTATAAATTAGATAATTACATAATTAAGAACATTTGTAAACAATTCGGTATAGGAGATTTTGGTTAACCCCAAGAGTGGACAAATGGCATGGTTCCGTGTGGGACCTTGTGACCTCTCCTAATTTTCCGTGTGGTGCCTTGTGACCTCTCCTATATTTTTTCGTATGACGGCTTGTCACCTCTCCTAGGTTTACACTTTTCCGTTTATATTATCTTTGTATTGTACTTTTGTCTGTATTCTCCCCTGAGGATGTGAATTACACGAAAGCGCTTGGGATTTCTGTGTTTCTTTTTCTTAAGTGGTTACCAGCATATATATATATATATATATATATATATATATATATACACATACATACATATGGTCCAACAGCCCAGTAGTGGTGTCTAGTCGTTTGAACAGGCATAGTATCAAAGGACCCTTGTTCCAGTGGCACTCACATGGCACCTCTTATTTATTTATTTATTTTTCCTTTTATGATATAGCTCGATGATGCTCAACTGACGCTCACATCCCAGACAGACGCTGACCTTCTAGTCCGTGGCGTCGCGGAGATCTGTCCCGTCTCGTTTCGTCGTCCACGCGCGCACTTAACTTTTGCTCTGTGTTCAGTACATGTGCGAGTACTGCCATCCGTCCGTGCGTGTCTAAATGCATATGCTTACACACGCTCAAGGCCCAAGTACGGACGCACGCACATACACATACACTAGCATACACACACACACATACACAAGCACAGACACACACACATACACACGCGAACACACACATACACACCCGAACACACACACACACATCAGTCAAAGGGGACACATATCAAGACTACTGTAAGGATCACCTCTGGTAAGCTCCCAGTCAGATTCCCGGCCCATCCCCACCATTTACAAGCGAACACGACTTACAGTGTCTGTGACATCGCTGCCTTACATTATGGGTACTATCTTTATGAAACTATCCGACAGGCACTGACAACAGTGTAGTGCAGTGCAGTGCAGTGCAAAGCGCCTCCTCCTCCTCCTCCTCTTCCTCCTCCTCGCCCGCGGCACTGGGACATCACTGCAACACTACCACAATTCAGATAAGTCGGACAACTTCAGCAACGTCAGATAACGCGCTTTCACTGCATAATATTTACCCTTGGTGATCCACCATGGAAATATGTGTGTGTGTGTGTGTATGTGTATGTATGTGTGTGTGTGTGTGTGTGTATGTGTATGTATGTGTGTGTGTGTGATTTATCACAGTAATTGGATAACGTGTTCGACCCTTGATCGACAGCTATCACCTTCCCGAATGAAAGCGTAGAGCTTATGTATGGCCCGATCTATGGGTTGATGTGACCTTACACACACACACACACACACACACACACACACACACACACACACACACACACACACACACACACACACACACACACACACACACACACACACTCACACACAGACATACACACACAAACACATTCAATCTCTTGCCAACCAGAGTTAGAGTAACGATTTGAAGTGTGTGTGTGTGTGTGTGTGTGTGTGTGTGTGTGTAGGACCTTAAAGTGTGCAAGATCACGGATGACGAACGGGAAGAAGCAGAACCCACGAGGATCTGTGGTCTTAAATCAGGAGAAGACGAACTGATAAAAGCGGCGTGCCTCAGGGCTCTGTCCTCGGGCCTTCTCGGTTCGTTAAGTGCATTCTGTATCTAAGGTTCGTTCACCTCACCAGGCTCACGATCCTGAGGAGACAAATTGGAGGACATATCTAGTACACCAGCTGCCCGCTTTCGGGAACCTCTCAGATCTGGATATTTCCTTTATGCGTATTTTTGTTATGTTTTTGAAAGGCTTTTTCAGTCCGGGTAGTAGAGAACTCCGATTTTCAAAGATTCTCCAAAAATAAGAACTGCATTTAGAATCCAAAATTCTTGAGAAAGATGCACCCTTCACATGAACGACTTCCATATTTGTCTCAACAAGGAAAACAAAATATTATGATGATGATGATAACAACAATAATTAGAAAAAATACAATCATGATAAAACAACAGTAACAAGAGGATGTACAACGGGAACAAGCCTACCAGGATCAGTAACAAAACAACGGAACCGAAAAATATGAAAATCAGAAAACAACGATCGAGGTCACTTTGGGACAGCGTTCCTCACCAGATGGTGACCTCTTGTGACCTCTGGTGACCTAAGACACCGAAGACTCGAGAACGAAAGGTGGAGGACTGATCAAAGGGGGATTTCGATCTACGTGTCATCCGTTTTCCATCCACACACAGAACTCTGGAAGAATGAAAATTATTACCCATGTGGACAAGTTTCTTAAACACGTCAAAGGAAACAGACTGGGAGTGAATGAAACGTTTATTACTAACGTTTCGTCTCCCTTGAAAAAAGTCAGTAGACGAAACGTAAGGGATAAACGTTTCACTTCCAATCCATGTTTCCTTTGCTGTGTTTAAGCAACTCTGGAAGTGTCTTTATTACAGGAAAAATTCTACTCGGCCGGTTTCGCCTTACGTTTTTATTAGGAGTCCACGTTATGTGTCCCATACCTGTCTGTACCAAATTTTTACCACTAGAATGCAACACCCAGGACCTGAAGGCCAGTACCTAGAAATCAACATTATGATAGTGATGGTTCTCAGGGATTTTATTCTGGGACACATATTGCAAAGGGGTTTAAAGATGAAAACCCAAAAAGTCACCCAGGAAATAATAATGACTATCTATATATACTCGTACATGTATAAATAGCCCACCGAACTTAAAAAAAAAAAAAAAAAAAAAAAAAAAAAAAAAAAAAAATTAAGGACGAAAACCCAAGAAGTTACCTTGGAAATAATAACCATCTGTACATACATGTATAAGTACCCTACATAACTTTTTGGAAAAAAAAAATAATAATAATAATAAAATAAGATAATAGGTAAATAAAATGATAAAGTAAATTCACCCTTTTTTATCATCACGAAAGCTGACACGTATCCAAGATACCCAACCTAAAGAGTGATGAAAACCTCAGAACAATTCGTTATCTAAAAAACGTTTACGAGTTTCAGTTTATCTAAAAACGTTTCGCAGTATTACCAACCATAACAACTTGTCA
>NC_134802.1:42057985-42060485 GCF_046742065.1 Oratosquilla oratoria | reverse complement strand
GAAGCAAGAGAGGGGAGGAGGGAGAGAGGGAAGGAGGGAGAGAGGGAAGGAGGGAGAGAGGGAAGGAGGGAGAGGGAAGGAAGGAGAGAGGGAAGGAAGGAGAGAGGGAAGGAGGGATGAAAGAAAGGAAGGAGAGAGGGAAGGATGGATGAAAGAAAGGAAGGAGAGAGGGAAGGAGGGATGAAAGGAAGGAGGGGTGAAAGGAAGAAGGGATGAAAGAAAGGAAGGAGAGAGGGAAGGAAGGAGAGAGAGGAGGGATGAAAGAAAGGAAGGAGAGAGGGAAGGAGAGAGAGAAGGAGAGAGGGAAGGAGAGAGGGAAGGAGGGATGAAAGAAAGGAAGGAGAGAGGGAAGGAGAGATGACAGAAAGGAGGGAGAGAGGGAAGGAGGGAGAGAGGGGAGGAGGGATGAAAGAAAGGAGGGAGAGAGGGAAGGAGGGATGACAGAAAGGAGGGAGAGAGGGAGAGAGAGAGGGAGAGAGAGAGAGAGAGAGAGAGAGAGAGAGAGAGAGAGAGAGAGAGAGAGAGAGAGAGAGAGAGAGAGAGAGAGAGAGAGAGAGAGAGAGAGAGAGAGAGAGAGAGAGAAAGGGAGATGGTTTGGTATGGTGATATTTCCGTCCCTCCTAATTTTTTTCGGGGGGGATATACACAAAATGTTTGATTATATGTGGTATGATCTTCCTTCCCCTCCTCTTCCTCCTTCTCTTCTCCCCCTCACCCTACCCTTCTCCCCTCTTCCTCCCTCACCCTCCCCTTCTCCCCCTTCACCCTCCCCTTCTCCTCCTATTCCTCCCTCCTCCTCCCCTTCTCCCCTCTTCTCCCCTTCTCCCCTCTTCTCTCTCCCCCGTTCTCCTTCCCATCCCTTTCTCCCTCACTCTCCCCTTCTCCTCTTTCTCCCCTCTTCCCCACTCATCCTCCCCTTCTCCCCTCTTCTCCCTCCCCCGTTCTACTTCTTATCCCTTTCTCCCTCACTCTCCCTCACCCTCCCCTCTCCTCCACCTCACCCTCTTATCTACTGCCACTGTCACACTGTGCGGCGGAGCCGGATGGGGCCAGATGACGAACAAGTTGAATTGAATTGATAAAAATCACCTGACGACAGTAGCCAGGACTTGATATAGCGACCACCTGGTTAAAACACACTCATAAGTCACTCTCCCAACTCACCCTCTCACTCACCACTCCTCTTCGACTCTCCTCCTCCTCACTCACCACTACTCTCCAACTCTTCTTCCTCTCCCAACTCCCCACTCCCCTTCAACGTAGATCCCTACTCCCCCAGTACACACACTCCCCCCACCCACCCACTCTCCAACCTGTTCTCCTCCCCCGTATCTCCCACCCACCCCTACTAGTCTCCTCCTTCTCCACCTCCGTCTCCTCCTCCTCCTCTTCCACCCCTTCCTCTTCCATCCCTTCCTCTTCCTCTTCCACCCCTTCCTCCTCCACCTCCACCTCCTCCGCCTCCACCTTCTCCTCCAAGTATTCCTCGACCCCATCAACACCGTGACACACTTCAAATATTCTATTCAGACTAAGACCAGGCGATTCTATACAGCTAACGGGCCAGATCTCCGCCCTGTGTGGGTCTCGATCGACCGCGACCAGGTTCAGCTCGGGGTCCGCGCCCTCAGCTTGACCCCATCGCCTGTCCCTGAACGGAACGAGGTCAATCAATGACGTCACCTAATTGAAGCCTTCGCATTGAGTCTCTGGCACCTGGGTCTGTGGATCCGCTTTATCGACGGGGCAGAGTCACGACCGGCGAGCCGTTGACGACGGTTTACTGCATCATGTATTGTGTCGCCTCGGGGTTAAAGATGCGGGAATGAGCAGCGACGTGCAAATACGGAAGAAGAACAACAGGAAAACTAAAGGGTTGCATGATGTATGCATGTGTATGTTTATGTAATATACAGTACATATGTATATATATATATAAAACATATATATATATATATATATATATATATATATATATATATATATATTATACAGTATATTATATGTCTATATATTCCAATTTGTATTGATGATGAACGTAACTTGGGACGTAGTATATATCAAGGCCACACTGTCAATATGTCATCAGCACTTGAGTACTGTCAATCATCATTCATCTTCCATTTTCTATTTGCTGGGTTCGAACAGTCGACAGAACCGCAACAGCTGTGTAGGAGGGGAAGGGATCCAAAGTCGACAAAAGGAAATGAAATAAGAAAATTAATAGAAAGTTTATTACTCAAAATGAAAAAATAAGAAAAAAAAATGACGAATACGATTTAAGAAAATAACAATGGGAAAATAAAACTGAAAATAAGTCTAAAGATTAGATTTTGATGAAGGAAAGAATAATAGAGTAGAGAGGGATAATAAACAAATGAATAAATAAATAAAAATAGATAAATAAATAAATGAATGAATAAGGAAAAGACAAGAATAAGAAAAAGTAGCTTTTGGGACTTGTCGACCTTTGAAGGACTTTGGAATTCCGAGCTATTGG
>NC_134802.1:42052985-42055485 GCF_046742065.1 Oratosquilla oratoria | reverse complement strand
TTGTTGCGTGTGTGTGTGTGTGTGTGTGTGTGTGTGTGTGTGTGTGCGTGCGCGCGTGTAAGTTAGTGTGTGTGAGTATGTGTATGTTTTTGTGATTTTGTGTGTGCATGTGTGTGTGCGAGTGTGATTGTGTGTCATTATGCATGTGTGTGAGTGTTTGTGTGTTTTGTGCGTATGTGTGTGCATGTGTGTGTGTGATTGTGTGTCATTATACTCGTACACCCACCCACATATTACATATATATATATGTATATATATATATATTATATATATATATATATATATATATATATATATATTCATATATATATATATATATATATATATATATATATATATTCATATATATGCACGCATATATTTGTTCATGGTATATTCCTCCTGTTAGCTGTAATTGCTCCATTGGCCTCTACTTGTTGAAGATTTCCGAGCACACAGGGCAAAGGCGACGGCCTTGGTCACATTTGAGCGTCAAGCTCCTCACTGGTTCATGTGCACACTAAACTGCCGAGTCACTGCCTGAACTAGTTTCAGAGGCCTAACTCCCTTAAGACGGCCCCTCTCTCTCTGTGTGTCTCTCTATCTCTCTATTTCTCTCTCTCTGTTTTTCTTTCTCTCTATCTATTCATATATCTCTGTTTCTCTTTCTCTCTTTCTCTCCATATCTCTCTCTCCCTCTCTCTGTCTCTCTTCTTCTCTATTTCTCTCCCTTTCTATCTCTCTCTCTCTCTCTCTCTCTCCTTTTCTCTCTCCCCCTCTCTATCTCTCTCTCTCTCTTTCTCTACATCTCTTTTTTCCCTCAGGATAATTCCTTTCCTGATAGCGGACCTTTTGGTCTATGCAAGGTCTATCACCCAAGCTCCCTTCTCACGTCAGTGCTCGACCTACAACCAACCAACTGGCCTTTGGAACAACGAAAGTTAGTTCACGGGGGGACCACCGTATTGAAGCGATTGGTTGAGGGTCCTAACCCCGCCTCCCAATTACAATGTTGTTTATGTTCCCTTTAGGGTCAAGCTGCCATTGACAAGTACATTTACGTCTTCTTTATCTGACGTTGATCCTCCTGAGATCCACGCTGCTTTCTCTCACCGAAGATGATGACATCTCGATCTCTAAGACCGAAGGGGGAAAGAAGGAACATAAGAATAAAGGAGACTGCAAGAGACCATAAGGCCTACACTAGGCAGTTCCATGTCCATCACCACCTGTCATCCCCATGATGATGATGGTGATCATGATGATGATGATGATGATGTGGACAATTAAGATCATAAGAACATAAGAATGAAGCAGACTGCAATAGACCATAAGGCCTACACTAGGCAGTTCCATGTCAATCACCACCTGTCATCCCCATGATGATGATGGTGATCATGATGATGATGTGGACAATTAAGATCATAAGAACATAAGAATGAAGGAGACTGCAAGAGACCATAAGGCCTACACTAGGCAGTTCCATGTCCATCACCACTTGTCATCCCCATGATGATGATGGTGATCATGATGATGATGATGATGATGATGATGATGATGATGATGATGATGGTGATCATGATGATGATGATGATGATGTGGACAATTAAGATCATAAGAACATAAGAATGAAGGAGACTGCAAGAGACCATAAGGCCTACACTAGGCAGCTCCATATCCATCACCACCTGCCATCCCCAACCATAAAGGTGAAAAGGGAGAAGGATCACGTGGTTAGGTGGATAATTAATGAGGACGTTTAAATGTGAGGTGTTGTTATCACCGTTACCATGACAACACAACGTTACCAATATCGATCGGTATCATCTTTTTTTTTAAATCCCAGCCAATATCTAGCCATGTCCATTATATCCCAACCTAAACCAACCCAGCCTAATCTTACCTGTGTGTGTGTGTGTGTGTGTGTGTGTGTGTGTGTGTGTGTGTGTGTGTGAGAGAGAGAGAGAGAGGGGGGAGGGGGAGAGAGAGAGAGAGAGAGAGAGAGAGAGAGAGAGAGAGAGAGAGAGAGAGAGAGAGAGAGAGAGAGAGAGAGAGAGAGAGATAGAGGGAGAAAATGAGAGAAAATAAGATAAAATGAGAGAGGGAGAGACAGATGGATAGATAGCGAGAGGGGGAGAGAGAATGAGAGAAAATGAGATCAAATGAGACATGGAGAGAGAGAGAGAACGAAAGAGAAAACGAGAGGACGATCTGTCCTCACATTCCTCCACCACCACCACCACCACCACCACCACCACCACCACCACCACCACCACCACCACCACCACGTTCTCAGACGGTCGAGAGACCTGACAAGTGTGTTTTTTTTTTTTTTTTTTTTTTGTCACCACCTCCTCGTGGGATGAAAAGAGGGAGGCCACACCCTTCCCCCTCCCTCCTCCATACCCTCTCCCTCACTCCCACATCCCTCCCTCTTTCCTAAACCCCATACCTCACTCTCCCTCCCTCCTCCCCTTCCCTTCCTCTTACCCTCCTTCATTAACTCCCACTCTCCCTTAA
>NC_134802.1:42045485-42047985 GCF_046742065.1 Oratosquilla oratoria | reverse complement strand
ATAGGCAAACGCATGAATACGGTTAAGTCCACAAAGAGATGTCCGCCCGTGCATGGACACACATGCACATACACACCCACACCCACACACATGCACATACACACATATGCATACACACACACACACACACATATGCACATACACACACACACACATATACACACACACGCATATGCGCACACACACACACATATATATAAATATATATATATATATATAAATATATATATATATATATATATATATATATTAACATCTTTTCAACCACAAATAATTTTTAATTCCTTGTCCTCGCAGTCGAGACTGAGAAGCTCGATGAAGGCATATATTGGAAATTGAAACGTGGTCAAGATATATATATATATATGTGTATATATATATATATACATACATACAGAAAAGCAGGTAGAGTGAGAGGAAGAAGAAACTAAGGAACAGGATGGATGCAGACGCCATAATAAACTAAACATAAAAGAAATAAAAGATAAACGAACCAACAAATATAACAAAAGACATGTAAAAGTGGTTCAATATATTCTATTTCTATCAATCGTCGAATTGAGAGTTGATGAAGACGACCAGGATGACCGAGCCGAGCATTGCGTGTTTTCGGAGATTGAATTGGAATGAGGTCTGGGGAAGCGACCCCCACCGCGGCAAGAGATTGCTACAGATCGTTGCGATGGTCCCAAGAGACGATCAAAAATGGGATGTTAACCGTTCCGCTGAGTTCTCTCTCAAACTAATAAAGTCACTCGGCGAAAGATAGGATAAAGTTATAAGACATCGAATTATTTATGTATTTATTATATATTATTTATTTATTCATTTATCATTATTTATATTATTATATATCATTTATAAATTCATTTATTTATTTATTATTATATATTATTTATTTATTCATTTATCATTATTTATATTATTATATATCATTTATCAATTCATTTATTATTTATTATATTATTTATTTATTATCATTTACATTATTATATATTATTTATTTATCTATTTATCATTATTATAATTTTTTTCGGATCTGAGTTATGGACCAAAAGGTCTCCTGTCGGCATGCTCTGCCTTTGCAATCCTTTGAATGTCGGGAAAGGGTCAAGTTATTAATAGCTATTTGAGTTTCTTTGGGTTTGAATAGAATTGCTTAGTTTTAAGCAGAATAAAGCTCTTGAAGTAAACGAATCACTTAAGTCTTTTGATTGGCCATTAAGATTAGGACAACGGCCTCTAGACTGAAAGGGTAAGTAAAGGGACACGACCCCCCCCCCAAAAAAAAAAAAAAAATCGCCAATAATTTTTCTTTTTTTGTATTTTCACAGCTGTCTCGATCAATACATTCTGATTTATTTTCTCTTTTTTCTTTTCTTTTAGCTCGTGTGGTGTTCGACACGTCCTCATTAACGTATCAACAGTTTGGTTTCTTTCTACTGTGCCGGTACATTTTTACTACATTTATGTTGGGGTCGATAATTTATGGATAATTTCACTCTCTCTCTCACACACACACAAATATATATGTACAACACTGAATGGGTTCCTGTGAACAGATTTACATTTATCAACCACAATTCACTTTAATTCTAAGCCATCAACGCCGAGAAACTCGAGGAGGCATACATGCAGAGATTTATATATATATATATATATATATATATATATATATATATATATATACATATATATATATTTCACTTGTATTCTTTTATATTTATTGTATATTCTCAGCGTGGAGAGAGAGTTGACATTATTCCATCTGTTGACAACTCCTTCAATCCAGTGCAATGTTGGCGATATCGGAAGCGTGTTGGCCTCGCAATTGCCGAGTTATAGGTTCGAATCCCGCACTACTCTCCGGTTCCCGTCCCAAAAGCACATGGGGGCAAAGATGGCGGTTTCGGCCGCAGCTACTCATCGCCTCCTGTCGTAAGCTCCTCACTTCACCTGTTTTTGGCGGTTAACGGTTCACCGGGGGAAGGGGATGGAGGACGATGGGAAGAAAGAGAGAGAAGACGCGGCCAGTGCCTCGAAGGCGCCTCGTCGATGCCTCAAGAGGAGATTCCCCGTGGATGCCAAGTCAAACATGACTTCTGAGATCTCAGTAGCGAAATCCAAGTGGAAGGGGGGGGGGTGAAAGGGGGTGAAAGGGGTGAAAGGGGGTGAAAGGGGTGAAAGGGGGGAAGAGGGGTAAAGGGGGGAAGAGGGGTAAAGGGGGGGAAGAGGGGTAAAGGGTGGGAAAGGGGGACGAAGTAGAAGAGGAAATGGGGCAAAGAGAAAGGCACGCACGGGCTGAAATTGTGGTTGATAGGTTTGTTGGGGAGGAGTTGATGGGACTTGGGACAGACTCCATGGGGAAGATGGGTTAGACCAATGGTTTTTAACCTGGGGATACCTGAACCCCTCCAAGGGGTACCTGTATCCCTCCAGGGGTACGAGAGATGATAGCCAGTGCATCGCACTGTATATTTACAATGAGAAAGCAAAGCAT
>NC_134802.1:42025485-42037985 GCF_046742065.1 Oratosquilla oratoria | reverse complement strand
CGAAGATGAAGAGGAAGATTGATGAAGACTGACAAGAAGTCAGCTGCTTCAATTCAGTAACGCGACCTGCAATATTCTCTTTATTCAACGAAAAACTTTTCATTGAGCTGACCTTTACGACGAAGGTAAATGAAATAGTAAATTAAAACACTACATACATACATATACCAAAAACTTTTTTCCCCTTATAAGGGAGGTAGCCAATAAAATAAAATAAAATAAAATTGAATTAAATTACTAAATACATTAATACAATAGACATACTAATACACTCTCATTACAAAATAAATAAATAAATATATAAATGAAATGAAATAAAATAATCCCCAAAATATACCGCAGGCTACCACTCGCCCTGGCTACCCAAACACCATAGGCAAGGGTGACAGTCAACTTCTGGGTGTTTTTCCTCAGTTTTATTACGAAAAGAGTCGTGTAGTGGCTAATGGATCTACTAGTAAACAAAACCACCGACAGTCATTTACATTCTCGTGGTGCTTCTGATGTTGGTTTGTAGATAACTAAACCCGCCATGCATACACCAGGAGGCTTCTAGCTGCTGCCGAAGCCGTCACCTTGTCCGTATGGACGCTTGGATAGCCAGGGCAAGTGGCAGTCACCGACAGCTGAGAATGATTGATGTCATGATTAATAAATAACCTCTCCTCCGTTTAATTGGTTTGTTCTCTTAAACACCCTTCCTCCGTCTCCCTCCCCCTCTCTCTCTTTCTCCCCCATTTCCCCCCCATTCTCCCACCACCACCACCATTCCTTACAAATTCTCATTCTCCCCCTCTTCCTCGTTTTACTCAGTTCTGCCTATTCTCTCCCAAGCCCCATCGTTCTCCACCTTTGCATTCGCCAGCACCAACAGTCTTCCTCCTCTCTCCAACACTGTCCCCTCCTTATTTTCCTCCTCCCCCTTCTCGTCCTCCTCCTCTTCTTCCCTCTTCTCATCCACCTCCTCCCCCTTCTCGTTCTCCTCCTCCTCCTCTTCTAATCCTCCTTCCTTTTCTCGTCCTCCTCCTCCCCTTCTCGTCCTCCTCCTCCTCCTCCTTCTTATCTTCCTCCTCCCTCTTCTCGTCCTCCTCCTCTTCTCGTCCTTCTCCTCCCCTTCTCATCCTCCTCCTCCATCTCATCCCCCTCTTCCTCCCCCCTAGTCGTCCTCCTCTTCCTCCTTCCCCTTCTCGTCCTCGTCCTCCTCCTCCTCTTCTCCCTTCTCGTCCTCCTCCTCCTCCTCCTTCCTTCCTGACGAGGAGCATCGTCCTCCACCTCTTCCTCCCCTCGCGCCCCTCCGAGAAGCCACCGAACAGGTTATTTGCTTTTTTCTTCTTTTTTATTATTTTTCTTTTAAACGTTTTTCCTTTTATGAGAGGCAAGCTCCCTCGCCTTATCTCGGCAACTTTTTTTTTCTGAGAACTTCTTCTTCATGTTTCTTTGAAATATCACACAAACAAATGCCCATAAATAACAATAAACATAAACACGGACAGATAAACAGATGGGAAGGTATGAACATACACACGCACACACAAACACACACACAAACATATCCACACGCACACAACTACACACATGTACACAAACACTGACACACACACGCACACATAGACACACACACACGCAAACACACCCACACATGCATACAAACACTGACGCACACACGCATACACACACGCACACATGCACACACACACGCATACAAACACTCACGCACACACACACACACACACACACGCACGCTAACACACACACACACACGCACGCTAACACACACACACACAGTCACAAACACATACAAATACACACATACCACGCACACACATACACACATATACATACGTACACACACACGCATGCCCTTACACTGACACATGTAGGTACTGTATATGTATATGTACGGTCATACAAATATATGTACATACATAAATACAAACGTTTATATGTACATGTAAACTACAAGAACCCTTTTGTACATGGATGTCCACATATCTATGTACATACAAATATGTACGAATGCATATACACATATGCACATATAAATGTACACTTACACCTACAGCAAACATGAAAACATACATGTACATGTGGCTACAAGTATATGTGTGTGTGTGTGTGTATACACGCATACAAATACACGTATATTCATACAAAAAAAATGCAGATACACAGGCATATATACATTCTCATACATACATACCCACGTACACACACACATATATTTATATACACACACACGCACGCTCAAGCGTACATGTGCACATGCACCCACACTTACACGGAGACGTACATGTACACACACATGTAAGCTTCTCCCATGCAACTTCATGAGTTGGCCGGACGCCCTTGCCCAAGGCTCCTGCTTCCAAGTTTAAGGTGCGGCGGATTTTACGTACATGTGTACATACGTACACACGTACATGTGTACATACGTACACACGTACATGTGTACATACGTACACACGTACATACGTATCCCTGTCAGCTTATAAAGGATGCTCTGAGAGAGAGAGGAATATAGAGGTAGAGAGAGAGGAGAGAGAGAGAGAGAGAGAGAGAGAGAGAGAGAGAGAGAGAGAGAGAGAGAGAGAGAGAGAGAGAGAGAGAGAGAGAGAGAGAGAGAGGAAGAAAAAGGAATAGAGAAAAAGAAAAAGGAATAGAGAAAAAGAAAAAGGAAGAGAAAAGAAAAAGGAATAGAGAAAAAGAAAAAGGAAGAGAAAAAGAAAAAGGAAGAGAAAAAGAAAAAGGAATAGAGAAAAAGAAAAAGGAATAGAGAAAAAGAGATAGGAATAGAAAAAAAGAGATAGGAATAGAGAAAAAGAGACAGGAATAGAGAAAGACAGGAATAGAGAGAGAGAGAGGAAGAGAGAGGAAGAAAGAGAGAGGAAGAAAGAGAGGAAGAAAGAGGAAGAGAGGAAGAGAGGAAGAAAGAAAAAGGAATAAAGGGGAAGAGAGAGGAACATACATTATATATATATATATATATATATATACATATATATATTATATATATATAGTGAGAGAGAGAAAGAAAGAGAAAAATACAAAGAGAGGGAGAGCAACGAGAGAGAGAGAGAGAGAGAGAGAAGAAAGAGTAAGAAAGAGGAAGAAAGAGATGAAAAGAGAGAGTAAGAAAGAGAGAGAGGAAAAGAGAGAGAGAGAGGAAGAAAGAGGAAAAGAGAGAGGAAGAGAGAGAAAGAGAGAGAGAGCAAAGAGAGAGAGGGAGCAAAGAGAGAGAGAGAACAAAGAGAGAGAGGGAGAGAGAGGGAGAGAGAGAGGGTGACGTATCATTAAAAAACAGTATAGAAATGAAGGAAGAGAGTAAGAGTAATGAGAGAGGAGGAAAGAGAAAAAATATATATACAAAAAAGAAATGCAAAGACACACACTGGTGACAGATCTTTATTGCTTCATTGTACTCTTGATTGGACTCCTTCCGTACTGGTTGGCACTGTTCCTTGTATTCCTACTGCCGTCAGTCGATTTTATTCAGTAATGAATTACCCCCCCCCACCAGTGGTGTGGGCTCCTTCTAGCAGCAACCACAGATTTTATTCAAATTTACGAAATGACTCAAAAGTTCTTGAAAGGGTTCAAGTCTTCGAGGAAAATGAGTTTGAGTCTTTACAAATATATCCTTGACAGCTACGATCTTATTTTCTTTCACTTTCTTACACGAGGAAAGTTGACAACCGGCGACTGATCTCCTTTTCCTGCAACTAAAGTAATAGGAAACGTCCCACGCGAATACAACACAAACATGGGTCCGACGTGTCATTAGGGAGAGATTGATGGGGGAGCGAGGATCGTTGCCATTGCCTGCAGGGCCAAGGGTTACCAGTCAACAAAATTGGACGTAATAATTAGGATCTTTATTATCATTCGAAATAAGATATTAATATCATTAGCTCCCCTCTCCCGTCCCGTTTCCGCCTTACGTGAACAAGATCATCAATTGAGAGAACAAAGTTCGTTAAGAGGCACTGAAATTGGCTTTTCAGTCACTAATGCCACTATGGTGCCAAGCCTCCCCATGACGTCAGAGAGGAGAGGAGGAGAGGTGAAGGTGGGTGGAGCGGAGGGGGGGGGTCATCGCTTCATTATTATTATTATTATTATTATTATTATTATTTTATTTTTTTTTTTTTTTTTTTTTTTTTTTTTTTTTTTTTTTTTTTTGTCATCTGGGTATTCATATCCACTTCCATTCTTTCTCTTTTCGTTTCAGTTTGTTTTTGTTGTTTGATATTTGCATTTTTTTTTATCCTTACGGTAGATTTTTTAATCATAGTTTGTATGGAATTATTTCAATTTATCTTTACGGAAATGTGAACTTGTTCATTTCGCTTTTCTCACGCAGATCCTTCGCTACGACCGAAAAATTCTCTGAATATATTTTGACTGACATAAAAAAGATTTTCGTAAGCTGAGGTTAGGGGAACTCCCGACTTGAAGGGTTTTAGATAAGAATTTAATACAAAACTCGATTAACCTCTAGATCAGCGTCTCTCGATCTTTTCACCCTTGCGTAACCTTTAAAATAAAGTTCATGTCTCAAGGAACTCCTTCGCCAAAAAAAAAAAAAAAAAATCATTTTATTTTCATCGTAATAATAGGTTAGATAGGATGATGTCTATATTACGTATATGAAATTAAATAAAAAATCAAAAGTGCATTAGCTCATCTCACTTGTTCTCGCGGAACCCTTAGGGACCTATCGCGGAATCTTAGGGTTCCGGGTTCGAACCCTGGTTCAGAAACGCTGCTTTAGAGTATCAAACGTTTAGACACCTTTGGTCTGACCTACCACAGGCGATTCTATTCAACCTAGAGGCGCCCCCCCCCTCCCCGCGGAAGAGGCGGAGGGGGCGGGAATCGTCTTTCGTCGCCAGAATACAGAAGGCGGTGCGGGGGAGAAGGGTGAGCGCGGCGAGACAAAAAACACACAGCAAGCACGCGTAAACACGTGTTGTTCACCCCCTGGGCTTGGAGTTGCACACACACACACACACACACACACACACACACACACACACACACACACACACACACACACACACCTCGTGAAGCAGTGGTTAGAGTTACTGGCTGCCGCTACGGCGGTCCGGGTTCGAAACCCGCCCAGGGATGAAATAATTTCAGTATTGCTACGCTGCGAGTTGTTACTCCAACACCTCGCGGGAGGCTAATTGTGTGTGTGTGTGTGTGTGTGTGTGTGTGCGTGTAAGGTCACAGTATTACCCATAAATCGGTGATATACGAGCTCTGAGCTCTCTTCCGGGAGGGAAATGGCAGTCGATCACGAGTCCAACACGTGATCCAAGACCATGGTGAAATGGTGAATCACACATACACGCACGCACATACACCCACACTAAATATAAATCGCGATAGGCTTTTGCCTCCCACTGATTTTTTTTTTTTTTTTTTTTTTAAATATCCCCATTACTCTCCTCCGTCCTGCTACCCTATTCTTCTCTCTTACTGCCCTCCCCCGAGGAAAGAAGCTCTGGATATCGCTGACAGAGTACTTAAAGTCACCATAGCTGTAAAGATAGCAGCCAGGACCCCCTTCAGCGAAAGGGTCGGAACCCCCTTGCCTCTGTACCTCGACTTCCCACATTCCAATTCTGACACGGTGAGTCTAGAGTGAAGAGGAGAAAGGTTAACGTCCAGGTCGTGTTAAGTAATCACGAAGCTTAATTGTTTAGTCTCCAACGTCGTTCGGGGCTTCACCAGACTTCGTAAACCTGGGAGCAGCTTCCTTCAGATGAATGAAGACTTCTGGAAGCTGCGATCCTGGAAGCTTCGAGAACTCTTCTTTCTTCTCGGTAGATTTTGGAGCCGCGTTGATATCGGTTTTATGCGCTTACGAATCGAAGTGTCCTCAATTGATCAAGTCAAGGTTTAAGTCAGGAAAAGCTCGAGCCTCCAGGTACCTTGAGAGGTCACCACGGGGCTGAATAGAATATCCAGGCGACAATCAGAACAATAAGGAAACGTACCACCCGGCTCAGAAGAAGCCAAATGAGGGCATTTGTAATTTGCAGACTTGCGGAATTTGCGGATCATGCAAACCTAACTTAACCAATCTAACAAACCTAACCTAACCAGCCTAACCTAACCTAACAAACCTAACTTAACCAGCCTAACCAACCTAACATAACCAACATAACCTAACCAACCTAACAAACTTAACCTAACAAACCTAACCTAACAAACCTAACAAACCTAACCTAACAAACCTAACCAGCCTGATTCGCAAATTCAGCAAGTCCGAAAATTCAACAAGTCCGCAAATTCCACAACTCCGCAAATTATAAATGCCTGCCAAACGAAGCAGACAATAACCGGTGCCACACAGACGAATGAAATCGCCTGCCGGCAGCCAGGCAAGAAAGCCACAAAGACCACCCGGTACGGAAGGGTGTAACCGTTAGATAGGTTGTGTAACCGTTGGATAGGTTGTGTAACCGTTAAATAGGTTTGTGTGGCGTAAGACGGCGCTTCTATTCAGGGCGTGGGAGCACCGCTCGCCACCAGTGTAACCGTTATGGTAGGTTGTGTGGTTACGTAGGGAGGTCTTAATGCGGCGAGATAGACTCCAAAGCGGGAGTTTTCTTATATTTATTCAAACAAGGGATTCAGGTTAAACTACAAATGGAAATGGCCCTTTGGGCTAAATACAATAAGTGCCAGGCCTTGACCTAGGGCACAATAGCTCTGACCTCTGGCCGGTAGGGTCTAGACCTACCTAGCGTCTGGCGGTAGGTTCTTCACCTACCCCAGCTCCGGCTACGTGACATGGGTGTTAAACATTTTATAGGAGTGTTAGTGGTTTCAAGCAAGGGTGTTAGTCTTGTTATTCATTGCATGGGGTCTGTTCTATGTAAGAGGGTTAGTCCTATAATTGGTGGATATTGTTTGGTATATTATATATATATGTTAGTTTATGCTTATTATACTAGGGCAGTTATAATAAAAGGATTTATGATAGGTTAGTCTGGTGACACTGGGCATCTATATCTTGTTTGTCTTCAAATGTGCTGCGTTAGGTGCATGTTGTGGGAAACGCAAGGTAAGCAAGAGGAAGTCTCGCTCTGTTGCAAGCATGTGGATCACGTGCGTGGTGGGTGATGGTTAGTAAGTTAGTAATGGATACAAGGGGTTGATTCCTTTTTCTAACCATAAACCCGTGATTAAATAAATCTCTTCATTTCTCATTACTTTATCCTTATCATTACGTCATTACTTCATTCCTGCGTTGTTAGTACCATGGTCTGAAGTGTGGTGAGGGTGGGGGAAGAAGTGGTGGTGGTGGTGGTGGTAGTGGTGGTAGTGGTGGTAGTAGTTGCAGTAGTAGTAGTAGTATTTCTATTATTATTATTAACATTATCAATTATTTTTATTATTTTTTATTTATCTATTTTCATTATTATTATTATTATTTATTATTATTATTATCATTATTATTATTTAGTGAAATGTCACTCCCACGGGCTTTGTGGGAGCCCGTGTGGGGGGTGGGCGGAAGTGGGAGAATAGGAGGACGCTTAACCCCCCTTTCCCCTCCCCCCATCCACCTCAGCCCCCGTGGAGAGCCACCATCCCAGGTGAATAGAACTCAGGCTAGCGCCGACCCTGAAATAACCCGTGGCACCAATAATTGCCTCCAGGATCTTCGTCAGTGCCCAAATGTCTATTGGGGCCAAGTGTCTATTGGCGCCAAGTGTCTATTGGCGCCAAGTGACATCCTACGTGTGCAAGACAGAAATTATGTCAACTTGTGAAGTCACTTAATGTATATAAGATGTATCACGGGGTCAGTGGCGTCAAGTCTTGGGTAGAAGAGCGACGTCATGGCCACTTCCTGACGTTAAACAGTGAGATGTGACATCACTGCCCTGTTGATCAACAATATTGTGTTTGACGTCATCTCAGGCAGAAGTGATGTCACATTTTGACGTCATCTCATGTTTGTGAAACTGTGAATTCATTACAGTCTGACGTCATTGCCAAGGTTCAATGACGTCATCTCGTGTAGGACTGTGATGTCATAGAAATCCTAGTGACGTCATCGAATTGTCCCAATGACGTTATAGAGGCGCTCCATCAAGCGCTTGTCCTCTGCCAGGACCCAAAGGTCGCCGAGGGACCTTAGGACTCTCGTCAGAGGACCTCTATTCTAGAATGTGGCGCCAAATCTGGTGTCAAGGGCTCTGCCAGGAACGACATTGAGCTGTTTCATTATAGCAAGCATCAGAGGATTTTATTCAGCTGAAGGGCGGGCCCCCGGGCCTGAATGAAACTTTGAGCGATCGGGACCCTCAACGGGTGTGTCTTCAGCTGGTTAGAATTGTCTGACGGTGCCATTCTGAGGCTCAGAAGAGATGCCAACTGAAGAGACGAAACGATGGTTTCAGTTCGGGGACCTCCTCTCCATATCTTTATTCTGTCTACCGTCACACGATTTCATTCAGTTCACGGGATGCGAGGGACGGACCCGAGGCTAATAGGGGTCCCGACCGACCGAGAGCCCGTTCAGCCCCAGGGCCGGCCACAGGAGCCGAATAAAATCGCCTGACAGAGTCGAAAATGGCGCCGCTGTGTTGACGTCTTCCATTGGCGCCGCTGCCGGAGTGCCAGAGGATACCTTGGGTTGATCTTTCTTTAGATGATCTGTGGCGACGTCAACGTCATAACCGTTCCTGTGACGGGTGCAGCTGCCATTTGTCACATGCAGGGAACACCTGTACACGGAAACGAGGAGCGTACGCCAGGAGGACATGAGCAGCTACGACCGAAGCCGTCATATTCGCCCGATTATGAACTTCTTGGACTGCTGGGAATCTGGGAGGAGTGCGGGGTTCGAACCCACAACTGAGCAAATGCGAGTCCAGCACGCTTTCGATGATACAGCCAGCGCACTTGATTTCATGTCAGTCAGCCTTTGTCACCATCGGTGATTCGAATCCCGCTTTGCCCAACAGTTTCCAGATATCGGTCGCTTGAGTTTACCCGCATGTTGGTCATGTCACTTCTCTTGTAGCCTCGTGAAGTTAATAACTGAACAAACAACTGAATCCCCAAGCCCCGTCCCTCACAAAAACATAATAATAAAAGATAATATATACACACACACACACACATATATATATATATATATATATATATATATATATATATATACATATATATATATATATATATATATATATATATATATATATATATACATATATCACAGTAAAGTAATGTAGCACATCAGTAAAATAAACTTTTATCCCACCGTCGGAAAAGAAGACACTAATGTCGAAAGTTCTGTATATTTCGATCACTAACTGTGATCCTCTTCAGCAGAATGAGTACATAGTAGAAGACATATACATATATACAAAAAATGTGAGGTGAGAAGAAGGAACAAGGGGAGAGCTCAGGTTACGTGACCGACACTCCGCGAGTCTTGTGAGTTTTTGTCCACTTGGAGTAAATAAGGTAGTAGTCGATTGACAGCGGAGATGGTAATGCAGTCAGGTGACCACTGACCATTTGAAATATTAAAATTAAGGAAATATTCTATCAGGGAAGACTCAATTATTTTCCTTCTGAAACATTTTGACTTATAGATTATTTCAGCATCATCCCAATGTATGCGATGATCTTTATTTGCAATGTGCTGAAATGCCGCCGAGCTTTCTTGGCCATATTTTGCTGAATTCTTATGCTCTTCGATTCTGGTTGCCAAGTCTCTTCCAGTTTGTCCCCAATAAATATTATCACAATCTAAACATGACAACTTATAAACACCTGGGTTGATGTCACTGGATGGTCTACAGCATTGGTTCTTAACCTGTGGGGAATTCCCCACTGGTGGGGAATGGCGGAGTTGCCAAGTGGGGAATGACCGGTTGGACAGAAGAACCACTGTCTTTTCTTTTTTTTTAATCGATATGTTTTTGTTTCTTTTTGTTTGTTTCTAGTGTCTTCTTGTTGTCACATTTCGTGAATTTGTTTCCACCCACAAATAATCGATAGTGCTTCAAAATTTAATACATTACATCCAAATGTTGACTTACTTTACAAATCACAACCATTTACAGACTGTTTTAATAACAAAAACAACCAATATATGAGGTATTGTAGGTCATGTTTGGGTAAAAGTGACAACACTGTATATTTACGTACTAAACACTGCATGGGTTAAAATCGAATTTGTCAAAGACCGATGCTGTGGTGGGAAATGGAGAGTTGGCTCACTAAAAAGTGGGGAATTGGAGAAAAAATGTTAAGAACCCCTGGTCTACAGTGTATGTACATTGACTATTTTTCTGAACATGGTATTGGGATAATTGAAGATGACGTTGATATTTCCTTTTGGTAATAACTGAGACATTTCATTTATGGAGTTACTAAAAGGTAATTTCATACAAGCACAAATGGATGCTGGGAGTGGGTACGAGGCGGAAGAAGGCCACGAGGGAGACCGAGAAAAAGATGGAAAGAAACTGTTGAAGAAGAAGTTAGTAGACGTGACTTGCCCAACATCGAAACTCTGAGGGAAGAAGGAAGGATTCTTGCAAGACAGAATCAGATGGAAAAACATACTGGTAGCGCTGATAGGCTTAACGCTTACTACCGGAAGTTGAAGTAAGTAGTTAAGATAGAATAGAATAGAATAGAAGAATTAATGTCTCATCATTATCCCAAAATAGAAATTGAATATAAATATAACAATCTGGAATTCACTGTCCTACATCAATCGATCAATCCTATAAGAGGCCAGTAAACGGAATTTGTTAAATCATCATCAACTTTCAACAACTGACGGAAGCATTCTGATAATGGCGTCATCGGAAGCGTGCTAGGCTCGCATTCGCTTAGATGTGGGTTCGAGTCCCGCACTCCTCTCCGATTCCCAGCAGTTGGCGACCTGCCCCAACAGTCCAAGAGGCGCATAAGAGGGCAAAGGTGACGGCTCCGGCCGCAGCTATTCAGCGCCTCCTGGTGTAACCTCCTCAACATCCTTCTATCCCGCCCAGGGCTGAAATAATTTCAGTATCGCTGCGCTGCGGGTCGTTACTCCAACTCTCGTGGTCGGGGAGTTGGGTGTGTGTGTGCGCGTATAAGGTCACAGCATTTCCCATGGATCGGTCATATACAAGCTCTGAGCTCTCTTCCGGAAGGGGAAATAGCTGTCGATCACGAGTCCAACACGTGATCCAAAGACCATTGTGAATCACGTCCACGCCTTCCGTGCCGGGTGGAACTGTCGCCGGCGATTTTATTCATTTCCGTGGCATCTCGACAACGTAGTGGGGTCTCTAATTCGATTCATCGTTTCCTTCCCTAGTGCCGCTTCAAAACTCTCCTATTCGTCACCGTGGCACCCGGATCCCTTTCCCCGGCCAACACCCCCGGTGCCCCCTCCCCCGGCCACCACCCCCCGGTGTCCCCTCCCCCGGTCCCTTTCCCCGGCCCACTCCCCCGGTAGCCAGGAGGTTAAAGTCTTAACGACGCAAACTGGCAAGAAAATCAGAAACTGGCACAAACAAGGATGACGGAAGCAATTTGACGTCAGCGCCGCCGTGCCACAAGCGAGTGCCAAAACTGATTGCTGCCGAGGCAGAAGCTGTGCCATCAGGGAGGTCCTCAGGCATCGGCAAAAGTTAATAATAATAATAATAATAATTACTAATTAATAATTGATAATAGTAATAATGATAATAATTATAATAATAATAAAATAATAATAAAATAATAGTAAAATAATAATGATAATAAAATAATAATAATGAAGATAATAATAATGACAATATGATTGTGATGATGATGATGATGATGATGATGATGATGACGACGACGATAGGAATCGTGACTACAGTCTCGGTTCTCCTTTTCAATATCTGAGGATTCCCCTCACCTGAATGAAATCGCCAAGAAATGACTATTTTCGCATATTCTACTTGCGATCGTCAAATAATCTTGTTAACCACTAAATCCAGATCTAATGTGGAAAAGAAGAAATCTTTCTCGTTTCGAGGGAGGGGCAAGATGAGATTTCCTGGATACACACACACACACACATACACAGGCGCGCACACACACACACACACACACACACACACACACACACACACACACACACACACACACACACACACACATACAGTGGTAGCGTTCGCGGCCGCCACTACGGCGGTCCGAGTTCGAATCCCGCCCAGGGCTAAAATAACTTCAGTATCGCTTCGCTGCGAGTCGTTACTCCAACTCTCGTGGGCGGGGAGTTGGGTGTGTGAGTGTAAGGTCACAGCATTGCCCATGGGTCGGTCATATATGAGCTCTGAGCTCTCTTCCGGGAGGGAAATAGCTGCCGATCACGAGTCCAACACGTGATCCAAGACCTTGGTGAATCACACACAAACACACACACACACATCACGGTTTGCTGGTGTAGTGGTTAACGTCCTCACTTCTCATTCGGGAGGTCCAAGCCCGAATCT
>NC_134802.1:42017985-42020485 GCF_046742065.1 Oratosquilla oratoria | reverse complement strand
AGGGAAACGTTCATGAACAACGCAAGGGAAACGTTCATCAACAACGCAAAGGGAAACGTTCATCAACAACGCAAGGGAAATGTTCGTGAACAACGCAAGGGAAACGTTAGTCAACAACGCAAGGGAAACATTCACGAACAACGCAAGGGAAACGTTCGTGAACAACGAAAGTAAAACGTTCATGAACAAAGCAAGGGAAACGTTCATGGACAACGCAAGGGAAACGTTCGTGAACAACGCAAAGGGAAACGTTCGTGAACAAGGCAAGAGAAACGTTCATGGACAACGCAAGGGAAACGTTCGTGAACAACGCAAAGGGAAACGTTCGTGGACAACGCAAAGGGAAACGTTCAAGGACAACGCAAGGGAAACCTTCATGAACAACGCAAGGGAAACGTTCGTGAACAACGCAAGGGAAACGCTCGTGAACAACGGAAGGGAAACGTTCGTGAACAACACAAGGGAAACCTTCATGAACGCAAGGGAAACGTTCATGGGCAACGCAAGGGAAACGTTCATGGGCAACGCAAGGGAAACGTTAATCAACAACGTAAGGGAAACGTTCGTGAACAACACAATAGAAACGCTCATGGACAATGCAAGGGAAACGTTAATCAACAACGCAAGGGAAACGTTCGTGAACAACGCAAGGGAAACGTTCATCAACAACGCAAGGGGAACGTTCATCAACAACGCAAGGTAAATGTTCATCAACAACGCAAGGGAAACGTTCGTGAACAACGTAAGAGAAACGTTCATCAACAACGCAAGGGAAACGTTCATGAAGAACGTTTTCTAAACATTTCCTCCTGGTTGGCGCCAGACAATTTCGTTTTCTATGACTGACATCTGGCGATTTAATTCACGCCCGTGGCACTGTCATGAAAGGAAAAAGAGTTAAGTACACTTTATCACAAACACATCTAATCTCACGTATATGCTTATAGGAATGAAATTTCAATTATATTTCTTCGAGCCTCGCCATCCTTTACTACTGAGATCTTCTTCAGTCAATTTTCTTTCTCTTTTCGTAAACTTCACTGAATATTATCACCAATTCCAATATTCCCGCTTCCCTGTCTCCCGTCAGTGCCACAACGCTCGAAGTGTAATATCTGTCACAAGTTGGCGCCAAAGAAGGATGAACGATGGAACAATTGCGTTCCTGATTGGACACTGCGAGATGGGAAGCGTGGAAAAGGGAGCGCAACAAAAGATAGGAAGTTTGCAGGAGTGACGTGGCAGAGGTTGGTGCACTCGTGAGATGATATATATGAATATACTCATGTATATATATATATATATATATATATATATATATATATGTGTGTGTGTGTGTGTGTGTGCAACACTGAATGGGTCCCAGTGACTAGAAATACATTTGTATCAACCACAATGCACTTTAATTCTAAGCCATCAACATCGGACGAACCGTGGAGGCGCATGCAGAAATTGAAACGTGGTACGCCTGAGGATTCGAACCTATGCGGCGAGAATGTTACCAGTGCCGTATTGACTATTAGACCAATACACCATCAAGAGAGATATAAATATATATATATATATATATATATATATATACATACATACATACATACATACACTGTGCACTCTTATGTCCTACAGCACCATTAGTTAAATCAAACAAGTAGGACTAACATTATAATATTTTTTTAATTAACCAACTGAGGAAGAATATAAACAAACAAAACAAAAAGAATCTAACAACGCGAACAGATTTTCTTTTCTATAGTATGGCGAGTGGGAGGTGAGGGGGGCGGGGGAGGGGGGGGAGAGAGGAGAGAGGGGAAAGGGGGAAGGGGGGATGGTGTAGGTGGCTGGGGGAGGGGGCGAAGGCCAGGGCCCCCTTTTGCCTCACGGGAATGTGCAAGCAAGAGGCCGGCCTTCCAAAATTAGCCCCAACTATCGCCTTAAAGAAATACATGTATATATAAACATACGAACGCGCGCGCGCGCACGCGACGCGTCACGCCGCGCTACGTCGCGTGACGTCACGCAACACTGGGGTCGGTGTGGTATGGTGGTATGAAGTATGGTATGACGTGGTGGTTAGGGATAAGTTCGTCCGTGACCTCGGCTCCCGAGTATATTGAGGCATTAGGTTATGTCAAGTCAGGATAGGGGAATCTATAAAACCCAGCCATAGCCAAGGCGTCGCTGATGGAAGATGGCATATTGTTTACATACGGACGGCGATATCGTCGTATTATTTTACCAAATTTAGAGATGATGGCTGATATATGAGCTTTGTTGTCAGGCAAGTGTTGTCAGGTTCAGAAAGAGGCGTTGTTGCGAAGGTTGGGGATGGGGAATGGTGGTATGTTCTTGTATATATAAAGCTACAGTATATATGTTCGTATGTATATGTTTGTGCATATGTGTGTACGAGTATATGCGTATACACACACACACACATATATATATACGTGTGTGTGTGTCTGTATGTGTGTGTGTGTGTGTGTGTGTGTGTATACACATA
>NC_134802.1:42010485-42012985 GCF_046742065.1 Oratosquilla oratoria | reverse complement strand
AGATGGAAATAGAGATGGAGATAGAGATGGAGATAAAGATAGAGATGGAGATAAAGATAGAGATGAAGATAAAGATAGAGATGAAGATAGAGATAAAGATGGAAATAGAGATGGAAATAGAGATGGAGATAGAGATGGAGATAGAGATGGAGATAGAGATAAAGATAAAAAAAATAAAGGCATATATTAAGACGAGAAAAGGGTGATATATGTGGTAATATAGATATAAAGATAGGGCATAGAAACAGGTGGCAAACGTGACGAAAGGAGAAAGAAGATAAAGGTAGAGGGATGCGAAATAAAGGACACAGGAATGGAAGATAAAGATAGAGAGAAGGTAATGATAAATGGAACAAGATACAGAACCATGAAAATACTGAGAGAGACACTAAGAAAGTATCCCAAAGATGAATGTAAAGATAAGATAGAGATAGGAATAAATGTGAATAATGAAAAAGGCAGTAATTCCCGAGAAAAAAAAACACTTCCATTTGGAGTAAAAACAAAAGCTGAGCGTTAGGATAACAGAAAACGTAACGTCACTCTATAAAAAAAAAAGTAAAAGAAAACGGAAATGGAAGTTACTACAAACATTGTCTGGACAAAAACCTTTAACAAAATAAAGGGAGTGTAGAATGTTGTATCTCAGTGAGAGAGCTAGAGAAAATAAAAAATAAAACTAAAGAATGCGACGAATTCAGAGTATCTATATGCACATTTTCAATGTGATAGACTTTTGCTATTGTAGAGACAATAGGCAAAATTAATAGAGAAACCAATAAGTAGATAGATGAATTAATGGATGAATAAATGAATAAACATAGAAATAAAGATAAAGAAATAAAATTAATAAGCAATATAGATAAATACATAGACAGACATATGTAAATGAATTAATAAATCAGTAAAGAAATAGATATATGAATATAAACGAGTAGATAAAAATATATAAAAATAAGTACATGAAAAATAAATTAACAAATAAACAATTATATAGATTGATAAACATAGATAAATAGATGAATACGTAATAAATAGGTAAACGAATAGATAGAAACAATGATTGAATGAATAAATAGATGAATAAATAGATAAGAATGAAGTTGCGTCTGTACGTTGATAAACCTCTTCATTAGGAGATACACCCAATGGAATAAAACCGTCTCTCTGCAGCCAGAATAATATTTGTAAAGTGAACCACGATAGAGCTGGAGTTATATCTTCTGTGCAGTGACACCTTCTTCTAAGCTGAATAAAATCGCTTGCCGACAGACAGAATAAAGTAAATAGAGAACGTCGCCATTCCTGACTAAGACCACCTGCCCCAGTCATCCATGTACACAGGTTTTATTTAATTTAATTAATCTGTTTATTCGTTTATTTTATTTATCAATACTATTATTGTTATTATATATATATATATATATATATATATATTTTTTTTTTTTTACAGTTGCAATGACAAACAACTCCCAATACAGACATCAGCAGTCTTCGATGACTACCATCTGCCTTGGCTGTTCTAGACCACAGGTCAAAGGTGAAGGTCTTGCCTGTGGCTAAACGCCTCCCGGCGTCAACTTTCCTGTTCATTTTCATTATCCTCTTTTCTTTCTTTTTTAATTCTATTTATTTCTTTTCGCAACAGCTTCCCAACAACAGGTATCACAAAGGACAATAGCATTGCATTCCAGCACGCAAGGAAAGAGCCTACCTACAGGGCACCATCGACTTGACACCTAACTCATGACTCTTTTAACAAAGAGGCTGTCCTCGCTCTCTTTCTCTCTCCCTCCTTCTCTCTTTTGTGCTCGTTCTCTCTTTCTTTCTCTCTCTCTCTCTCGCTTTTGTGCTCGTTCTCTCTCTCTCTCTCTCTATCTCTCCTTTCTTTCTCTCTCTCGCTTTCGCGCTCGTTCTCTCTCTCTCTCTTTCTCTCTCTTCCAAAATGTCATTAGATTAATTCTTACAGATCAACGGCCCATCAATGCAACCGGTCGACTCCGGTTTTTTTTTTTTTTTTTTTTTTTTTTTTTTTTTTTTTTTTATCTTCGGTGGTTTCAAGGTCAGTGGAATTCTCTGTATCAGGATATACCAACCTGAGGAACGCTCCCCATTAAGAGAGCGAGAGCGAGAGAGCGAGAGAATCAGAGATGCCGAAAGTCGCTTAATCGTGTCTGCAACCTTCACCTGTGTGCTCAGATAGTCGGGGCAAGTGGGAGTCACCAGTGACCTTTGGGAATGGAGTCCGATTTCGGTCAGTTCAGGGCCACATTCGAGACAGATCGTGCCGCCATCTTGTTACGGGACTGAGCCTTCAACTGAAGGAACTCACCAACTGAGGTGATCGCTGACTCTCTTCGGCAAGGTGGCGCCACAGAAATGAGTGAAGTCGTCTGGCGCCACAGAAACGAATGAACTCGTCTGGCGCCACAGAAATGAGTGAAGTCGTCTGGCGCCACAGGAATGAGTGAAGTCGTCTGGCGCCAAAGAAACGAGTGAA
>NC_134802.1:42002985-42005485 GCF_046742065.1 Oratosquilla oratoria | reverse complement strand
CCCTGTCCCTGTCTCTCTCTCTCTCTCTCTCCACTTTGGACAAGTATATATTAGTTACAACCATGTCGATCACTTTAACTATCAATTTATCTGCAGAAAAAAAAATCACTCCCACCTTCTTCAAGATAATATTTTTTTTTCACAACCTCGAATATCACTGACTACAACCGCAGATCATTATTTTCAATTTTACAACCTTAATTTTTTCCTTTTAATAAAGACAACCATTGACACTTTTGTCGACCACAATCTTGGCTACAACCTCAGTTTCTTTCGCCGTAACAACATTATATGTTGTAGTTGGCAACCACAACTACTTCACAACCAAGGTTTCGTTTATTCAGCTCCTGGACCACAACCGTCGATGTAATGTTGCCCACAAAAGTAATGCAACACTTGTCAGAATGTTTCGTTTCAGCAAGGCATTTGGTTGGTATTCATGAGTGACATATACACGTTATTTTCGTTCAAATACAATCCAGGTCTTGTTTACAACACCTGAGTATGCCATGCTTAGACACTGTTCATTAGTTCACATATCGTTCGATTTAGAAACTATAACAAATTCTTGATGACCGAAACATTGTGGTCAGCGTTGCGTGATTTTTTTTTTTTTTTTTTTTTTTTTTTTTTTTTTTTACGGCGTGGGTCGGACACTAAATTTCATGTACTTATATGGTTTACTTGATTAATTTATTTACTACTTATTTATTTCATTTTATTCTTTTTTAACTTTGGAGACCCTCATTTGTCGTTTCCCGTGAGCATCGTCAGCGACCAATCATCACAAATCATGATGAAGATCTCGCAAATAACATCAGGTGAACACCACAACATTTTCAAATTCATGTTCACTATATAAGGGAAATCTGTTCACTATAACGTCACAACTGGTAATGAACACACACTGAACATCCTCACAGCACCATCTTCGTGAACACGAGCCGCCACAAGCTTGAACACAATTCCACGGATAACTTAAAAAAAAAAAAAAAAAAAAACACTGACATAAGGCCAATTAGTGACACTTTCTCCCCTCCCCAATGTGTCACCATCCCCACATAAAGTCACATATTCCCCCCACCCGCCACCCCCAAATCACTCCTCCCTGGGTCACCCCCCCCCCCCGAAACAATCACCCGGTACCATTTCACGTCTTGATCCCGTCCCAGGTCATCAACAACAGCGTCTTCATCAACACAGCCCCAACAAACACAGACGCGTCATCTCACCTTGAGAAGCTCTTAAGCGACCAGAAGAGAGAAGAGCGTCCAGGTCTAAGGAGGAGACCTCTTCGACCACAGAACTCGCGAGCTGTTATGAGACAAATGGGGGATTTAAGGCGGCTTTATATATTTCCCCAGGCTATGGTGGTGGTGGCCATGGAGCCGAGAGGGGGGAGGAAGGGGAGGAGGAGGAAGAGGAGAAGGAGGAGGAAGGGGAGGGGGAGGCGGGAGGGGGTGGAGGGGCGTGGGGGTGTTTGGATGGTCGTCCGGAGTCGAGGCGGGATAAGGAGGAGGGGGCGGAGAAGGAGGAGGAGGAGGAGGAGGAGGAGGAGGAAGAGGAGGTGTGGAGGAAGGAAAGGCTGATGGGAGAAGAGGAAAATGAACTTAAAGGAGATTTCATGAAATGGGGCCGGCAACGGGGGGGGGAAGGGGGAGGGGGGAAGGGAAGGGGGAGGGGGGAAGGGAAGGGGGAGGAGGGGAAATGGAAGGGGGAGGAGTGCGGGGGAGGGGAACTGGGTCGTGGATGGGGGAGGTGGGGGGCAGGGGAGGGGAGGAAGAAGACGAAGGGGAAGACGGGGGGGGGAGTTATTGGTGGGGGGGGGGACTATTGGTCTTTATACGGAATGCCAATGACAAAGACGAGAAATATTTTTATTTCTTCGTTTCTTTTAACGTTTTCCCATCACTGCCCAGAAGGTCCTCTCAACTGAATAGAATTATCTGTCCCTAGACAGAATGAAATCTTTAAAGTTATCCATAAAAGGTCAACAGAAACTGAAAAATTATTTACAGAAAAAAAATTAAATGGGAGGAGAGAATGAAGGAGAGAAGGGAAGGGAAGAAGATGCAGGGGGAGGAAGAGAAGAGAAGGAAGGAAAAGGACGAAGAGCATAAGAAAGCTGTCGAGAAGTTGGAGGAGGAAGAGGAGGAGGGGAGGAGGAAGAGGAGGAGGAAGAGGAGGAGGAAGAGGAGGAGGAGGGAAGGAGGAAGAGGAGGAGGAGGGGAGGAGGAAGAGGAGGAGGAAGAGGAGGAGGAAGAGGAGGAGGAGGGAAGGAGGAAGAGGAGGAGGAGGAGAGGAAGAAGACTGGACAAGGAAGAATCGGAGGAATAGAAGTGGAAGAAAATGAGAGAAGCATGAAAAGGAAGAAGATGAAGAGGAGGAGGGGATTTAGCAAAAGAAAAATAGGAAGAATAGAAAGATGAAAAGTAGGAGGAGCAGGAAGAATTGGAGGAGGCTGAGAAGGAGGGGGAAGAGGAGGAGGAGGAGGAGGAGG
>NC_134802.1:41977985-41997985 GCF_046742065.1 Oratosquilla oratoria | reverse complement strand
AGAAGAGGAGGAGGAGGACAGAGAGAAGGAAGAACAGGAAGAGGAGGGAGAGGAAGAAGAGGGAAAGAAGAAGTAGGAGGAGGAGGATAGAGAGAAGGAAGAGCTTGAGGAGGACAGAGAGAAGGAAGAGCAGGAAGAGGAGGGAGAGGAAGAGAAAGAAGGAGGAAAAGAAGAAGAAGGAGGAGGAGGAAGAGGAGGAGGAAGAGGAGGAAGAGGAGGAGGAAGAGGAAGAGGAGGAGGAAGAGAAGGGGAGGAGGAGGAAGAGGAGGAGGAAGGGGAGGAGGAGGAAGGGGAGGAGGAAGATAGAGAGGATTATAATGATGATGATGAGAGGAGATGGAACAGGATAGGGAGAAGGAAGAGAAGGAGGGAAAGAAGGAAGAGGAGGAGGAAGAGGAAGAGAAGAAAATATGAAGGAAGACGGGAATCGACCTCAGGATTGGCATTCATCCTTCTGGGTGCCGTCAGGTGATTTTATTAAGTCAATCCAAGAAACCCTTTGCACACATTTGAAAGGTGAAATTAGATTCAATTTAAGATCACGTCTCTCCGAAGTGGTTTGATGAAGATAATTGAATTTCGCTTTCTGGTTGATAAGTTGAATTTCGTCAACCACATGCTGGTTAGACACACGAGATGGGTTCGTCGTGAAGGGCCTTCAACCCTTAAAGATTTTTCTTTAGCTGAATGAAACCATTCAACTGTAATCAGAGTAAGTATTAAGAGACTACGCCCCACTTCGAACAAGTAATTAAAAAATAGAAAAAAATTAAATTACAAGTAAAAGTCGAAAACCTATAACAGAAATAGTCATAAAATCAGGCTGAATAAAACCACAGGGCTGCAGCCGGAATGATACACCAAGACGATGACCAGAAAAAATATGTTGACGTTTGGCACGTGTGACGTCATAGAAATAGATGACGTCATGGCAATATATGATGTCATAGAATGTGTGACGTCAACAAATTTATAGGCCTGCTTGGAGGGGCGTCGACATGGGAAATGTCAGAACTTATTTGGCCCCGTTCTAGAACGTTCGACGAGTGTTCTAAGGTCGCCAAGCGCCTCTCGAGGGTTCAAGCGCTCCACCCCATCTGTGAAATCACGTATTTCTGGAGACTCTTCCCGCCTGCGGCAGTTGATTTTATTCAGTTGAGAGGCCGATTAATCGGCGGTACGTCCCACATCCAGCACTTTTCCCGACGTACAGTCACCATGCCAAACTATTTTGTTTACTAAAAAAAAAAAAAAAAAAAAAAGGAATGTTATTTAATATGCTGAAGGAAATTTATTTTCCTCCAGCATATCAGATACCTTCCCGAAAGTTGCAAATCTGCACCGACAGTCGGAGGAAAAAATTACCCAGCGTGATAACGCCTTTAGGGGCAACACGTGAGATGTCGCTCCCTGATGATGCTGTTCTTGGCCTGATTGAAATCGTCTGGCACCACTCAGAACCTCGTATACACACACACACGACTCGTGGCGCAGTGATAGAGTTCCCGACTACCACTACGGCGGTCCGGGTTCGAATACCGCCCACGGCTGAAATAATTTCACTGTCGCTGAGCTGCGAGTCGTTACTCAAACTCTCGTGGGCGGGGAGTTGTGTGTGTGTGTGTGTGTGTGTGTGTGTGTGTGTGTGTGTGTGTGTGTGTAAGTGTATAGTCATAGCATTGCACATGATCGGTCATATACGAGCTCTGAGCTCTCTTCCGGGAGAGAAATAGCTGTCGATCACGACTCCAATACGTGATCTAAGACCATGGTGAATCACACACACACACACACACACACACACACACACACACACACACACACACACACGCACACACAGAATATATATATATATATATATATATATATATATATATATATTATATATATATATATATATATATATATATATATATATATTATATATATCAACTATGGGGAGAAAAAAAATAACGCAGACGTCTTTATATGACATAAAAATAAAGACGTAATGTCTTTTCAATGACGTCATAGACTTGCGTTATCGTGATATCACATTTAAATACGTCACTGTAGTGACGCCAGAGAAATTACATTACAGCAATGACGTCACAGACATACTACGTTACTTAATGACATGACGTTATAAAGCAAACATAATAGAAACGTGTGACGTCATAGAAAACATGACGTCACAGAAATGTGTGACGTCATAGATTTTTTTATGACGTCACAGAAATAGGATACGATACTGTGGAAATATATTCTAACACTTTCAGCCCAATGACGTCATCTTTTTTTTTTTTTTTGCAATTTTATTCTGGCTAACGGCAAGCGACCTGGACAACGAAACCCTGAACAGATGAGTTAAGTTAACCTCGATGAGTTAACTAGCTTCTAAAGTCGTTAAACTGCACCACATCTACTTGGTCATGATGATATGGTTAAACGTCACAAACTTTCCCCCTGTCGGGAGGCTAGGGTGGTGCCCCTCACAGAGGACTTCGTAGCGTGGACTTTAATGAACCATGCCCTTGGTTCAACTTCGCCGGCGGCAGGGTTCGAACCGCCATCCCCTCGACCTTCGCCGCAAGTAAAGACGCCTTAACTCGCTCAGTCATACCACCGAAAAAAGGAAGCCGAAGAGTCTACGCCGGGAGGCACTGAGTAGCTGCGGCCGGAGCCACCACATGTGCCCCATTATACAACAGTCACAGCTGGGAACCGGGTAGGAGTGCGGGACTCGAACCTACAACCGAGCGAATGCAACACCTGATACGATTGTACAGTCAGGAGCAAAAGTTCTGACCGACGCTGCTACAGTTCTCTCAACGTCAGTACTATTTATTATCTATTTTATTTATTTATTTGTCGAGTACGCAATACATTTTCTTGTTAGTATCTAGCTTATTGTTAGGTAATTTTCCTAAATAGATAAAAAAAAATTGTCAAGTAAAGAATTTGAATTTTGTATCATGAAAATCTCTGAGTATGTACCTTTACTCATGACTGTACACGAAATGTGTTCGGCTCAATTTCATTTGCCCAAGGTAGCGCGGGTACTAGTTTAACAGTTGTTCACACTTTCTTCATAGAGTAACTCAGGGTTAAATTATCGTTTAGGAGACAGCGAAAGGGTTAGAAATATATGCTCGTGACACACACACAAACATGTACACACACGTACATACACATACGCACACAAACGCGCGCGCACACATACACACGGACTCGACGGCGCAGTGGTAGCGCTCACAATTGCTACTCCAGCGGTCCGTGTGTGTGTGTGTGTGTGTGTGTGTGTGTGTGTGTGTGTGTGTGTGTGTGTGTGTGTGTGTGTGTGTGTGTGTGTAAGGTCACACCATTACACATACATCACTCATATATGATCTTTGAACTCTCTTGGGGGATAATAGATGTCGATCACGATTCCAACACGTGATCCAAGACCATGGTGAATCCCGCACACACGCATACACACACACATATATATATATATTATATATATATATATATATATATATATATATATATATATACAAACACACAATGTGTGTGTGTGTGTGTGTGTGTGTGTGTGTGTGTGTGTGTGTGTGTGTGTGTGTGTGTAAGCGTTTTAATTCGTCCAAATACTGCAGTAACCGAAAACCATCCACGACTTGAGAGAAGTTATGGATTAACGTTTTTTTTTTTTCGGATTTGAGGAAAGCTTCAGAAATTATCTAGACCTGAATGAAATCGTCTGGCGAAGAGGCACAAACGGCAACCTAAGCATAATTTCGTTTGTTTATTTTCCTTTTTATTTCTAATATTTTCACTTCATCCTACCTCGCCATGGACCCAAAGGTCTCTTGTTTTTGTCACTTTCACCTCGTGGTAGCTCATGAACTCATCCATAATGGCACATTTTAAAAAATGAACAAATAAACAAAATGAAAATTATGGTTGCGAAAAGTCATATTGCGACGTCTGATGCCTCGGAAGAGTTGGCGACACGGAATTCAAGACTTGTTCATCTGCCGATAACGAAGATTGAAAGTCTCTCCTTTAAATCACCTTTATCTCTTGCCCATCCACAACCAGTTACTTCTCCGAAAACTGTCAACAGTTTTTCGTACTCCGTCGCCGCTTGTCCCGACAGTTTTCGCACTTTTTTTTTTTTTGTTTTCTTTATACATTGCTTCCGCCTCGCAACAGCACAGATTCTTCTGCCTCGGGATGGGCTTCTTTTGGCTAAATAAAATAGTTTGGCGTCAAATGAAATAAAACGAGTCACATGAAGAATTGTCACCCCATGAGATCCCACATGAAGAATTGTCACCTCACGAGATCCCACCTGAAGAATTGTCACCCCAGTACGCCGAATATCAACAGTGGAATAAAGATTAGGTTAGGTTAGGTTAGGTTAGGTTGAATGAGGGTTATGCTTATTGTCATCAACTTATACAACCGAAGAATCGTAAACCCAGGATGGCCCACATGAAGAATTGTCACCCTAGGATATCCCACATGAAGAATTGTCACCCTAAGATAACCCACATGAAGAATTGTCACCCTAAGATAACCCACATGAAGAATTGTCACCCCGAGATAACCCACATGAAGAATTGTCACCCTAGGATAGCCCACATGAAGAATTGTCACCCTAGAATAGCCCACATGAAGAATGGTCACCCTAGAATAGCCCACATGAAGAATTGTTACCCTAGGATAGCCCACATGATGAATTGTCACCCTGTTGAAGTCTGGGGTGACGATCTTCATATGATCCAATAAAACTGTGTATATTAGACTGAAGAAGAGGGTTAGACGGTAAGCTGCAGCCAGCCAAACATATTAATCTTAAAACACATCAAATGTTACTCAAAGGTCCCTTTAACAACTAGAGAAGCTTTACCTCGGCTGAATAAAATCGCCTGGCGGTAGTTCAATGAATATGAAAGGGGGACTATCACATTGGGCTATTTTTACTCCTACCTCCGATTAATCGGCGGTGCCATCCACCTCCACAACTTTTCCCGCCGTAAAATCACTGTAGCAAACTATTTTGCTTTCTCACTAAAAATACAGAGAATGTCATTTGATAAGCTGGAGGAGATTTATCTTCCTTCAGTGTATCCGAATCCTTTCTGAAAGCTGCGAGCTGTAAATCTGTCGGAGGAAAAAAAGCTCAGTGCGATAACGTCTTAAAGAGGTGAAAGACATACAAGACCTTTGGTGCTCTGTTCTTGGACTCGCTCCTGAGACCGTGCGCCCTCGAACTCCTTCTTGGGGCGATCTCGAAGTCTCTCGAAGTTTCTCGAAGTCTCACCGAACTAATACCTTCCTGAAGTCAGCCGCGCAGTCTCCTCGCCAGCAGGATCGCAACTGAGGAGGAGGAGCAGACGAAGGAGGAGGAGGAAGAGGAGGAGGAGGAAGGGAGAGGAAGGGGGAGGAAGGGGGAGGAAGGGGAGGGAAGGGGAGGGAAGGGGAGGGAAGGGAGGAGGGGAGTAGGGGGATGGGAGGTGATACAGAAGAGAAAAAAATGAGGAGTAGTAGGAGGAGGAGGAAGAGGAGGGAAAGAAACGGGAGGAATGATGGAGGAGGAGTAAACAAAGGAGGAGGAGTATAAGGAAGAAAAGGGAAGGGAGGAGGAGGAGGAGGTGAGTGAAGAGGAAGAAGACAAATGAGAGGAATTACCGAAGGAGGTGCATGAAGAAAATGAAAAAATGAAAAAGGAAGTTGAAGAAGAGGAGAGAGGTAGAGGAGGAAAAAATAGGAGGAAGAGAAGAAAGAGGAAGGAGAGGAATGGAAGAGGAGGAAGGGGAGGGAAAGGAGGAAGAGGGAATCGGGGTAAGGTGGGTAAGAAGAGAGGAAAAGGAGAAGAGGGAAGAAAAACGTGAGAAACTAAGAAAGTAGAAAGATATGAAGAGAGAAGGAGGAAGAAATGGAAAGAGGGATGTACAGGAACAAGGAGAGGAGAAGAACCAGAAGGGAGAGAAACGAGAGGAATGGAGGGGGAAGAGGGGGAGGAGAGAGAGAACGGTAGGAGGAGGAAGAAGAGGCTAGGAGAGGGTAGAAGAGGAGCGGAAAGGAATAAGGAAGAGAGATAAAAGGGAGAAAAGGTAAATGAAGGAACCGAGGAGGAAGAGGAAGAGGAAGAGGAGGAGGAAGAGGAGGAGGAGGAGAAGGAAGAGGAGGAGGAAGAGGAGGAAGAGGAGGAGGAAGAGGAGGAGGAGGAGGAAGAGGAGGAGGAGGAGGAGGAGGAGGAGGAGGAGGAGGAGGAGGAGAATTGCAGAAGGAGGGAGAATGAAGGACCAGGGGAGCTACGAAAGACGAATGAAAGGGAGAGGAAAAAGAAAGAAGAGGAGGAGGAGGAAGAGGAGGTGGGGAAATTAGTATAATGGAGGAAGAAGACTGGAGGAGGAAGAAGAGAAGGAAAGGTCAGGGGAGTGGAGGAGGAGGAGGAGGAAAGAATGGAGAAGTGGGAGTAGTTAGAGAGAATAAACGAACAGGGGGAGGAAGAGGAGGAGGAAGAGGAGGAAGAAGAAGAGGAGGAGGAGGAAGAGGAGGAATTCAGGAGAGGAAATAAATGAAGAGAACACCCAGTGAAGGAGAGAAGAAGATTTGAAAAAAAAAAAAAAAATGGACTTGGGGAAGCTAGAAGATGGGAGGACGAAGAAGGAAGCGGAGGAGGAGGAGGAAGAGGAGGAGGAGGAAGAGGAGGAAGAGGAGGAGGAGGAGGAGGAGGAGGAAGAGGAGGAGGAAGGAGGAGGAGGAAGAGGAGGAAGAGGAGGAGGAAGAGGAGGAGGAGGAAGAGGAGGAGGAAGAGGAGGAGGAGGAGGAAGAGGAGGAGGAGGAGTAGGAAAAGATGGTTGTGGTGGTAGTGGTGGTGGTAGTGGTTGTGGTGGTGGATGTGGAAATGGTGGAGCGATTTCCGAAGGACCTTGAGGCCCACTGGATCGCAGCCAGGAGAAGGCGGGAGAGGAGGAGAAAGAGGAGGAGGAAGAAGAGGAGGAGTAGAAGAAGATGAAGAAGAGGAAGAAAAAGAGGAAGAGGAGGAAAATGAAGAAAAGCAAGAGGAAAAAGGAGAGAAAGGAGAGGAAGAAGATAAAGAAAGATTTGATGATGATGATGAAATAGGAGGTGGAGGAGGATGCAAATACAAAAATAAAAAAAGTAGATGAGTGAGAGAAACGAGAGGAGGAAGAAGAACAAGAAAGAAAGAAAAATCAAATCAGACCAAGATTAGGCGGGAAACAAAAAAAAAACAAAAAAAGAAGAAAAAAAGAAAGATGTGGAGGTAGGCAGTGGAGAGACTAACAAAAAAAATATATATAATAAAATTAAATCAGACACACTAACCAGCTTCGCCCCTTGGGAAACTTTATTCTGGCTAAAGAAATATTATTTTATTCAGTTGATGGCAGAGTACATTCGGAATTAAGGAGAAAAGCCTGTTGACACCAACGCCAAAAGCTAAATTACCACAAGTCACAAACGGGCATTTATTTATGTATTTCATTTATTATTATTAACATTATTATAGTTTTCATTTACTTATTTATCATTACTATAATTCTTTTTCGCATCCGACCTAGATATGGACCAAAAGGTCTCCTGTCGGCATGCTCCGCCTTTGTAATTCTTTGTAATATGACTTGGTATCAAGGGGTATAATACCACGAAATTTAATAAAATCACCAGGCGGCAGTCAGGCAGGAGATAGGGAAGAGTGCCATTCGGTAGGATAGGGATTGATCGAAAGGGCGCCTTGGATATGGATAAAATATCCAAAACGGGGGAGGAGCTGTCCGGTGGGTTAAAGCACAGATGTTCAAGATGATGATGATGATGATGATGAAATTGATGGTGGTGGTAGTGATGATGATTATGATGAAGTTCATGGTAGTGGTGGTAGTGATGATGATGATGATGATGTTGATGGTGGTGGTAGTGATGATGATGATGATGATGATGATGATGATGATGATGATGATGATGATGATGGTAGTGATGATGATGATAATGATGATGGTAGTGATGATGATAATGATGATGGTAGTGATGATGATGATGATGTTGATGATGATGATGATGATGGTGATGATGATGGTAATGATGATGATGGTAGTGATGATGATGATAATGATGATGGTAGTGATGATAATGATGATGATGGTAGTGATGATAATGATGATGGTAGTGATGATGATAATGATGATAATGATGATGGTAGTGATGATGATGGTAGTGATGATGATGATGATGATGATGATGATGATGGTGATGATGGCGGTGGTGGTAGTGATGATGATGATGATAGTAGTGATGATAATGATGATGATGATGAACCTCGTGTTGGAGGTTGGGAGGAATACGCCGTGTAGGGGGTCGAGGAGGGAGCTGGGAGGGGGGACGGGAGGGGGGAGGTGACGAAAGTGATGTTGGACCAGCTGGAGGTCTGGGCCCCCAAGTCCACCAAATTTCTGTGATCATAAAACGGACGCTCACGAGGAATCCATTTAAGGTATTTCTTCAGCACCGCCGACGAAGCCAAAACCCTTTTAACATATTTTCAATTTCTTGTATAAAAAAAAAAAAAAATCTAATCAGTCACTCGTCAGCCCATCAGTCATCAATTAACACAGCACAGCCGCACCCATACTTCTTCACGGATCTGGGGCTCATCCCTGGCAAGCTTCCAGGTATACACCCGATGTATATCCATGGAGATGCAATGTGTTCATCATGACCTAGCTGGATACCCCTCTCGATCTCTCTCGCTCCGGGTCATCCCTTTTGGAGATGACCCTCTGAGCAAGGTCACGTGACTCGTCCAGATTTGAGACGACCAATTGAATTGTATTCCATGACCCTCCAATGGGACTTCGTTGAAGAAGAAAAAAAAAAAAAAAAAAACAAAAAAAAAAAAAAAAAAAAAAAAAAAAAAAAAAAAAAAAAAAAAAAAAAAAAAAAAAAAAAAAACAAGCAAAGAACTTGAACCAAAAGGTAATGCGAGTAATTTCACTATTGTCCATAAGTTATATATTTGGCGCTGGCTGCCGCCAGGCGATTTTATTCAGCCAAGGGAGCCCCAAACCCGCGACCACTTGGCACAGAATAAAGATTATCATCTTTCTTCGCGGTGACTTATTGTAAAGGTTAGTACAAATTTGCATTTTTTCTTTTGTTATGTTACTAATTTCCACGAGGACTATGTTTAAAACATCTCATAAATAAATTTTGAGGCACTTTTTGACATATATTTGTAGTCTGCTAATTTGCAGTCTAAAACATTTCTTATCTCAAAAATATTTTTTGAGGGACTTTTTGACAAAAATATTTGTAGTCTGCTAATTTGCAGTCTAAAATATTTCTTATTTAAAAAAAAAAAATTGAAGGACTTTTTGACAAAAATATTTGTAGTCTACTAATTTGCAGTATAAAACCTTTATCTCAAAAATATTCTTTGTGGGACTTTTTGACAAATATTTGTAGTCTAAAACACATCTTACCTAAAAAATAATTTTTGGGGGGACTTTTTGGCAAAAATATTTGTGGTCTGCTAATTTGTAGTCATACAACGCCATCTCTTGGTATTAGTTCCGATGACGTCACGACGGATACAAACCCAAGAAGTTTCAATAAATAATGTCAATAAATAATGTCATCCTGTAGACGATTCCTTCAGTAAACACGGCAAAAGAAACATGGAGGAGTGGGAATAAAGTGTTTATTGCTGACGTTTCGTCTGCCAACTTTTTCAAAGTCAGTAGAAGTCAGCAGACGAAAGTCAGTAGACAAAACTTCAGGAATAAACGTTTCACTCCCAATCCATGTTTCCTTTGATAGTGAGAGTTTTTCATCTTCTTTTGAAAATAGTCTCAACTCCCTTGATATCTCTTACAAGTGAGTAATTGCAAGTTAAAATAATTATTGTGTACATTGTAACAGTAGTAGTGAATAAGAAGAGCTTAAAAAAATTATCTCTCATGTTCTCTCAATAGATTCTGGAATATTGAGTATTACAACTGCAAACTTTCATAATTAATTAGAGAGAGGCCATGACAATAGTATAGCTATGGGCTATCATTTTAAACTTAAATATCTCTCTGAAGAAGTTTTCATATTGGTATGTCATTGGTGCTTACCTGTGTGCATATTGGCTCTGCAATGCTTTCTTTGGGCACTCAAAAAAGCAAGGGTAGTATATATGCCTATTCGAGAGTTGACACCTTGACGTGGTGGATAGGCTTGAGAACCTAAATGATTACAAAATTACAAAATGTTGATAGAGAGGAAATTTCTGCAGTGTCACCCATGTCGAACAGGTTTTGTAAGAAAGATGAGACAAAGAGCAGCTCACACACACAGTATATGTGACGTTTTCAATACTTTTTCAGTGTGCTCCTACACAAAATACTATACGTTCACATTACGTCCCCTGGATGCCACAAAAGCTTTGTAAACAATGATTTCTACAACATAATTCAGATATTTTTTTTATCTTGACCTAAGTGTGACAGTAAAAAAGTTAATTATGGTGATTTGTTACTACTAGATAAAGCTAATTATTCTTTACACAAGTTAGATACACGATTTTACATTTTTTACAGTGTATAAAAACGAAAATGTCACCAAAAGTATCACAAAAAACATACCAATCCGTTCCAGCAAATGACAAATGTTTTTAATTTATTCCTATACTGCACGCCCTATCTTCTGCCTTGTTCTGTTTTATTTTCTTTTATATCTATTTTATGTAATTTCTTTGTGAATCACTTATTATTTCTCGTGCTTTTGTTTTATTTTTCTAGGCTTATCTGATAAATCTAATAAAACTTTCCGAAAACTATCTTTATCATTATTTTGCATAATGCTTTAAAAAAGTCCATTTAGTATCATTGTGAGAGAATCTAGCCCCATAATTTTGCTCCCCGTGTATGCTCTGTATGTGAATGATATAATTTTTGCTGGGCTTTCTTCTCCTGCCTTTATATCTGGGTTCTATATGTTATTAATATATAATCATTCTCCGCCTCTTTTCCTTTTCTTTTTCCAATCATGTATTTCCCTTAGTGGTTCTTTCTTCATTTTCATTATTCCTAAATCTGATATTAAATAGCCTGCGACACTCGACGCGATCACTATTCATCAAACACAATAACCGTGCATGAAGAATATACAGAATCTATTATGTCACTGCAAAGCAGATGACGCCACGGGTAGGTTTTACGAGAATGGCTGAAGCAGATGACGTTTTTGGGTTAGGATCGGTAATTTCAAATTGCAATGTATATAAAAATTGTGTGAATTATTTAGCTATTATTGACTTTGGTAAGTACCAAAAACGTATTCCGGTATAATTAGACACATTTCATTTTCAAAATGGTTACAGTTGAAGACAAATTTGAATTCTCTGATTGAGACGCTTGATGGTAACTTTTACGACCGTAAAGGCGATGTGAATCCGATGGTAACTTACCATCACTTAAACGGTCAATCTTACGATCATAAAAATCTTGTGAATGGTATGATGGTATGAGGAGTGGTGGTGGTGGTGGTGGAGGCTGAGCTATTGGTGGAGACATTATACCATGAGCTATAGTTTACCAGCTCTTTTATCTAACTGTTGCGCGTGATCTTATAAATTTCGCCTATTAGTTTAGTGAAGGAAGTTATTGGTGATGTGTTTGTTAAGGAATGTCTTAGCCTATTCACAGCAAGTACCTCCTCCTTTGAGATGAATTAAACCGACTAGCGTCAACCAGGATCCAACACATGAAACATAACTACGCCAAAGGAGCTCAGACACAATAACTGTCACAACCTTCATTTGTCTGAATAAAATCGCTTGCCGGCATGTGCATGTTGGAGATGTTTGAGGGTGGCATTGATGAAGTGCTCAGTGGTGGAGGGAGTGTTGGAGTGATGGAGAGGCTGTTGGAGGAGACGGGCACCCTGACAACGTCACTGATTGGAATCGGATGATTAGTTAGGCCAGGTTGTTTGCAAAAGGTGCAAAATAAATTGAGGTAGGCTGGGCACCCTTGGCTACCAAGGCGGCGGTGATGTGTGTCTGTGTGTGGATGTGTGATTCACCAGTCTTCGATCACGTGCTGAACTCATGATCGACACCTATTGCCCTTCCGTATGAAAGGTCAAAACTCGTATATATACATGTGTGTATATATATATATATATATATATATATATATATATATATATATACATATTCATGTGTGTGTATGTTTATGTATATTATTCACAATGGTCTTTGGATCACGTGTTGGACTCGTGATCGACAGCTATTTTCCTCCGGGAAGAGAGCTCAGAGCTCGTATATGACCGATCTATGGGTAATGCTCTGACCTTACACGCACACACACACAACTCGTCGCTCACGAGAGCTGGAGTAACAACCCGCAGCGCAGCGATACTGAAAATACTTCACCCCTAGGCGGGATTCGTAGTGGCAGCCGGGAACTCTATCAACCGCGCCACGAGTTGTGTTTGTGTGTGTGTGTGTGTGTGTGTGTGTGAATCCCCTTCCACACACGCTTGGCAGCAACCAGAAAAAATATATATGTTCGCAAGACCCCTCGATAAAGGACGTCTTCAATAGATACACTCAGTTCGTAAAGTTCGATAAGATGTTTGAAACACGTGTGACAATATTTAGATATTTCAAAACTAAAACGAACTTGCCCAGGATCACTGTAGTGAAAACAAGTGGTTGTATTTTTTTGTGTTTTCCTGATTTCAATATAAAGATTTACTCATGTCCGTTTGGTCTTATTTAAAAAATCATTGTTAAAAACTCGGCCAAATGTATCATTTATCTCAAAATGTATTTGAAATATTTGGCGAATTTACACATTTAAATATATGACGAATCTTCACAGTGAAATATTCTTTCTCGTAATTTCATATTATCATTTGAAAATTAAATTGTATCATTTATCTCAAAATGTAATTGAAATATTTGGCGAATTTACACATTGAAATATATGACTAATCTTCATAGTGAGATATTCTTTATCATAATTTCAAACTATCATTTAAAAAATTAAATTGTAAAATGTATTTTTCATACCAATGCATACAGAAATATATTACAAATCTTCATGGTGAACTATCACTCTTTATCATAATTCCAAATCATTATTTTAAAGTCTCATCGGTAAAATATATTATTCATACAAATGCATATTGAAATATATCACAAATCCCCATAGTAAAATACCTTTCTTTATCATAATTTCAAAATTATTTAGATAGAGCATGAATTCTCATTTCAAAGTGTGAGAGCAGGAATTACTGTCACTGTCACAGCTCACACAAGCATTCCACATACTCTTGCAAGATATGTGACACATCGTCGGGGTGGGAGGAGAGATATAAGAAAGGAAAAGAAGTCTAAAACCTCTTCGCCACGGACGCTTCTCTTGTGATGCACTTTATGACGTGTGTCAAGGTTGGGCGCGGCAGGGCAGCGTACTGAGTGGCAACCGCCGCTCGGTGCCCCCACCTCCCCGCCCGCTGTTCTGTCCTATCTTACATATTTTTCTCTTCTTTTGGCTGGTGTCAAGTGATTTTAATAATTTGATGGTTAGGTCGCTTTGTAAGGTTTAGGTTGATTATCTCAGTGTATTTGTAAAAACACACAGACATTTTTCTTTCAGAAACTTCTCAGATTTCTTAACCTCTGATATTTGCAACAAAAACTTTTTTCTCAAGAAGAGATGAAGAAGTGCTTCTGTGTTGGAAAAATCCTTAAATTTCGGAATTTTTCGTTCCGGTTAACGGAATTTCAAAATTCTGGAGCTTCTCTTCTCTACTTTAAAAATCTATGTTTCTGGTGTCGATCCTCTCCACTCAACTTAAAACACTTTTGGTTCTAATGGATATCACTAAAATACTCTATGACGTGAATCAGAAAAGGTATTAAAACGCGTCATGCTGTTAAAGGAATCAAGGAAGGAGAGAAAGAAAGAGAAAAAATGGAGGAACACCTGCCGGGACACCAAGTCACTGTAAACTACAATCTTTGGATGACAACAAAGAAGTCCTGAGGCTTCTTCCTTTGTGCTCCAGGCCAAGCTACTGAGATCACTGCTTCTATATAAATCAGAGAAACCACGTATCTCGTGATGGCAACACCGAAGAAAGGAGGGATCTGTACCCCACAAAAAAAAAAAAAAAAAAAAAAAAAAAAAAAAAAATTGTATTACTCCAGTTGACGTGATTTTTTTCTTGTGATCTGTAAGTCTTAGAAATTTATATCAATATATCAAATAAAAAAGGAAATAATACAAACATTTATAACAATAACAGTAACATATACTATTAATTAGTGAGGGAGAAGATGAAGAGGGATTTGATGATGATGATGATGATGGCGACGATGACAATGACGATAATAATAGGAATAATAAAATCATAACATCAATAATGATAATAGCGATGATGATTAATAGTGATGATGATGATATACAATTATAATAAAATAACACCATAGATCATTAAGGCTATTCTAACCCTGTAGTATCCCCTTCGATTAAGAACAAAATCCCTGAGCGTACAACAAAATCCAACCGAAGCTTGAGGTGTCTTATGAGGAGGACGGGAGGGATACACGACGTGCAGACAAGCCGTTCTCACCGTCTTGCCTCCAAGCACACTTTTAATGTGGCTTTTATCCGAGCCATTTGCCAGCCAAATCTTCAGATTTCTGCAGAAGACGAGCTCTGTGTGTGTGTGTGTGTGTGTGTGTGTGTGTGTGTGTGTGTGTGTGTGTGTGTGTGTGTGTGTGTGTGTGTGTGTGTGTGTGTGTGTGTGTGTGTGTGTGTACCAGTTGTTCTCCCCGTCCTTCCTCTACACTCATTTAATGGTGGTTTTATGTCCGCCCTTTGCCAGCAAGAGATCTGAGCGTGTAAAGAAGACGAGTGGGGTAAGTGTGAGGCAGAGGCTGGGAGAGGAATGATATACAGACCAGTTGTCCTCTCTGTTCTCCCTTTTGGCTCAGTTCTGGTTTGTCTTCTTCGCTTCGTCTCTTAAGTACAAGACGAAGACAATGATATGAATACAGCTCACCGAGGGCAATTAGGTGAACGCTACAAGGTTAATGCAACTAGGTGAAAACAATTCTGTGGATACAACCAGGTGTGTACGACACTAGATAACTGGTATTAACCTTCCAGACTCGACCTTTCACACCGGGGTCCCCTGGTTGCACCCCACCACCACGGACCCCGACCCCGTTCTGCGATCCTGTTTCAAAGAACAGGAGCTTCCAAACGATCCTCTCATCCTTCCACCATCTTTGTTTATGCCGATGGCTTCTACTTAGACCACGAAATAGGCCCTGAAGCAACATTTCCTTCAGTTACAGAATCTGACGGTGTTATTCTTAAAAAAAATTCTTTCCCTTCCAAGGTTTTTATTTAATACTCATACAAGGAAAGATTTATATAAAGAAATAGTTTTTAAAGAATCCCACCGTAAGAATCTTACGGTGGTATTCTTAAAAACAATTCTTTCCCTTCCAAGGATTTATATAAGATTTATATAAGGAAAGATTTTTTTTAAGAATACCGTCGAATTCTTTGCTATTGTCTCCGACTTAAATACTTTATCCTCCATTTCCATTCCTCCTGATGGCGTTATCGGAAGCGAGCTGGTCTCGCACTCGCTTAACTGTGGGTTCGAATCCCGCACTCCTCTCAGATTCCCAGCAATGACTGTTACCTGCCCCAATAGTTCAAGAAGCGCATGAGGCAAAGGTGACGGCTTCGGCCGTAGCTACTCAGTGCCTCCTGGCGTAGGGTCCTTACCTTCACTTTCTTTCTCCACAATCTTAGCCCTAACTTTTTATTATTATATTATTATTATCATATTATTATTATTAATATTATTATTGTTATCATATTATATTACATTATATTATTAGTAGTAGTACATTATCATTATAATTTTTTTATTTTTTATTATTATCATCTGCCATTATACGTTCATCACGCCCCCATATTCACAAACCTTTCACTACTTCCATCATGATTTTGGATCTCGATGCGACAGGGGGAAGTTTGTGACATTAAACCACATCATCATTCCTCAGTGATTACCCTCAGGTTTATGAATAACAAATCTAATCCTTCATTCCCATTTTCTTATTCCCATTTTCATATCCCGTTTTCTTTGGTATTTCACGATGGATTTTCACCCTCAACCCTTACAGACTCCTATATTATGACAAATTTAATCCTGTTTTCCTGGTACATCGTGACAGCTCAAAACTCCCCCCTCCCTTCCTGTTGACTTGAAAAAATATCCCATTTTCACGTCTTTCGACAAATTTAACCCTCCCTTCCTCCATTCACACTTAAATATCCCATCTTCCCGAGTTATCTTGACAAGTTCAAGACCTCTTCCTTCAACGGGTCACCATAAAATATCCCATTTTGTATCCAGGTCACCTGTTACGTCACTCGCTCGCTCTCTCGGCGTCTGAACAAACGCCATTCATCTCGCTCATGCCACCGCATCTCGGCAACTCCGATTCTGTTTCTCCGAAGTGAGTCTGTCTGTTCTTGTTTCTGATTCCCTTCTTCGTTTGTCTGTATGTGTCTGTATGTATGTATGAATGTATTTATGTATGTATGTATATGTATGCATGTATGCTTGTATTTATGTATGTAGGCATGTTTGTATGTATGTAGGCATGTCTGTATGGCTGTATGCATACATATGTATGTATATATGTATGTATGTATGTATGCATGTCTGTATGTATGTATATATGTATGTATGTATGAACCCTCTGCTTCTCTTCATGGGTGCTTGCAAATGTGTGTATTCACCTTGGTCTTTGGATCGCGTGTTGGACTCGTGATCGACAGCTATTTCCCTCCCGAAAGAGAGCTCAGAGCTCGTGTGTGTGTGTGTGTGTGTGTGTGCGCGTATGTAAGTGTGGTGTGTGTGTGCGTGCGTGTGTGTGTGTGTGTGTGTGTGCGTGCGTTTGTGTGTGTGGCCTAAACTGTGGGTAATACTATGATTTTACATACAATCACATACCAACTTGTTTGTGTATGTGTTTGCTTGTTTTGTGTTTGCGTGTTTTGTGTTCGTGTGTTTGCGCATATATGCTTGTGTGTATGTGTGTGTGTTTGTATGTGTTTGCGTGTATGTGCGTCTGTGTGCATACGTTACATGCGTGCGTTTGAGAATGTTTGTGTGCTTGCATGTGGTTTGGGTGTGTTTATTTATGCGTGCTAATGTGAATGTGTCTGCGTTTGCGTATGTGCGTGCGTTGTGTGTGTTTGTATGTGTGTGTTGTATGCGTGCGTGTGTGTTTGCATATTCGTGTGTTTGTATGTGCGTGTGTGTGTATGTCCGTGTGTGTGTGCATATGCGCGTGTGACTACATGTGTGCGTGTGTGTTTGCATGTTCGTGTGTTTGTATTTGCGCGTGTATGTATGTGGGTATGTGCATGTATGTGGGTATGTGCGTGTGTGTGTGCATGTGCGCATGTGACTGCATGTGTATGTGTGTGATTGTGCGTGTGTGTGTGATTGTGCATGTGTATGTGCGTGTGTGCATGTGCGCGTGTAACTGCGTGTGCGCGTGTGACTGCAAGTATGTGTGTGTATGTGCGTGTGTGTGTGCATGTGCGCGTGTGACTGCATGTGTACGTGTGTGCTTGAGCGTGTGTGCGCATGTGTAATATTAGGCCATTCGATTGTACTGATGACAATATTGTCGTCTTAGTTTAAAAAAATAGCCTCAAGAAATTCGACGAGACTTAAGGGAAATAAATAAATTACATTTCACACATTGTTATCTACAGAGAATATAACGAAAACGGAGGAGAAGTCAGGATTTCATGAACAACATGGTACCCGCACGGTGAAGATGAATAGTTTGAAATATATACAAACACAACATACCTTTAGAATCCAGTTTCCTTTAGACTGAAGCATAATTCCGTTCCCCGATCACATCCTACACTTGCTCCGTTGTTCGTTATTGTAAAAATAATCCACCACTAACACTGTGTAAATATATTTTTCTATGTATATATAGCAGCACCACTTCAACAAACACTGACATACTCGTACCGACAACTTAAGCGTTATGACGAAATCCCGAGCAGTTTCGCGCCAAACTTCAAACCATTGTATCAGAACGTTCCAGAACTAATTGTCACACATCAGTACATCCATCCACTTCGTAAAATGTTTCATTCATTTATGCTTTACATAGTTTTTATTCAATTATTTATTGATGATAAGTAATATTGATTGCCAACTGTATGCTCGAGAATCTGTGAGGACGATATTACGTCATAGTTTGTCATGATTTATAGCTGATGTCTTTCCAGCCTATCACGTATTCACTTTAGAAATGTGCATAGAATTAAAAGATGCAGTATTGATAAATATTCAACAAATGTCATATTAATATCTTTTAATTAAGAAGCAAGTAAAGGGACACTAGACATTTAATTTATATATTTTGGCAGTTTCTTTTAAAAATCAGCGTGGAAACAGCAGGCTACAAACAATCGGAAGTGTGCAAGGCGTGTTTTCACAATTTCCACTATTAAATTTGTGAGCAATGGGCAGTGTAGCTGTGTTGTATATGTGTATTATATTTTTTTTGCCTCTTTGTATCTATTTGGTTAACTAAATATAACAGAGCCTCAGAAACAGTAGAAGAGAGAGAAAACGATTTCAAACAGACGTTGTTTATACATTGAATGGTCTACTACCCAACGTCATCGATTGTTCCACTGTAGAGGTATCTAAAAAACGTGTCGACATTTATATTGCTACAAGTCCCCGTCTAGAATTATTTACTTTTAAATAAGTTAAAAATAATAATAATAATAGTAATAATATTGATGATAGATTAGGTACCGAAACGGCCATGTAAGGACCAACATGTCTGTTGCTGCTTTTTTATCCACGTGGGGAGTGGATGGTGCTGGTTGAAACAAAGATGAATAAAATCACCTGACGACAGGAAGAATGACAAGAAAATTAAAACCCGGCGTCAAATGGGATTAATAAATTCTGTGACGGACATACCACTAGTAATGTCAACATGACACGTACATCACGCCTGCTCGGACCCGGAACACGATCGTAGCTGGGTCTAGTGTGGGGTTGTAAACTTCGGGGGCAGATGAAAAGGGGCAATGGTAGATTAACCTGATGGAGTGTGTGGTTCCCGACTTAACATGAGCTCAAGTCTGAATTTGACGCTTAAAATTAAACGGGGTCGCGCTTATCGTGTGTGTGTGTGTGTGTGTGTGTGTGTGTGTGTGTGTGTGTGTGTGTGTGTGTGTGTGTGTGTGTGTGTGCATGCGCTATGCTTACATGTTATATATTTTGTTTATATAAAATTTATTATCACGTTATTTTAAGGATTTATTAGGATAAAGCTGGGTTAAAGTGAACTGATATTTAGGTTAGGTTAAGGTTAGGGCAGTTCATATTTAGGTCAAGATAAATTTAAGTTAAAATAGACCTAACTTATATAGAAGTTACGGTTCACGTTGGGTCAAGGGCAGATTTGTTCTTAGATTTAACAAAATCTAACTTGGAGGAAAAAAAAAGACAAAGTCCACAATCTATTTTAGATTTGACAAAATCTAACTAAAAGAGAGAGAGAGAGAGAGAGAGAGAGAGAGAGAGAGAGAGAGAAAGTCCACAATATATTCAGAAAAACAAAAACATCTCAGTTCCTGCAACGAGGATTACAAGTGCATGACACATGACCGCAGCGAAAACAAACATGCATGAAGACTGTTAATCACATCTGAAGACACGCAAGTAGAGACCAGGCCTCGTAGGAAGGCGCCGCCGCCACCCAGATGCGCCCTGACCGAAGCCTCACGAAGCGAATTCCCAGAAAGTGGGGGAGGAAGGTAGGAAGGAAGAGGAAACGCCATCACCACAGAAATAGCAAAATGACCCTCAGAACCACCTGCTGGGCTAATGTTATGGCCTCGCTTATCTTATCAGGCGTCACT
>NC_134802.1:41967985-41970485 GCF_046742065.1 Oratosquilla oratoria | reverse complement strand
GTTTTGAACCCGTGTCAGGTCACTCCGTGTCAGCCTAAGTGTGTCAATCAAGAGGCACAGATTCTTTAACCTACACGTACATACGCACACACGTACATACGCACACACGTACATACGCACACACACACACACACACACACACACACACACACACACACACACACACACACACACACACACACACACACACACACACACACACACACACACACACACACACACACACACACACACACACACACACTCCTTGTTGTCCTTGTTGCTGCCTCCGGCTGATTTTATTTACCTAAAGGAAATAACCTTTTTGGAATTTATTCAGGATACATTAATGTATTGTAATTTACAAATTTAATATTTAGTTTCTTAGTGCTATACCACGTTGGCGTGCACTTATGAAATAATATCTTAATTTTATCTAGTGATGTCCCTCTTTTTTTTTCGTTTACTCTGCAATGTTATTTGTCTTAAGAAGTTTATCTAATTTCAGACCTCGGGAATGTCCAATCCTTCTGGAAAATAAGAGAGAAGGAAGTAAAATTGGTCTTGTGTAACTAAAGAAAACAATCTTGAATTTCGTTAAGCAGCGACAATTGTCCCTTGTTTACTAAAATGAATAAATAAAATAAAAATAATTCTTTCCTTAAAGGGAGAGCAATTCCCCATAAGCTTTGGTTCACGCTCTCCCTTTTCGACAAGTAATTTTGTAAAAAATTTTATATATGTATGTATAAATTGTATTTTATTTTCTTGAATAAACCTTAACTAATTTAACTAACTAACTTGTTCTCACCGTCGAGGCATCTTGCGGAGACATCTACCAGTAATGCGTCTTGGGAACGTCCAACTCTTTCGAAAAACAAGAAAGAAAGAAAAATCGTCCGTCAGATTTAAAGAAAATAATCTTTACTTTCGTTATATAGCTACAGTTGTCTTTTGAGGACAGGCGAGACATTTTGCGGAAGTTTTTTACTTTCTTCTTACTTCTGCTCCCAGATAGGCTTTCAGCCTGTCAGTCGGGCCAGCACACTTCTCCAGATTGTCCTCTCAAAGCTCTCTTATTCCCTCAAATCCTCTATTTTTCCTAATCTATTTGCCTCTACTTTTTTTTTTTTTTTTTTTTTTTTTTACTTTTTTTTTTATGACCCGTCATCCAGGAGGTGCCAAGAAAAGAGGGAGGGAGGGGGGTGGAGGGGAGTGGAGTATGTAGTGGATGGAATGGGTGGGAGTGGTCTCTATGCCTTTTTCTTTTGGTTACCCTCCGTGTAAGTGGGAAAAAGCCTTTGGTATATGTATGAATTTGCCTCTAAGATGTCTTCAACTCCATCTTTCCATCTTTTCTTCGGTCTACCTCTAGATCCTCTACCTTCTGGTCTCCAGTTCCAGTTTTATATATCATATCATCCACTTTATATATCATATCCAGTTTATATATTAATCAGTTTATATATTTATATATTATCCAGTTTTATATATTATATTATCGCTTCAGCCAACGACTTAACTGTTTTGAGTCCTATGACCGGTTCCAGCCAATCACAGGGCTTGTCATCATAACGAAAACGAAATTGGGCGTTCGCCAACTTAGTTGTAAATTGGCTTGTGCCGAGTGTAGATGTTTAGTCTACAAAATTGTGATTATTTTTTATTGTGTGTGAAAACTAGTGTTCCGGGTAATTTAAAAGGACCTCGACGACCCTCCAAATACTATTTTGTGATAATCGTGTGACGACTGCGAGTGTTGTTGTGTTAAACTGCTTTGTCCAGCCATTGATGGAAATGGCCTGGGCAGTTGGAGGGAAGCGGTGGGTTATTGGGCATGTCCAGTCTCTTCACAAATGGAGACATTATCTATTATTTTTTTAGCACATATCGTGACTGCAGCCTTTAGGCGTGCCCTACACGATCAATATTATTGCGCAATATTCCGTAATTTACAGTATTATTGAGAATGTAGGGATGGTATAGAAGTTGCACAGTGTTTCCTCTGTACATTTGAAGTCTTCAATATATTGTGTCATTCTTCAATACCATCCCTACACTGTCAATTATATTATACAATACGGAATATTGCGCAATAATATTGATTATGTAGGGCCCGCTTTAGGCGTATACTACCCGATTCCTAGAACCCACGTCTTCTATCACTGGTTTTAGAAATAAAACCCCGAAGAAGAAGATTCACTTCCACTCGCTAAAATGCTGGACAAATTCCTAAGGTAAGTTCTAAGATGTTCCCCAGGTCCTTTGTTGATGAAAAACTAGAAAGCCTACAGCAAAGCTTGATTTAGGGATAAAATACAACATATATGTTCTGCGATCTAATCTTGGATCAGGCAGATAGCCAGGGGTCACGTGGGGCTCGCTTAGAGGTTAGGCTAGGTCACGCAGCCCAGTGTGCATATATATATTTCCTTTATATATGCACACACATACACAAACACGCACACACACACACACACACACACACACACACACACACACACACACACACACACACACA
>NC_134802.1:41955485-41960485 GCF_046742065.1 Oratosquilla oratoria | reverse complement strand
TTATCTATTTATTTATTTGTTTATTTATTTTGTTTATTTATTTATCTATTTATCTATTTATTTTATTTATTTATTTATCTATCTATTTATTTATTCATTTATTTATTTATTTATCTATTTATTTATTCATATATTCAAATTTGTTCTTTTCTGTCTTGAGTGTGATCAGGACGAAATGTTATTTTCATTAATCGTGTCCTACTTTTACTTAACTATTCATTTATTTATCTTTTTATATAATCATATATATTCAATAATTTTCTTTTATGTCTTAGGGGTGATCAGGAAAGAAAATGAATAAATGAATAAATAAATAGATAAATAAAATAGGACACGATCAATCAAGACTTTGATTCAACTAATATCCCTTCCGTTGCTTCGACTTCATTGCAGCGTCGAAGATAGCGAGACTACGCCAGGAGGCACTGAGTAGCTGCGGCCGGAGCCGCCACCTTTACCCTATAATACACTTTGGGGATTGCTGGGATAGGTAATGAACGCTCACTGCTGGGAATCGGAGAGGAGTGCGGGATTCGAACCCACAACTAGGCGAATGAAAGACCAGCACGCTTTGCTGAAGTCGAACCGACAAGGTTAACGAATAGAAAAATAAATAAATAAATAAATAAATAAATAAATAATAATAATAATAATGATAATGCTAATGATAATGATGATAATAATAATAATAATAATAGTAATAATAATAATAGTATTAATGATAATAATAATGATAATAATAACAATAATAATAATAATAATAATAATAATAATAATAATGATAATAATAATAATAATAGTAATAATAATGATAATAATAATAATAATAATAATGATAGTAATAATAATGATAATAATGATAATAATAATAATAATAATAATAATAATAATAATAATAATAATAATAATAATAATAATAATAATAATAATGATAATAATGATTCATAAAAAAGGGGGAGAGGGGTGCCTCAATTGAGGATATATAGCCTGTTCACTTGCATAGTGTCACACTAGCTCCACCCCTTTCTTTCGTTCCTGGCATGTGATTGGTTACTTCTCGTACGGATATTGTCACATCTGATGGTTGGAGCCATATTGATATTCACAAAATGAATAGCCTGTTGGTATTAGGAGAATTATTATAATTTATGTTATATTATTTGTTTTTGTTTTGTTATAATTTGTCTGTCTGATTTTCACTTATTATTAGTTATATGTCAATTTATTATCATTTACTATTTACCTGTTTGTTTGTTATTCAACTATACCAATGCATTTATTTATGTATTTTAATTGTTATTTACATTATAGTTTTAATTTATTATTAATATGATTTTTTTTTTTTTTTGCATCCGACCTAGATATGGATCAAAAGGTCTCCTGTCGGCATGCTTTGCCTTTGTAATCCTTTGTATTTATGACGTCATGAGGGAATTTCTTTAAATGGGTAAAATCGCCCAATGAGAGTGAAAATAAATATTTTTTGGCATAGCTCGAGAAAAAATAAAATATTCTCAGTGTGTTAGTGCGATTTTTTCATATGTTCTTCCTCTCTCTGCTTCTCCCTCTCTATCTATCTACTCTCTCTCTCCCTCTCCCTCTCTATCTATCTACTCTCTCTCTCTCTTGCTCTCTCTCTCTCTCTCTCTCTCTCTCTCTCTCTCTCTCTGTCTCTCTCTCTCTCTCTCTTGCTCGCTCTCTCTTCTTCTCTCTCTATCTCCTTTCTCTTTCCTTTCTCTCTCTCTCCCTCCCTCCCTCTCTCTCTCTCTCTCTCTCTCTCTCTCTCTCTCTCTCTCTCTCTCTCTCTCTCTCTCTCTCTCTCTCTCTCTCTCTCTCTCTCTCTCTCTATCTCTATCTCTATTTCTCTTTCCCCCCCTCTTTTTCCCCTCTCTCTTTTTTCCCTCTCTCTTTTTCCCGTCTTTTCCTCTCTCTCTCTCTCTCTCTCTCTCTCTCTCTCTCTCTCTCTCTCTCTCTCTCTCTCTCTCTCTCTCTCTCTCTCTCTCTCTCTCTCTCTCTCTCTCTCTCTCTCTCTCTCTCTCTCTCTCTCTCTCTCTCTCTCTCTCTCTCTCTCTTGTTTTGTCTCTCTCTCTCTTTTTTTTTCTCTCTCTCTCCCTTTTTCTTTCCTTTGTTTCCCTTCCTTTAATCCTTCTCTCCCCTCTCTTTCTCTCCCCCATTTTCTTACTCCCCTCCCTTCCTCTCTTTCCACTTCTCTTTCCTCCTTCCCCATCCTCCTCGTCTTTCTCAATCTCCTCTTCACCTGCCCCTCTTCCCTCCACTTCAAATCTTCTTCCTCCTCTTCCCTCCCTCTCTCCCACTCCCTCTCTATCTATCTACTCTCTCTCTCCCTCTCCCTCTCTATCTATCTACTCTCTCTCTCTCTCTAATTTGCTCTCTCTCTCTCTCTCTCTCTCTTGCTCGCTTTCTCTTCTTCTCTCTCTATTTATCTCCTTTCTCTTTCCTTTCTCTCTCCCTCCCTCCCTCTCTCTCTCTCTCTCTCTCTCTCTCTCTCTCTCTCTCTCTCTCTCTCTCTCTCTCTCTCTCTCTCTCTCTCTCTCTCTCTCTCTCTCTCTCTCTCTCTCTCTATCTATCTATCTCTATTTCTCTTTCCCCCCCTCTTTTTCCCCTCTCTCTTTTTTCCCTCTCTCTTTTTCCCGTCTTTTCCTCTCTCTCTCTCTCTCTCTCTCTCTCTCTCTCTCTCTCTCTCTCTCTCTTTTTCTCTCTCTCTCTCTCTCCCTTTTACTTTCCTTTGTTTCCCTTCCTTTAATCCTTCTCTCCCCTCTCTTTCTCTCCCGCATTTTCTTACTCCCCTCCCTTCCTCTCTTTCCACTTCTCTTTCCTCCTTCCCCATCCTCCTCGTCTTTCTCAATCTCCTCTTCACCTGCCCCTCTTCCCTCCACTTCAAATCTTCTTCCTCCTCTTCCCTCCCTCTCTCCCACTCCCCATAGCCTCACCCCCCCCCCTCTACCTCCACCCCGCCCCTAGCCCGCCAGATGCAGTTGACTAAAAACTCTGAAGATGGTTTGAACCAATTTATGCCTTTTCCGTCCCTCCTCCCATCTCATCTTCCCTCCCTCTCACCCTCCTTTTCCCCGCCTCTCCCTCCCCCCTCTCTTTATTTCTCACAAATCTCTCGTGATAACTGGAACACAATTGATTTCTGTTAATAATTTTTCTAATTTGACTTCCGAATTGGTCACAGCACCACACATTCCGATGCAGGAAAAAAAAAAAAAAATCTTACCACATTTGCTAAGAACCAGCATGTCTACGCCATATTTCTTAGACTTACGGAAGGCATATGACATAGCTAGAGGGTGGTGGATCCGAGCTAATCTCTTCCTTCTAGGCTTCCTTGGAGTTCTGCCCATCTTCATAGTCCAATTCCCATCCCATCGAACCTGTCGAGTGTATATGGCGACATCACCAAAGAGAAATCCTCCGAGGAATCACGTTCAACATTGCCATTGACGATATAATCAAACACGCTCCTTCTGAAATTACCACCAGGTCGATTTTTTAATCCTGTTCTTTATCGAGACCCACTTTGCCCCCATCAACATCCTTCTCCAAAGACCAAAGGTTTAATTACTCCATTTCTGAATCAGTTTCCATACATTTTTGTAGACGATGCTGCTGAGGACCACAATGAAAATAAGCTTACATGCTTTTTTGTGTTATCCTCGGCATTTGTAATTGTTAATTCGAACTATGTGTTCTTTTCATTATCTGCACTTCATGTATATAGATTCAATGCCAAATAAAAATATCATCATTATCATTATGTCATTACATTTAGAAAACACTTTTATCCCGGTCGTTGAATAGATTCTATTTCTAGGTCTGATCCTGGATTCTTGTCTTTCTTGGATCCCTTAAAGATGTAAAAACTTTGTGCCATCAAACCTGTTATCTAAAATTAATGATACCTGAAGAGTCGACAGACGACCCCACTTTGGAACCTCTACCAAATTCTCATACAAAACTAGCCTGGTTATGGATGCCAAGCCTACTCCTCTGTTTTACCCACAGCCCTGGTCTAGGCATCATTATAGGTACCTTCCACAGTACCCAGGTGAGAATGTCTACATGCATAAAGCGGATACCTCCCATTAGCCACCCATCATTTTTTGACACCACCGAAATATATTCTCCGCATCAAGAACTCCCCTACCACCCCAATTTTGGCACTATCGTTGGCCCTTCAACCCTTCAAGGATTCGACAGACGCCCACACCGTGCCCGTCTATTTGGCATGAGGATGGCAGAGTTGCTATCCATACTAGAAATAACTGACAACGTCCCTACAAGCAAAACATCCACCCAAGCTCCCGATAGGCTCCTGCATTGCCTTAACCACGCCGTCGAAAAACTAAATTCCAACTGACATTATCCCACGAGAATATCCAATCTACTTATCGTTTCATTCCTCTGGCATTAATATCTACACAGACGGCTCCTGCTCTGAACAAGGAGTGGGTTAGGCAACGCTATTTCCCACAGAGACAGAATCTGGATCTTTCCCCTTACCTCGCTTCAAGCTTTATCGCCGAACCTTTTTTGACATTCCCACCGCCATGCACCCTAGACAATTATCTAAGTTTCAGACTCACAAAGCACCCTGAAGGCGCTTTCTCCTTTCCCTTTCTGCAACCTTTCGTTCAACAAAATCCACTCGTTGATCACACGATTCTCCTCTAGATTAAACCTGTATCCGTCTGTTGGATGCCTTCCCATGTTGGCATCCCCAGTAACGAGCAAGCAGACAAGGCATCTCAGGATGCAGCATCGATCCCCTTCTATGCTTCCATCGCATTTCCTGCAACAGACTTCCACCCTACCCTCCTATCTTTATGACAAAATTTGTGTCACAAATGCTGGGATTAACACACAATAAACTACTCAAAACCAATCAAACTTCGTGAACTCTTATGGTCCTCTCACCACGAAATTAACAGATATGTTAACACAACACTAATGCACTAAGTATAGGACATTCTTAT
>NC_134802.1:41922985-41950485 GCF_046742065.1 Oratosquilla oratoria | reverse complement strand
AAAAGCCCATCTTCATTTACCCTTCCCCACCTATCACTCTCTTATACATATATGTATATATATATATATATATATATATATATATATATATATATATATATATATATATATATATATATATATATATTCTAGAACCGGAGCGACTCATCTGCGGTGTTGTCGTTTGTCATTGAGAACGCAGATAAATTCCCGGATGTTCCTTAGAAGGATTCCTTCTCTTGCCATGTGGCCGAATCGGTCCCCAGGACATCATCGTCTAGGCCAAGCCTTTTGAGAGTCTGTTTGCTCTTCATGAAGACGAAGGACGAGAGCGTCTTGTCACGTGATCTTCATGGCCCTTCTTCTCCAGCGCGGCCACCATGGCCATCCTCTCTGGAAACAGGACTCCGGTGTCCAAAAAAGGTCAGAGCCACCAGGTCCTCTGACAGGTACCAGAGATGATGGCGGGACTTCTCTGACGTGGCTTTAGAGATCGCTGTTCAACAGAGCCGGGTCACGGCGAGGAGCCTCCATCGGATTAAGGCTGGTGAACCAAGCTTCCAGGTAGACTATCAAGACGATGAGAGCTACCTCTCTCATCCCTCGTTCTTCACGATCCGTGAGCTGGATTTGTGCTCGGAACAACCATATCTTGATGCTTCAGAGGGTCTTGGACAGTCAACGGGAATGATGGTACGCTCCGGGTGCCATGAAATGAACACCTCGAAGGGGAACTTCCCCCAAGAAAATGAGGGCGAGCTCGAGGAACTCCCTGTAGTCATCTCGTGGGTGGTGATTGGTCAGTTGAGAGGTGACAAGTGACGTGACCCGCTGGATCAGGTCTAGGTGCAGGTGCTGGCAAAGGCTCTCAACCTCGGGTGCTGTTTGGTAGGTTGTCTTGTCGATGGATTCCCACTGAGACTTGAACCTCTTGAAGAGGGGTCCACTTGTCGTCGAGCTCACCTACGCTCGGAACGCTGCAGAGAGGACGATCTCAAGAATGTGGTGGCGACATGCGAAGAAGAATAGCTCCCGACCCAGCTTCTTGGATGCAGTCGATACGTATCGAGGTACATCCTAATGACTCTGTATCGAGGCACATCCTAATGACTCTGTCAGAGATCCCCCCACTCCTCCAAGGCTGTGACGACGGCTGAGGCCTGGTTCTTCCCCGACCCTCCTCCAGGCAGCTTGGGAACTCCAATTAGTTTCTCCGTACCCTCTCCCGACACAAGGATTGAGAGCCTGTCCACATGTTATTTGGTGGTGAGGTTCTCCATCAACTTCCCACCTCAATAAACCAACAAGGGAACAGCTGCACGGAAGTCCCCGGTTAACCACCTGTGCAAAATGGCTCCTCTTTCTCTTGCGACCTCGAGAGATGGATGTCCGATTGATGTTAAAGTTGGCCATATCAACACCGAGACTCTTGGCGGTTTCCGAGATCTTAAAGGCAGCTTTCCTATCAGACATCTTAGTGCGACCCAGAGCTGAAGCCAATCCGTGGAACATGATATTTTGTCGAGCTCTCTTTGGTGACGGCACATATGCAGAAGGTCCTGGCATCTTTTCCGTCCGTGAGGCCTCCGCTGACGGCGCTGTTCCTCAAGGTACTCTTTCTTCTATGCTCGGACCTCCTTTCTAGCCAGCACCAAGTCCACGCCGGCCACTGATCCCCTCCTTCCTTTCTCCCGCTGCGCCAAGAGGAACTGTTTGTCCTTCTCGATGGTTATCAGGTGCCGAGCATCCTGGTGAACCATATCGAAGAAGACGTCCAGGACATCCTTGAAATATTTCTCCTTCTAGTACTGGACCACAGACTCCTTCTTCCTTCTCTTTCTGAGAAATCTCCACGAGTTGAAGAACGCCTCCAGCTTCTCGATAAGGTGATTCTTCAGACGCACAGGTATTCTGGCCTTATCCCAGAAGGGAAGAGCAGCGCCAACTGTTCCCGTAGCTGCTTCACGAACAGTCTTCTTCTCTTCTTTGTGAAGGTGGGAGAGGACTTGCAGAACCTGTTTCTTGTAGGAGAATTTGTTCCTGGTAATGGTTGGGGAAGGTTTCCTCAATAAGTAAATTTCACACAAACGATTTGTTACCATCTGTAGAAGAGGAAAAAAAAGTCTGGTCACCAAAATTACGTCATCCACTGGAGACATTATATATATATATATATATATATATATATATATATATATATATATATATATATATATATGTATACATATATATATGTATATATATACATATATATATATATATATATATTACATATATATGTACATATATATGTATACACACACATATATATATATATACATATATATATGTATATATACATATATATATATATACATATTACATATATATACATATATATATATTCATATACATATATATATATATACATACATATATGTATGTGTATACATATATATATATATATATATATATATATATATATATATATATATTTATGGGGGTGAGTATGTGTATGTGTGTGTGTGTGTTCGCTTGTCTGTATGCACGTGTATGTATGCATGTATGTATATAATGTATATATGAATGTCTGTGTGTATGTATTTATACTTGTAACTGTGTGTGTCTGTTTGCGCGTGCCTGAGCGTATGAAATGATAAGAATAAATCACACGCTTGGCCGCTTGTAGGAAATAATTTCGTCCCACAAACGGAACGGAACCTGACTATCGTTTTACATGTGAAGCAAATTCTCACACAGTGAGGCACCTCATGGACACTTCAACTCCGCTGTAGTGAAATTACCCCATCGATTTTATTCTGGATGACAACAGACAGCTTTATTCAGCTTAAAATGCGAAAGAGTTGAGGACATCTCAATCAGCTCTTTCTCTGCGAAGACGTCATCTACATATTTTATTCGAGGTTTCGAGTGACGATCTTATTCACCAAAGAAAACGTCCTGGTTTTAAGAGATTAAATCAGAGGCAAAGGAGTTTCATAACACAGATTTCCCGAACTATTTCCTCCTATATCTCTACCTATTTCCAATCCCCTGCCCATTATCCTCGTATTAACCTCCAGTATCCATGTATATGTTGAACAACCATGGTGACGTTACACAACACTCACGTAGCCCCACCTTCACGTCAAACCATTCAGTCTCACAATTTCTAACGAGGTGCCCAGTGAAATACTGAGTATGAATAAATTAGTAATTGTACAGCACTACAAAGACAATACGTGCTTACTTAGCGCGGGAAAACATACACAATTCGTCTCGGTTCTCCTACAAAAAAGGCGCAAATAAATATACAATGACTGACAAAATCAATATACAACAATAAATACACAATACTACAAGTACGTATGTATAATATACAAGGAGTGTTTCTCCTACAAAAAGGCGCAAATATATACACAATTATGATAGTAAAATCAATATGCAATAATAAGTATACAATACTACAAGTACGTATGTATAATATACAAGGAATGTTCAATGCTACCATTACAGGTCTCATAGGTACGGCCCGAGTAGAAGTAGGTGTAACCTTCACTATTGATCCCGCCACCGATTGATCTTCTCAACTCTGAGAGATCCCACTATGTCAAATCTAAGCTTCCTGGTCTCTATCGATAAAATTGGTTATCGATCGTCCTGGAAGAGACGTTCCAGGCGCGTTCCAGGCGCCTACATCGGAGATCTCGCCAATGGTTCACCCTGGGCCTGATTCGACGTATTTGTACCTCATTTGCAACACCCAGGCAACCCGTACAGCGTGCTTCGTCATTCTGACAGGAACAAATTGTAAGATCGTCCCTATCATAAGTATCATTTATGGATGCATTGACACGTGACTAAGATTCGCCCGTCCACGCCCCCACCCACCAACGAGCCCAACAATAGGAGACAAGACTTTTGGGTACACAATTTAAAGCAATAAAACCAGGGGTGATTTACATTGAGAGAGATTAAAATTCAGGAAGGATTATTGACTTGTTTAAGTGCTGTCAGTTTCAACTGAATACACAAGTACACACACACACACACACACACACACACACACACACACACACACACACACACACACACACACACACACACACACACACACACACACACACACACACACGACTCCTGGCTCAGTGGTAGATTTCCGGGCTGCCACTACGGCGGTCCGGGTTCGAATCCCGGCCAGGGCTGAAATCATTTCAGTATCGCTGCGCTGCGAGTCGTTACTCCAACTCTCGTGGGCGGGGAGTTGGGTGTGTGTGTGTGTGTGTAAAGTCACAGCATTACCCATAGATCGGTCATATATGAGCTCTGAGCTCTCTTCCGGGAGGGAAATAACTGTCTATCACGAGTCCAACACGTGATCCAAGACCATGGTGAATACACACACGCACACACACACACACACACACACACACACACACACACACACACACACACACACACACACACACACACACACACACACACACACACATATATATATATATATATATATATATATATATACAGTATGTATGTGTGACCGGTCATGTATCTTAATATCTTGGCCAACACACAATAAAAACGAAGCCGTGAAAGCAAACTTGTTGGTTATTCATGCTGAAGGAACGAGAAGTGCCTTCAGGTGGACCCTTTGCAAGCACAGAGGTGATGTCATGCACCCTCATGTCCACATAAATTGATCCCACAGAATTAGAGGACTGAAGTCTGAATGCTTAATGAAGACGATCATTTATCACGGGATCGCCAACAGAGTTGGCATATGTCAATCCAAGGAGCGAAGATGATACTGAATGCAAAATAACAGGTGTTATATTAATCTATTATTTCGCATAATATGTATATATATATATATATATATATATATATATATATATATATACATATATATATAGGTATGATATATATGTATGATATTATATATATATATATATATATATATATATATATATATATATAATGTGTGATGTGATATGGGATGACGTCAAAAACTCCCCCTATCGGGAGGCTAGGACGGTACCCCTTACATAGGAATTTGTAGAGTAGACTTTAATAAACCATTTCCTTGGTTCAATTTCGCCGGTGGCAGGGTTCGAACCGCGATCCCTCTCGACTTTCGCCGCAAGTAACGCCCTAGCTTATACAAATATAAGTATATATATATATATATATATATATATATATATACATATATGCATATATATATATAATATGCATATATATATATATATATATACATATATGCATATATATATATATACATACTGTCTATACATGCATATATATATATATATATATATATATATATATATATATATATTCACTCATCGTTTTAATGAACCTTCATTTAATGAGTTTTGGAAACAACGGACAAAATCTGTTGCAACCGACTCAGTCTTTAAGAGGGGTTAACACGGTTTAACGGTTTGTCGAACGCGGTTCGACAGACACGTGTTTCAAGTGATGTGTGAACGTGTCAACGGGGTATTTGGTTGTCGAACACGTTGGTTAAACCCCAAATACCCCGTTCACACGTTCAACCCCCTCTATGTCCCACATGCTGCGGTCCGAGATGTGGCAGTACTGAACACGAGCCGATGCTTCCCGAGTTGACCGCTAGATGGCAGGGTCGTCAATTTGTTTACATTAGAGTAACCACACGCATTACTTATTCCTACATGAAAATATCACCCCTTTTTTTATGTGTCATATTGTTCAGGTGTTTAACCTCTCCACTCTCATCGTCATCTGACGAACTAACAGCCTCTAACTCTGTTACATCAAGCCCAATGGAAATAAACTTAAATGCTTCTTTGTAATATTGTAATTATTATTTCGAACTATTTGTTCTTTTCATTATATGCACTTCATGTATATTGATTCAATGCCAAATAAACTTATTATTATTATTATTATTATTATTATTATTATTATTATTATTATTATTATTATTATTATTATTATTATTATTATTATTATTATTATTATTATTATTATTATTATTATTATTCTTATTATTGTCATTATTATTGTCATCATTATTATCATTATTATTATTGTTATTAGTATTATTATTAATATTATTGTTATTGTCATTATCAATATTATTATTATTATCATTATTATTATTATTATTATTATTATTATTATTATTATTATTATTATTATTATTATTATTATTATTATTATTATTATTATTATTATTATTATTATTATTACTATTACTATTATTACCAGTACAGCCTAACACCAGTAGTAGTACATCAATGGAACTACAAAGCTAAAATAACTCGTAGTAAATCTCTGAGGCCCCACCAGTAAACGATCACGGCATACCAACAACATTTATCCACCATCCATGGGAAGCCTAATTTTAAACTAAATATGTTGAATTTACTGCATTACAGTGTAAGTTTACAGTCTAAAGGTATTCTACACTGTCAGATTGGATGCTGTAGCTGATTAAAAGTACATTAGTGTATTATTCTTCTTTATGTCGTAATGAAATGGTTGATATTGATAACTATAGACATAGGTAACAGCAGACAATCGGCATTAACGGACCGATTTCCCTTTTTATCCGGTAAAACGAGAGATGAATATATATATATATGTATATATATATATATATATATATATATATATATATACTGTATGTATATATATATATATGTATATATATATATATATGTATTTATATATATTTATATATATACTGATTAAATGAATTATTTGACCATCTATTCGTATATCAATTCATGTATTTCATAATGTTTATTTGTCTTTTTTACTAAATTTGTGTATGACCTTGACTTCAAGAAAAGTGCATTTTCAACCAGGTTACTTGTACTTTGGAAGAATGATTTATATACCTGCTGATATAGGACACGCACGCACACACAAACACACACACACACACACACACACACACACACACACACACACACACACACACACACACATATATATATATATATATATATATATATATATATATATATGTGTGTGTGTGTGTGTGTGTGTGTGTGTGTGTGTGTGTGTGTGTGTGTGTGTGTGTGTGTGTGTGTGTGTGTGTGCGCGTGATTCACCTTGGTCTTTGGATCACGGGTTGGACTCGTGATCGACAGCTATTTCCTTCCCGGAAGAGAGCTCAGAGCTCGTATGACCGATCTATGGGTAATGCTGTGACCTTACACGCACACACATACCCAATTCCCCGCCCACGAGAGTTGGAGTAACGACTCGAAGCGCAGCGATACTGAAATTATTTCAGCCCTGGGCAGGATTCGAACCCGGACCGCCGTAGTGACAGACGAAGACTCTACCAACCGCGCCACCTAGTTGTGTGTGTGTGTGTGTGTGTGAGTGTACGTATACATGTAGAAATAGTACGTATACGTATACATGTATGTACAATACTTATATGTATGCATGTGTGTATGTATGTATACATATATATTTGTATGCATATATATATATATATATATGTATTAATATATGTATGTATGTATATATGTATGTATGCATGCATTTTTGCAAGTATGTATGCGGTAACGCAAATAGAAACATATTCTGATACTTCCACCAACCGTACTGAATAAGACGATCCTGTAGATAGTATCACCAGGAACAGGTGCATCATCTTGTTCAACTTCTGTCTCCAGTTTCACCGAATAATTTCGTTTTTCTTCCACGAAACGCCAGTGTTCCCTCCTCTTGTATCTTCGGGCTGTCAGAAGCCTTGCCACTAGGAGTATCCTCTTCGTCGTCAACGTCTGCCGAGAGGATATTTTGTTTACGCGAGGAGAGCTTCAGAAGGTAACGAAGAAGGTTCTAGTGTCACTCAATGCATCGTCTTCAAGTCCCACCCGACTTTGCTTGACGTCTCGTCCTGGATGGAGGTATGTCTGCAGTGAAGTTTTAACTCTTGGTTTATCAGAATGCAAAACACTTGTGTGACCTGGTGAAGTAAGTATGTCAATAAAAAGTGTATATTAACCAAGAATTGCCATGAGAATTGATAGAACAATCTGGTGGCTGTTAGAAATAAAGAAGAAATACTGGTACGAAAATGAGAGCCGAGAAAGGCTACAATTCGTTCAGTGCCAGGAAGATGACAAAGATGAATAAGAAGAAAAACACAAGGTACGAAAGAGGTTGACATGAAGAAAATAAATTAGAAAATAATATGAAATTGTTATTCATTGAAATCTGAAAATCAGAAGCCAACATATCCGCATAACCCATGGAAAACAAATTCAGAATTTGCCTACATATCCCGAGTTTTCTGAGACCTTGACCGATCGAACAAACATGGCGGCGTATTGTTCAAATCACGACGGCGATAGCGTCGTCTTATACGGCCATATTCTCGTTATATACGGCGATACTCTGGTCTTATACGGCGATACTCTGGTCTTATACGGCGATACCCTTGTCATATACTGCGATACGCTCGTCATACACGGCGATATTCTCGTCTCATACGGCGATACTATCGTCTTATACGGCGATACTCTCGTCTTAATTCACCAGAATTGCTTCTGTAATTCTGCTTTCAAATCTAAGTTACAGTGTTATGACACTTGACGTGGAATCCCTCTGACTCATTTGCGTCAGAGCGCCTCAACTACCGTGGCTTCTTTTGAAGACAAGAGACAGCTGAATATAAAGCATTCGGGGCCCCAGCCAGCATTAATTGCGTAAATTAAGAAAAAAGGAATTAGAGTTATAGTTATAAGAATTGTTTGTATATATATAAATGTATATAAGAATACAGTAATAAGGCAAAGCAGTAGTAGACTGTTTAGTCCATAACGAGGTCAAGTACTGTGCTAAGCATACAGTATATCAACTTATAGGTGAAGGGTTTTTATAATCTTATGCCATAAAAAATAATAATAAATAGATAAACAAAAACTAATAATACACCATCGACCTGGATGGGTTAGGAAGAAAATATATGTGAAGGTATTAAAAAAAAAAAAAAAAAAAATATATATATATATATATATATATATATATATATATATATTCTGAATCACTCTTGCAAAAACCATTTCCTCAGAAAATATATATGAGACATTCAGAAATGCCTAGTACTACCTGGTCTCCAAGATAAGAAAGATACATATTTACTTGGAAGAGTGTCCATAAAGATAGTGATAGAGGAGAGAGATCCAACACAGGAGTGACAGCAAGAAAAAATTACACATCATGAAGGCACAAGGCTTTGGATTCCACCTTTCTCAAAAGCACCATAGTCCGCCCAAGCCATTCTGTCAACAATAAACCTCACGTTATAGCAACATCTACGTCATAACTGCCTCTGATTGGCTACTCACCTCGAACACTCAGTGCAACAGCCAATGGGGTGTGTTTATGATGATGTTGCCATAAAGTGAGGCTTATTATTGGGAGAATCGTTGGAACGAGCTAAAGGTGAGGCAAGTTATTCCACAAATGAGATCCGCATTCCATACAAGTAGAGAATGACTACACTATAACTGAATCAGAAATAGAAAATAATGTAAATATGGTGCAAAACTCTTAATACATAAACACACAGCTCGACGGTGCAGTAGTACCGTTCTCGACCCTAATTCACGAGCCGAGTTCGAGCCCCGCCCATGGCTGAAAATTTCAGTATCACATCACTGCAACCCGACACCGAAACTCTGGTGGGCAAGGAGCTGTGTGTGTGTGTGTGTGTGTGTGTGTGTGTGTGTGTGTGTGTGTGTGTGTGTGTGTGTGTGTGTGTGTGTGTGTGTGTGTGTGTGTGTTTGCGTGTGTGTGTGCAAGTTCGCAGCATTACTCATACATCAGGCCATGTATGACCTCTAAGCTCTCACCCGGGAGGGTAATAGCTATCAATCAAAGGTCTAACATATGCTCCAAGACGCTGACGAATCACAATATGTTTTCTTTAGCGCGAGACATTTCTATTGGCCTGAAAACCTCACATTGTCTCCATCGTTCCCAAAGACGACTTCCATTTTTTTTTTTTTTTTAAGTGACTTTCGTCAGCGGAGAGTCCCCCCAAAGTTCTAGAGATGGATCAGATTCTAGATAATTTTCTAGATTAGTCTCGATCTTTATTGGTCTCCACCACCGCCTCATAATTTTATCGTGATACACATCACGTGATCAATGGTGAATCCTTCTCCTCCTTCCTCCTTCTCATTCTCCACTTCTGTACCCTCTTCCTTCTCCTCCATCTCCTCCTCTATCTTCTCCTCCTTCTCCTCTCTCCTCCTCCTCCTCTCTCCTCCTCCTCCTTCTCCACTTCCATTTCCTCCTCTATATCCTTCTCCTCCTCCCTCTCCTCCTCTTCTTCTTCCTCCCTCTCCTCCTCTTCTCCTTCCTCCTCCGTCTCCCCTTCCATTCCTTCTTCCTTCTCCTCCACTTCCTCTTCCTCCTCCTTCTTCTACTCTTTCTTCTCCTCCTCCCCCTCCTCCTCTCCTCTTCCATTTCCTCTTCTTTCTCTTCCACCTCCTCCTCTTCCTCCTCCTCCTCCTCGTCCTCCTTCTCTTCCTCCTCTCCACCTTGGCTGACGTTGTGTCCCTTACGTCTCACTTATTCACGGTTGTGTTCCTCAGGGAATGACTGTGTGACGAGGGGAGGAGGAGGAGGAAGAGGAGGAGGAGGAGGAAGAGGAGGAGGAGGAGGAGGAAGAGGAGGAGGAGGTGAAGAGGGAGGACTAAGAGGACGAAGGGAAGGGAGGGAAAGGGAGAGTAGGTAAAGGGGGGAAAGGGGAAGGAGGAAAGGGTGGAGAAGACAGAGGGGGTGGGGGAGGAGGAGGAGGAGGAGGTGGTGAAGAGGGAGGACTAAGAGGACGAAGTGAAGGGAAAGGGAGAATAGGGAAATGGAAAAAGGGTAAGGAGGAAGGGGTGGAGAAGACAGAGGGGGTGGGAGGAGGAGGAGGAGGAGGAGGAAGAGGAGGAGGTGAAGAGGGAGAACTAAGAGGACGAAATGAAGAGAAAGGGAAAAAAGGGAAAGGGGGAAGGAGGAAGGGGTGGAGAAGACAGAGGAGGAGGAGGAGGAGGGGGGAAGAGGAGGAGGTGAAGAGGGAGGGAGAGTAGGGAAAGGGGGAAAGGGGAAGGAGGAAGGGGTGGAGAAGACAGAAGTGGAGGGGTAGAGGATAGGAGCATGTCCCTCTGAGCGTGGTGGCGGGAGATGGGGGTGGGGGGGGTGGACTTTTTTTTTTATGGACGGAAGTTGGGTGGGCGTCCGCTGAAGCGAGACAAGAGCCTATAAACGCTTCGTTCTTCTCTCTTTGTCAAAACCGACTTCGAGTTCGAGACGCTCAAGGACCATCTCGAGCAAGTGTGCCGTGTCGTGATTGGCATCAGGGAGGGGGGGAGGGGATGTGGAGGGGATGGGGAGGGATGTAGAGGGGATGGGGGATGGGGAGGGGATGGGGAGGAGGTGAAGTTTATATGAATGCCTACGGCGTGGTGTCATCAGTGGCACCATTCTGAACGATCGAACAGTTGTTTTTTTTCTCTTAATGCACAATAAATGAGGCCTGCAATGCGTGACCACATGTAGTAGTAGTAGTAGTAGTAGTAGTAGTAGTAGTAGTAGTAGTAGTAGTAGTAGTAGTAGTAGTAGTAGCAGCAGCAGTAGTAATAGTAGTAGTAGTAGTAGTAGTAGTAGTAGTAGTAGTAGTAGTAATACCAGTAGTGGTAGTAGTAGCAGCAGCAGTAGTAGTAGTAGGGGTAGTAATAGTAGGGGTAGTAACAGTAGAAATTATAATGTCAATAGTAGCAGAATGTAGTAGTAGAAATAGAAGGTAGTAGAAGTAGTAGTAGTAGTAGTAGTAATAGTAGTAGTAGTAGTAGTAGTAGTAGTAGTAGTAGTAGTAGTAGTAGTAGTAGTAGTAGAATTAGTAGTAGCAGTAAAATTAGTAGTAGTAGTAGCAGCTTACTTTGAGGGGGCCGAAAATCTCTTTAAGAGATAGTGAAGTGAAGGTATCTAAAGAGTGGGAAAGAGATCTCTGTGCAATGATCGGTTCTGAGTCTTTTAAAAAGCAATATATCAAAGACAAAGTTAACGAATGGGTGGCTGAAGTTAGGCTACTAGCCAACTCCGCAAAGATTGAACCGCAGGCGGCATATGCCGCATTCATATATGGTGTTAAACACGAGTGGAATTACATCTTAAGGATGGTACCGAACGTCACCGAATTATTAAGTCATCTCGAAGAAACCATCAAAGGAGAGCTAATTCCGGTTATCACCGACGGACGGACACCAAGCGAACAGGAAGGAAATCTAATTGAATTTCCACCAAAAATGGGAGGGCTAGGCATCTCAAACCCGCTAAACCTTGCCAGCATAGAACACCAAAACTCCCTGAAATTCACGTCCTCCTTGACAAACAACATCATGTCACAAGATTAACAGAAGGAAACAAACGTGAACGAAATCAGAGAAATTAGAAGAAGCATATCAAGGGGCAGGGAAGTGAGGCAAAAGGAGGAACTTCGCACCTTACTGGATCAGTTATCGAATTATATGAAAAGAAAGATAGCAATGGCACAGGAAGAACGAGCGCCCAATTGGCCGATAGCATTACCAATCAGCGCAAAGGAATTCAACCTAAACAAAAGAGAATTCACGGATGCCATTACCCTGAGGTATGGAAGCCATTGGATGGGCTCCCTAACAGATGTTCCTGTGGTACACATTTTGATCCAAACCATGCGCTGCTATGCAAGCAGGGTGGATTAATCTACATGAGACATGGCGAGATAAGGGATCTCATTGCCCAAATGCTTCGAGAGGTATGCAAGGATGTCACCATCGAACCAACACTACTCCCTCAAGGAGGGGAGAACTTCAGGCACCGCACCTCCAACACAGATGAATCGCGAGTGGACGTCAGCGCTAGAGGTTTCCGGACACGGTGACTATTGGCCTCCTTTGACATGCGAATATTTGATTCACTACCTCCCCCTCCCCCCTGTTACAATAGCCTAACTACTGAGGAGTCCCACCCCTGAAATGAAGATGAGAAGATCAGGATGGACGAGGAGCGTATACAGAATGTCGACCAGGGCTCATTCACTCCGATAACCTTCACGACTTCAGGTGGGATGGGTCCAAGGGCAAAGGCATTCTACGCTCGTCTGGCAGAGGTGATGGCAGAAAAGAAACAACAACCAAAGAGCATTATTATGGCGTGGATGAGATGTAGACTGTCATTCTCACTCTTAAGATCAGCTCTCTCATGCCTAAGAGATACCATGTCCTCATCCCCTAAATCAGCACACATACATACTATAGTAAACTATAGACTATAGTAAAAAACAGTATAAATGGACTTTAGTATTAGGCTTCATTAACATTAGATAATATAGAATATAAAAAAGGTAAGCAACCACAGTTATTTTAGAGACCGGGACTAATGAACTGTGTGGGGACACATCCTGGCTGCTTTCACCACACAGTTCCACAAGGATGGAGGTCGTTAAAAAAGTAGTAGTAGTAGTGGTAGTAGTAGTAGTAGTAGTAGTAGTAGTAGTAGTAGTAGTAGTAGTAGTAGTAGTAGTAGTAGTAGTAGCAGTAGCAGTAGTAGTAGTAATACAAGCAACATCATGAATTCTGAAGAATCCCGAAATCGAACAAAAAGAGCAAGACAACCTCACCACTGAAGACTCAAATGAACGTACGACAGGACGAAACGATCGGCGCACTCCAACTGCGGTCCATGGCGACCTCGATAGCTCTCCTTTCACACTTGAATCGCAAGCAGAGGAACTCCACGCCCTTACTACCACCCCTGTGCAAACAGGCACGCGTTTCTTGTTCGACATTCCTGTGCGTCTTGACGTGGGGAGCTAATGGTCTCCCGAGAGATAAATGAGGTCTGCAATGCGTGAAAGCTGCTGAAATGTGGGTCATTAATGATGTATGGGATATTCGTCTGTATGTTTTCCTTGGCTTCCGCGAACTCTCGTAACTGCAATTATTTGTAATGACGAATAGACTGCCATCAGTCGTAATGACCCATAGCTTTACTGGTGAAGAATAAAGAAAAAACGAAGAAAAAAGTTATGTGTATGTATATATATATATATATATATATATATATATATATACATATATATATACACACATATACATACATTATATATATATGTATGTATATATATATATATATATATATATATATATATATATATATGTATGTATCTATACTTATATACATATTTATACACACACACACACATACACCAAGGGCTTTTCCCCCTTACCAGGGAGGTAGCCAACTCAAAAGGCATATACCCACTCCCACCCATTCCACTCCCATCCAGCACCCTTTCCTCCATCTCATCTTAGTTCCTCATAGATGACGGGTCATCCCTGTATCCCACCCACTACCCTAGGTCAGAAGCAATGCAGCAAGACACAGCACATCCATAGCAAAGGCCGCTTTTCTTAATCGGCGACCCCCCTCTCCGTCCCCTCATGCAGAAGAAGAGAAGACGGGGAGAAGTCCCTTCGGGCTGTGTCAAAATATCATTCACACATACTCCCTCACCCCCCATCCCCTACCCACTCCCTCCCATAGATCGCAGCAGCATCCATACACAACCATTCTCCACTCACTCCTATCTTCTGTCTTCTCCCTTCCTTCCTCCCTCCTTATATATATATATATATATATATATATATATATATATATATATATATATATATATATGTATGTATGTATATATATATATATATATATGTATATGTATATATATATATATAGATATATAGATATATATATATATCGGGTACGCCATTGGACAATTAGCCGTGGGCAACACGGTTACCTTTGCCTACCGTGCTAGGAGAGCCAGGAGTCAGCCATGAACGTAGGAAGCGAAACCGAGCCCAAGAAGTTGGTCATCTCGTTTGCCCTATGTGCTCGGGCTTTTGGAGGGAAGTTGAAGTCCCCTGTAACTGTTGGGAGTTGAACGCGGGCCTAAATCGTGCGAAGAACAAACGATACCGTCCTCCCATTGGGCAAGAATGTTGTAAACTTTCATTTGCATGGGTGCAATCCTATGGTTGGGTGGTATACATACTCAAGTCAGTTTAAGTGTCGTTTCAGATCATTTAACCATGAGATTAATATGCTGCATTTCTCTAAAAGTCGCCCCGCATTGCGCACAGCGCTTCTCATTTGTCGAGGGAATTCGAATTGGCGCGGAATCGAGACGCCTTTGAGAGAGTTGGCGGGAAGAGCCGGAGAGGCGACGCCCTCGTTACGATAGTCGTAAACGTCGACGGTCTTAATCGCGTCGCATCGCTTCGCTTGTGAGACCAACTCGCTCACGCACTGAATCACTCCGCAATCGCCTCCGTCAGGAAGGAACCTGACGTCAAAGAACTGCAGTTGCACGCAAATAGAACCGAGTGTCGTATTGTAATACAGCAGGGGGCCTAATATGAACAGGCTTTTGTTCTGACCAAAGATAGATGGTTTTATGCACCGAGGGATGACCCTAGGATTTCAGGGATTGGATGTGGGGTGTGGGGTGTGGGGCATGAGGTGTGAGGTCTGGGGTGAGGGGTGTTGGAAGCGAGGTGTTGGGAGGAGAGAGGGAAGTCTCAGCCAACCTTGACTCCTCTCCAGGCCGAATTTGCCCCTTGAACTGGATAGAATCGCCAATCCTTAGATGGGAATAGATCCTGAAGAAGTATATATATAGTTCTCTTTATTAACAGGTGTAGGGGTGGGGGCAGACAATTCCTGCCATCAAGTGGCTATCTCTAGGGTGGGAATATTCTATTCTTGGTGTAAGGACAGTCATACATGTATGTAAGGCTTGGTTGTTTTTAAATGGTTTGTTGGATGTTGTTCCCAGCATCTCCGCCACATTTGTATTGCTGATTGGAGGAATGGATATATCATAATCTGTTACTGGTAGTGTAGTAGGGCTGCAGTTACTTCTTGTGGTGTTAGATCTTCTGATGACATTGATGGTGACGATTATTGTTCTCTGAGGGGAGAGTGGGTGAATTCTTTAGTGTTGCCAGTGTACATTGTTCTTGAGTTTGGCGTTAGAGGAGCTGTTCTCTTTATTTACAAGGGAAGACTTGCGGGGTAAGGCGGAAGTGCAACGAAGACTTTTTTTCTAAGTAGGGCCGTTGTCCCATTCCTGTTGTTGTTATTTGGTTGTTATTACTCATGTCGCGTTTGAGCGGCCTTGTGGGAGCGGTTCCACAGCCAGATTGAGTTTTAGTCTATTTTTAGGACACATTTTTTAGCTCCTACCCCGTGTAGAGATGAGTAGAGCGGGTCCTGAATAGGGCTGCTCAATCTTGTGAGTTGCTGCCGAGCTATGTTGGTCTCTATTTCCATCATAAGACGACCACTGGGGCTATGTCTCCACCTGTGTAGGTTGTGATTAAGGTCTTCCAAAAGTCATCAACTCCTGCCTCCACCGTCACGCACCATCGCTGGGGGATGTTTTGGTTGTGAGTGGAAGGGAACGTTGACAGTGATTGATTATACTGCCATGTCACTCTCAGTCGCTGCCTCACTCTCGGCATCAACTCGTGGGTGGGAATCAACCCAGGGACACCACGGGGAGAGAGTGAGGGAGCATTTGGTTTTCCCTCAGCCATTTTTCGAATTCCATTTCGTGATCTTGTACCTAGAGAAGCCCTCACCCGTTGACAATATTGGAGCAATTTCACCAAAATCATTCGTACTTGATATACCACATGTCTTAGACGTCTGTATATTTCTTGATTGGTATTGAAAGCATGGATGAAGTCTTGCTTGTCATTAAAGGAAGTATTGCTGATGTCATTGTTTCCAATAAGTATTGGTTCCTTGAGATTCTCTTCAACGTGAACGTTCATCAGAAACCTTGTCCATGCGTTGCTAAGATGAAGAACAGAAGAATGCGTTCTCGCTAGGCGACATGAGCACCGTTATCGTGAAGGGTGCACTTGACATCTGATTGTCTTTATTTGTTGCCACTTGGCCTCAGTGTTGTTGTTTTTTTCTTCTTCTTTCTTTTCTTTTCTTCTTGTCCAAGTCGACACGTTTCTGTTTTAACCCCAGTTACTGGGTACAGTTGGCTCCAAAAATAACTCAAAAATGTTCGGAATGCGGTGGTCATGAAGAGGTGATTGTACTTTGTGTCATTTTAGAGTAAAGGTCATGTAAAAAATGAAGTGTGACCTTGAGGTTGACCTTTCAGAATCACTCAAGGTCATATTCTGTAATTTCACTCCTGTGATGTGTAGGAATGTAACTTACCTGAAAAACAAATACACAGTTATGGTCTCGAACTGAAGTAGATCGTGTAGTTCTTAAAGAAACCATCAAAGAACTATTTCCACATTATCGATGCCACTGACCTTTCCACACATCCGATGACCTTGACAATGACCTTGACCTTAATTTGGACTCACACAATTCACTGGAGTAATATAGACGTCACTGTCCACTTTTCTTGAGAGTTTCATGACAATCCATTCAACCGTTTTTCTAAAACGTTGCGAAAAGCAAAGAAGTAAACGAACAACCAAAAACAGGTCGCCCACGGACTAAGAAATAAATAGTGTCTTGGCCAAGGAGACTGCAAGCGTCCTCGTGGATCAAACTCCCCCGACACGCAGGACCTGACGCACGTTTCCTTTTATCTATCCACACAACCCAATTACAACTTCTTTTCTTCATAAGCACTGGAATATTTCTGACTAATGATAGTAGGGTTACAGATGGGAGAATATTATTTGCCTCTTCATGTGTGTGTGTGTGTGTGTGTGTGTGTGTGTGTGTGTGTGTGTGTGTGTGTGTGTGTGTGTGTGTGTGTGTGTGTGTGTGTGTGTGTGTGTGTGTGTGTGTGTGTGTGTGTGTGTGTGTGTGTGTGTGTGTGTGCATGTTTCTATTCATGGCCAAAGACACACAAGGAACATTCCTCCTGCACTGCTCATATGACAGGAGGGACGATTTTTCGGACAGTGTATATAGGTACACATTTCTCTTGACAATGAAAAGAGATTATACCCTCATAAATGTATTCTTGAATACTAAATACATTCATATATATATATATATATATATATATATTATATATATATATATATATATATATATATATATATATATCATGTCAAATCAAATCAGATCAGCCATCCTGAGTCCACTGATGAACAAAGGCCTCTTTCATAGCATTCCATGATTCACACGACCGCGCCAACCCCTGCCACGTCATTCCTGCAAACTTCTCCATTTCGTCTCTCCACCTTCTGTCTGGTCCCCCTTTTCCACGCTTCCCATTTCGCGGCGTACACTTTGCAACACACTTGCTCCATCGTTCATCAGTCGTTCGTATTAACTTACGTGCCCAATTCCACTTCCTCTCTTTTACCGCCTCAACAATATCACTCTAGTCTGCTCTCTCACCCAACTTGCTCTCTTTCGATCCCTCAGCGTTATTCCCATCATCGATCTTTCCATTCTCCTCTGTGCAGTCCTTAACTTTGTTTCCATCGCCTTCATCAGTTCCCATGTCTCACAAAGGTAGATAATTGCTGGCAGAATGCATTGATTGTAAACTTTACGTTTCAAACATAAAGGTAGAGAGCCTCTCAGGATTTTACCATACTTAATAAACACTTTCCAACCAATTGTAATACGTCTTTTTATTTTATTATCATGATCTTTGGTCACTTTCACCATCTGGTCTAAATAATTATACTCTTTAACTTCTTCAAGACTCTCACCATCGATTATAATATCTTTACTTTGAACTTTCGTGTTGAACATTACTTTGGTTTTACTCTTATTCATTTTAAACCTACTTTGAGACTTTCCTTGTTCAGATCACTAAGCATATCTTGCAAGTCTTCTGCTCTTTCTGAAATAAGAATAATGTCATCCGCAAATCTTAGGTGGTTCAAATATTCGCCATTAATCTTCAAACCTTTCTCTTTCCAACTCAACCTTCTGAAAATATCTTCAAAGCAAGCTGTAAATAATTTGGGTGAAATTTTATCGCCTTGCCGTACTCCTTTCTCGATTTTGATCTCTCCTGTATCTTTATATAATCGAATTATGCATAAATCTTTTCTAGAACCATTACGATCTGTTCGTTTGTACCTTGTTTGTGTAGCGAGTTTAGTATTACTATTCTACCGAGTATTACTATTACTACTCTACCTTCTCGTAATCTACAAAAGCTAAACAGAGAGATATATTGTTTTCTGTCGTTTTCTCGACTAGTTGTTTCATCGCCTGCAAGTGGTCTAGAGTTGAATATCCGTTTCCAAAACCTGCCTGTTCTCTCGGTTGTTTTCCATCTAAAACTCTACTAAGTCTATTTGTAAGGATCTTGGAGAATGCTTTATATATATTTGATAGCAAACTAATCGGTCGATAGTTACTAAGGTCCTTCTGGTCTCCTTTTTTATGAAGCAAAATCACTATTGTATTGCACCATGATTCAAGAACGCTTTCTTGACGTAAGCACTGGGTGTACAACTGAGCTAATTTAATATGAACTAATTTACCTGCGTCTTTCAACAGATCTATCGATATACCATCTTCCCCAGGTGCTTTTCCTTGTTTCATGTTTTTAGAGCAAATTCTACTCCTTTCTTTGTAATCTCTGGTACATTACTAACATCTACAGATGAATTTACTGACTCAACTTCGGTCTTCGAAGAGTAAAGCTCTTAATAAAATTCTTCTACTCTTTTTATCATTCTGTCTCTGAATTTAATGATTTCTCCATTTCTATCTTTCAAACATGTCATTTGCTGTCTTCCTAAAGTATGTCTGCGCTCGGTCCCTTTAATACTTTTACCTTTCCGAATAGTTCCCTCTATTTCATCATTGTTTCCCTTTCTTTTCTCTGATCTCTGCTTTTTGTTGATAAGGTTGTTTTGTTTTACTCTTTCCATTTCGTCTCTCCTGCTTTTAATCTGCATGGTCCTTCTTCTTTTAATTGGGTCATTTGTAGCTTTGGAGTATTTGTTTTCTCTAATATTTTTTGTACTTCCTACCTTCTCTGCCGATTCCCTAATGGTATTCACTAAATTCAATTTCATACCTTCGACGATGTCCTTGTTAGTTCTCAGAGCTTCGAATCTATTTTTAATTTCTAACTGAAATTTCTTATTATTATCCTTAACCTTCACAATGCTTATTTTCTTTTGTAAGACTCATCTCTAAATTACCCTGTGTCTTACACGACGCCACACCACTACTCGACCTTGGGCACTCTCCAATGCATTTCTCGGCAGCTTTCGGAGTTTCACGTTTGAAGTTATCCCACAATTGGTCAAGATCTTTAAGGAGACTAAGCACTTCGAATCCATTGGAGTCTGCTACCACATACTCCTGGACACATGCATCATCCCTGAACTTCTCCAGATGAAAACCAGGTGAATTACATTTCAAGATTCTCCTGGATTTGAAATGTAGTCTTCGTATTGCGACTACTAGTCTCTGGTCATTCCAAAGAAGTCAACACTGTGTTAAGATTATGCCACTCCTCTGGCATTGCTACACCAAGTCCTTCGGCGTGTCTCTCATCTCTGGAACCAGGAACCAGGAACCAGGAACCAGGAACCAGGAACCAGGAACCAGGAACCAGGAACCAGGACCCTGGAACCAGTAACATTCATTGCTTTAGCCTTTGCAAAATTTAGAAAGAGCGAGCTATTATTAATCCCTGTTCCAGAGCCACGGGGGCCAACACACATTTCATTGCCAGTTCTGTCGGTGGCAGTAACTAAAATGATGCTGTTCAAAGCATGTGTCCCTCGGCCGGCTCTAATCGTCTAAAGATTCAAGCTTGGAATAGAACACCTCCTCTTCAAGTTCCTGTACCTTAGTAGGAGCATACAAGGAGAGATGTTGTCCAATGTGGCTACAAGAAATGAAAGTCAAATAGCGGGAAGTACACTGTAATCTCTGATACCACTGACAACTAATGCGTGTGAATACAAAGAGAGCTGGCTCCCAACTGACGCCAAGCTGCCAATTTGGCGCGAACATTTGCGATATCCAATATAATTACAAATATACACAATGATTACACATAATTACAATAATTAATAAAACAACAACAACAAAACATATGACAATTTTATAAAGAGGGGAAAACATATAATTCCCCAAATAAGCAACACACAAGTACAATAATAGTGGTATGATATACAACATACCACGCTAACACAATGTGTGTACTTCATCCTTACCCACATAATACGCTCATCAACTTGGGTAACCCTGAAACAATGAGCTATAGTTAGCTAAATAGGACTAAGACTGTAATACAACCCTCGTATGCGGCACCTCGTATGTTCTCCATTGCAAAAGGGATTGCAAGAAAGCTGTGAATTTGCGAATTAAATCATTTCCTGACACTTACCAAAGATTGAACTTGGGCATCTCGCGTCTGAGGCAGAAACTCGTCCTACTGTGTGGTAAATAGAAAATTCGAAATTGTCGAGTGCATCAAGCTTTATCCTATCGTCGACATATGAAATTACTCTTACCTCTTTAAGAACAAACGACACATCGATCAGAGCGATAAGCATCGAACAGTGGCGACCTTCCAAAGCGTAAACATCGTTAGTTGTTGACAAACGGGCACTAAAATGACATGTTGAGCTGTCGTCAGTGTGCATCTGGGCCGTCAGTCGTTATGACGTCATCGGCTAATGACGTCATCGACTAACGTCATCGAATGACGCTCGCCGTTTTGATGTTCTTGGTTGTAAATATAAAATTCATATAAAACTATTAATCTTACCCTTAGTAAAAATGGTCGTATCTTATCTTTAATCTACCAGTTGTTTCTTGGAATTCCGTTCGACGGAATAAAATAGCCTGACGTCAAATAGAACAAAGACACAAAAACTGTCTGTTCGGGGTCAAATAGGTAAAAAGCAAAATAAAAAAGACAATTACGAGTTGTTTTTGTTGTTGCTGTTGTTGTTATTCCATTTTGGAGCAAAATTCAATTTGGCGACATTTGAGATAAAACAGTTAATCTCTCTTTGAAAAAGAAAAATTGTCGATATTTGAGACAAAGAAGTAGTGGTGATGACGTCACACATGATGGCCGTGTGTTTTGAAGTGCATTTCCTCCTCTATCTTTGGGGGTTCCCCTCGGCTGAATAAAATCGTCTGATGGTAATTGGCCATAAAACGCAACGGAAGGATTTATCAGTATATTTCTAACACCTTATTTGAAGTGCTTCCTTCATCCAAATAAATTTATCTGGCGACAGAGAAAATAAACATACTAGCCGTGAAACAAAAACGCAACAGAAAAGGTAACCAAGCAATAATGATAATAATAATAATGATAATAATGATAATGATGATGATGATGATAACAATAATAATGACAATGATGATGATAATAATAATGATATTAATAATAATGTTTATAATAACAGTAATGATAATAATTATAATAATAATAATAATAATAATAATAATAATAATAATAATAATAATAATAATAATAATAATAATAATAATAATGATAATAATAATAATAATGATAATAATGATAATAATAATAATAATAATGATAATAATAATAATGATAATAATAAAAATAATAATGATAACAATGATAAAAATAATAATAATAATGATAATAATAATGATGATGGTAAAAAAAATGATAATAATGATATTAATAATAATAATAATAATAATAATAATAATAATAATAATAATAATAATAATAATAATAATAATAATAATAATCATGATAATAATAATAATAATAATAATAATGATAATAATAACAATAATAATAATAATAATAATAATAATGATAATAATAATAATAATAATAATAATAATAATGATAATGATAATGATAATGATAATAATAATAATAATAATGACAATAATAATAATAATGATAATAATAGTAATAATAATAATAATAATAATAATAATAATAATAATAATAATAATAATAATAATAATAATAATAATAATAATAATAATAATAATAATAATAATAATAATAATAATAATGATAATAATAATAATAATAATAAATCATCTTTGGTGTACGTTCACAATTTACTTGTACACCGTGTTGAGATAATGTTAAACAAATATGAGACGATCCTTAGGAATTAAGTTAATAGATCAATTTATGGTATTACTATAAAGGTCTTTATAACGTCTTTCTTAGCGGGGCGTTAAACCGTGAGGGCTAAAGTTTTAAAATTTATAACTTTGGTTTTACAAAGGTTTTTATCCAAGAAGCCGGGTAGGCAATCTTCATTAGTTTGACTTTAATGAGGTCAATCTACCGTACCAGGAACTGTGGACGGCAAATCCCGAAATCCCTCAAGAAAGACCAGAAGTAACAGTTTCCCTGACTTTAGATGATTACTGAATAAAATGGTGTGTGGCCCTTCTAAAAACTGTAGAAAGGAAGCTGCCATCAATCCTTTTGATCAAAATAGCCAAGAATGGGATCTGGTGACCTTCCTCTCATTCTGCTTTGAGATTAATATTTGTGGCCAATTTAGGTTTAACTTATTATGGAAAACCTCAAACGCACCCCACCCGTCATCCCACACTGAGTGGATGTCATCGATATACCTGAACCAAATCATCTCAGGTGGTTTGATGGTGTGTAGGAAGGTACTTTCAAAATATTCCATATACAAGTTGGCCAAAACAGGCGAAAGGTTGGAGCCAATACTGCAACAGGGCTTTTGCTTATGAATTAATTAAATTAATTTTGGGATATATATAAATACATACATACACACACACACACACACACACACATATATATATATATATATATATATATATATATATGTGTGTGTGTGTGTGTGTGTGTATGTGTGTGTGTGTGTGTGTGTGTGTGTATGTGTGTGTGTGTGTGTGTGTATGACCGGGAGTAGGATATTATCCTGAACAGGTTGCAGCTTGGAAAAGAGAGAGAGAGAGAGAGAGAGAGAGAGAGAGAGAGAGAGAGAGAGAGAGAGAGAGAGAGAGAGAGAGAGAGAGAGAGAGAAAGAGAGAGAACATCCCAAACATTGATGTTAGTAAAAAGAGAGCTAATATCCAAACCGAGCATCCTGACATTCTGTACATTAAAATTGTTCATTTTGGAAAATAAACCAACAGAGTTTCTAAATGTGAATTGGGACATGTTCCTACAGAAAAAGAATTAAAAAATGTCTGAGAGCTATCTAGAATGTTTGTTCAAGAACCCCGGCTTGATCTAATTAGTCTCAGTGGGACGCCTTGTTTATGTACCTTCGGGAGACCACAGAAATAGGGAAGTTTGGGATTTTATGACCTTCAAATTGTTTACACACTCCTACACTGAAATCCTTCACATTTTCTGCTGAATTCCACGCCCATGACCTTGACGGAGATTTTGTTGAGTTCCTCGTAGTTCTCCAAATCATTTACCAGTTCAAAGGCTTCTGTTCTAGGACAGAATTTCCTAACCTTTTCCGACCATAGCACCCCCTGTTGTCATGTCTAAGCAGTCCAGCACCCTTGTCTTGTTATTAGAAGGATAAAAGAAAGTGAAGTGTACTGCTTGATGATTTATTTTCTTGATTCCTTAGAACTCAAACAAATTGACAATATTGTTTGTAGAAGAAGTAAGATCACCCTAGAAAAATGAAATAGCACAAGAAAAAGTCAAATATACACAACTGGGTAATCAGTGATACATATATCAATGTGATTTTTGTGTGTATCACTTCCCAGCACCCCCTATAATTTATTTCAGCAACCCCAGGTTGGAAAACGGTGTTCTAGGTTGACTAACCTCTTTTGTCTGTTTTGGTGATGATGATGTTGTTCAGCTTCTCCATGGCAGATAGGGTCTCCCGATGTCGTTTGGGTAAACCACATTCCCTTCCGAAATTCTCAGGAATCTCATTTAACAAAAACCCTCTGGGGACAAGAAGTCTTTATCATAGTTGTTCGTAGCCTGAAATTCACCAAAACCTGTCAAGTAGTCCAACACATGGTGTTGTTTTCTGGTGTCAAAGCAAAGTCAAGATAAAAGTCCAACATTTCTAATTGTGTTTTTGAAATGCAATTATACTTCACAAAGTCTCATAATAAACATCACAAATTCGAACGTAAAAACACTTGCGTGGTTAACCGTCTAGAATTCTACAAGAATCATCTTAAACTACGGCAAAAGGAGTAGTGTAGATTTAATCTACCATGCACTTGAGACCACAAATCAAGCACATTAACTACTAGACCATCACGATGGCCATGCAAGGGAATGCAGCAATTTGGATTGCAGCGGCGGCGCCAGGAATCTTTAGTTGGGGAGGCTAAGGGGGGGCTGAGCAAATTTTTTGGGGGGCTAATAGTAATATGATAATACACATATATTATCCTCATTTCAGAAGGGGAGGGGGTTAATGGTAGGGCTAGCACTGATGGCTGACAAATCTTTAGCCCTGGCAATTAAAAATTCCACTTAATAAAATTATTTCAATGAGTGTTTTAATTTTTCAATTTGCTCATTTGCACTGTTGGATTGCATAGCATCAAGCTTCGAATCTCGCCTCTTGCATCGTCCCGTCAAATTTCCGATTGATCTCTGCAGTCAGCTGATATGCTCGCCATCTCTGCAACGTGCAATACTCATCTCTGACGATAAGGATGCAGTCTTGGCACGTCTACTCTAGGTCTGCAGTGTTGCCACGTGCTAAACACGCTTCCGGAGCTCCACACAGAAGAATGAAATAGCCTGGACGCAACCAGAATAGAAGGAAAAGGATAATTCGCTACGGAACTCAGACATTAACCTTTAATCGGTGTCTGTGTGTGTTGAAGTTAGGTTTGCATTCTCCATTTAGCTGAACGAAATCACCTGACGACTTTATTCAGCTTTGAGGAAAACCCACTCCACTTTTGTGCTCCACTGCGCCCCTCCACCCACTCCACAAACCCGAACCACTCCACCTCATCCACCCACTCCTCCCGACGCGAGCCACCCATGTATAAGATGGTTACACATTTAGCTCCTTCGTTGTTTACTTGCTGCTCGATGGTGAAGTGCCAACGGGGGAGGTGGGGGGGGGGGGGAAAGGTGGGGGAGGGGAGGGGGAGGGGGGGGAGGAAAGAAGATGAAAGGAAAGAGGGGAGGAAAAATGGGGAGAAAATCTGTTATCAACACGATTGGGGTCAAGAGATGGGGAGGGGAGGGGTGGGGGTGGGGGTGGGGGGAAGAGATTGGAGCATAGGGAGTGTGGATAGGCGGTTGTGGAGATAAGGAGAAGATTGTGGGAAAATTGTGGCGAAGATAGGAAGCAGTGTTGGGAGGGAAAGTGGGCAGGGCTGATGGATGGCACGAGAGGCTGTGGAAAGATAAGGAGGAAGAGGAAACAACCTGGCCAACCGCGTAGTCGACGCAGAGAACAAACTTCCTGTCAGGGCGATCGAAGATAATTCGATTCGAGGTTAGATAAGAGCCTAATATATGGCAGCAACGCCTTTATGCGTGTATGTATATGTATATATATATATATATATATATATATATATATATATATACATATATATATATATATATATATATATATATATATGTGTGTGTGTGTGTGTGTGTGTGTGTGTGTAATCTATTATTCTACTTCAGATCGAAAGGTCTTCTTCCCTAACCAATAGGACCAACGGAATAATAACCGATTTGATTGATAATTAAATAGATATGAAAATAAGCGGACTAATTAACAAAATAAGTCATAGATAGACTAAATGAAAATAAACAAATTTATCAGCTTATAGGAGAGAAATAAAGAAACAGATGAATGTACAACGAAACAAGCAGACGACACACAAACAAACGAATATATAGATCAAAGAATAATAGATGTATAAATGAATCAAGAGACATAGAAATTGATTAATGAGCACAGTGAATGAATACATGAATAATAACCATATGGATAGATGAGTCAGTGAATAAATATTTGATAAATAAATAGATAAGCCAATAAACAAATGAACGCTTGAATAACTACGAATCTGTGGTTAACAGCAGACCATAACTACGAGGAAATAGGGACAAGAGGTTTAGGGAGCAGTAGAGATGCAGGGGTGGGAGGGGGAGGGAGCAGGGGGAGGGAGCAGGGGGAGGGAAGGTGAGGGTGGAGGAGGAGGGAGAGGGGGAGGGGGAAGTGAGGATGAGGGGGAGTGAGAGTTTGAGGGGGAAATTAGGGGGAAGGGGAGGTAAGAGGGAGGGGGGGAAATGAAGGTGGAGTGGGAGGGAGAGGGGGAGGGGGAAGTGAGGGGGAGGGGGAGGTGAGGGTGGAGGGGGAGGGAGAGGGAGGGGGGGAGGTGGGTGCCAGTGCCAAGGAAGGAAGCAACCCTCATTTGGCATCGTCATTTTGGCGCCAGAATGGAATTTTTACGTGGACTAGTGTGGACTGGCTATGAGGACCAGAATGGAGTGTTGGCATGAACCAATACTAAGTGTTTATGTGGACTAAAATGGGGGAATTATGTGGACCAGTATGGAA
>NC_134802.1:41905485-41907985 GCF_046742065.1 Oratosquilla oratoria | reverse complement strand
TTCCTCTCTAGGCAGGACTCGAACTCAGATCGTTGAATCAGCGGTCGAGCACGGTACCAGTACACCGATGACCCATGTATGACTGTTTACCTAATCATGAACACAAAAAACAGAGCTATATTCGTGAGGTCCCGTTTCTTGAACTCTATCTATTTACCTACTTGTAGCATACAGGAAAGGAGCAACGCTCGTTGGGTCCCGTCTCATATTCTCCTATTTTCTATCGTACCTAGCCTCAAATTCATGTACAGTTCCAGCTTACTTTCCATCCTTGATTTCCAATTACCATATTCAGATTTGAACTCGTGTATTGTTTGAACGTGGGTTATATTACTCCGTACACTTTTCCAAGTATCTATGCATTTATATTGAAAACTGTATTTCTTCACATCTTTTAGACATGTGATCTTTCTTAATTTGCTTCCGTGACCTCTTAAAGCTCTCCCATCTTTATCTGAGAGATCTCTTCTGTTAATGCAATATATCCCCTTTAGTGATCTGAATACTGTCATCCTATCACCTCTTTTTCTTCGGTCTTTCAAAGTTGGCAGACCCACTGTTTTTAGTCTCTCCTCATATGGTTTATCTGTTAGGTTGGGGACCAGTTTGGTTGCTGCCCTTTGTATGCTCTCGATCTTGCTTGTATCCTTCAGTCTGTGTGGGGACCATACCACTTAACGCATATTCCAGTCTTGGACGGATCAGGGTTTGGATGAGTTTTCTTTTCTTTTTTTATCATCTCTTCATCCATATAGCGAAAAGCTACTTTGATCTTCTGCAGTAGTCCGTATGTCTCTTCCATAATCCTGCTGATATGTCTGTCAGGTGACAGGTTGTCTTTTATCAATACTCCCAAATCTTCCTCCTCTTTTGCTTTTGTAATAAGTCCACTTTCCAGGAATAGCTTAAGGGTGGTCTTTTGCCACTACTACCCATTTCTAGTATTTTGAATGCTTTGGTATTAAACTTCATTCCCGTTCTTAGCTCTATACAAAAATGGTGTTTAGGTCTTTTTGCAATAGTCTACAGTCCTCGAAATTGTTCACTCTTCTCGTGATTGTTGTGTCATCTAGAAACATGTTGGCATAGCTTGTTCCTTCCATCATGTCATTGACATAGATAAGAAACATTATTGGTACAAACACTGAACCTCGTGGAACTCCGCTCGTCACTGCTTTCCATCCTGACGTCTTATCCTTTGCTACTGTCCTCGTGTATCTTTCCTTCAAAAAGTCTTTCATTCACTCTAGTAATTTGCCTCTCATTCCTCCAACGTGCTCCAATTCCCACATAAGTCTCTAGGTCTAGTTACACACAGTCCACCCAACCCTTTCTCTCATGCAGTACATCAATCACTCTCGAGTAAAAGCTTCAAAGTTTCGACACACACGACCTTCCAGATCTGAACCCACACTGTCTGTCAGAATGTTCATCTTTTTAATTCATCTGGTCCATCGATCTTTCACAATCCTTAAAACATAATTACACTATTGTGTTGGTCAGTGATACCGACCAATGATTTAGTGGTGTCTCCTTGTTTCCACCTTTGTGAATTGGCACCACATTTTCCAGACAAGCGACACAATGCCCTCTTTCAATGAACATGTAATAAAACTGTGTGTGTGCGCTTGTGTGTATGTGTATGTGATTTTTTTGGGAGGTAAATTGCTACAAGAAGAATAAATGATAGAGGGTCATAAAAAGTTTTATAGTTGATAAAGAACGGGTATAGTTGATTGGCCAGTGGGGCTGATAATGTAATGGTCAAATGATTCAGCGTCAGGTTCCTTGTTTAGAGCAAAACACGTACAATACACCAGTGTGCTTATTGGAACCTGTAGGCTTTGAGGTAACACAGTAGTATAGCTCTGTTCTGCACCTGAGTATTGAAGCCAAAATCATGATACATAAACTACTCAGTCTTACTACTTTACTGAAGATCCTAAAGAATATAGGATTGGATACTGTAATCCTGTAGTCATTGTTTTTACTTCCACCTTTAACTTGTAGGTTCTTCGTAATTTAAACAACTCTTTTGCACCTTTACCAGGGTTATCAAGTACACCTCACTTGACTCTGACATAATAGATCATATCAGCTGGACACGTTACCAGGAACTGAATTCAGAACAGAGATACAAACCATTGCTACGATGATTTCCACGTCAATATCCTTCATATTTTTCCCCGATTAGTTTCTATAAGCACATGACAATGAAAAACAAGTTATTTTAAAAATATATATTTTATTTCCGTACATAATCTCTAAACACATTGACAACAAAATCAGTCTTAGTGTGACTATCTAAATGCAAATTTCTTAATACGACATCTTATTTGCACTACCCACTAGGAACAAAAAAAAAGCGGATTTGTTTGGCACAACCTTTCTCTGGCACATGATGTATGTCACAGGAAAAATATAATATAGGAATGCAGAGATCACTATACTGAACTAATTTGAACTATGGGAATCCAAACCACAATATTAACAATGGCTG
>NC_134802.1:41787985-41900485 GCF_046742065.1 Oratosquilla oratoria | reverse complement strand
TAACTCCGTCCAATATTCAGTCCATGCAGGTGTTGAAGAAAAATGTTGGGGTGAGGAGCCAACCTTGCCTCACTCCTGAATTAACAAGAAAAAAAGATAGACACGCCTCCTCCATACTTTGCAGGACTCTCTATCCCAGAGTATAAGCCAGATATCAAGTCAATAATCCTCGTAGGAATCCTACAGATCCGTAGAAACCCCCAGAGCACTCAACGATGCTGCGAATCAAACGCCTCCTTGAGATCAACATAAACTGAAAAAAAAAAACTATTGAAACTCACGGTGGGGTGAATCCAGACTGTTCAGGGCTCTGAATCTTTAGCAGATGTGAACAAACCCGTGTCAGCAATAGATGGCCCTCATCTGACACAGTGAGCAATGTAACGCCGTCGTAGTTTTTCAGTCCTACCGGTCCCCGTTTACCCTTCTACATCGGGACGACCAGGCCCTATTTTCCAGTCAAAGGGAATTGTACCGGACTGCCAGACAGCTGACTGTTGATACATCCCTCTCCCAGTGTTCACATGTATCCTCTCCCAGTGTTACTTTACCATATCGAAGTCATACGTATATATATATATATATATATATATATATATACATATATATATATATATATATATATATATATACTATTCATATATTATATATATTTACATACATATATGCACACACACACACACACACACACACACACACACACACACACACACACACACACACCAGGGCTGAAATCATTTCAGTATTGCTGCGCTGTGAGTCGTTTCTCCAATTCTTGTGGGTGGGGAGCTTGGAGGGGTGCGTGTAAGGTAGCATTACCCATAGATCGGTCATATATGAGCTCTGAGCTCTCTTCCGGGAGGGAAATAGTTGTCAGTCACGAATCCGACACGTAATCCAAGACCATGGTGAATCACACACTAACACACACACACACACACACACACACACACACACACACACACACACACACACACATATATATATATATATATATATATATATATATATATATATATATATATATATTAGGAATATTGCGCTTGACTTTTATCTCTTGGTAGCGTAGTTGGTAAGTCACTACGTCCCTTGTCATGTGATAGCTGAGTTCGAGTCCTCGGCAGTACCACATTTCAATTTCTGTTTGTGGCCTCCATTGGGTCTCCCGATGTTGATGGCTTAGAATTAAAATGCATTGTGGTTGTTAAAATGTATCTCTAATCACTGGGACCCATTCAGTGTTGTACAAATACTTTCCCGTGTTTGTATACTTCCAATTGTACTATCATAGTGGAGATGGGTTGAACGCAAAATTTCATGTATGTGTATGTACTCGAGCATACAAATATATATAAGGAATATTGAGCTTGACTTATATCTCTCTTGATAGCGTAGTTGTAAATCACTGCGTCACTTGTCATGTGATAGCTGAGTTCGAGTCCTCGGCAGTACCACATTTCAATTTCTGGTTGTGGCCTCCATTGGGTCTCCCGATGTTGATGGCTTAGAATTAAAGTGCATTGTGGCTGTTAAAATGTATCTCTAATCACTGGGACCCATTCAGTGTTGTACAAATATATATACATACATACATACATACATACATATATATATATATATATATACATATATATATATATATATAAACACACTAATATATATATATATATAAATATATATATATATATATATATATATATATATATATGTATGTATGTTAAACACCACAGCATTGTCACAATTGTTAATCTTCTTTCTAATATTTTCAATCCTTCTCACTATAGTTCTGACTTTGGGAGGATGATCGAAAATCAATTGTCCAAAGTTCTCCATTTTAATAACAGATGACGTTTCGACTTCACAGAGTCATTATCAAAATAATTACATTTATCACAACACAATTACACAGAACACAACAATTACATTTTTCCGAACTGAACAGTGCGACGTCTTTCCATATGCATAGAAAGACTTACAGTGGAGAGTGGCTTGATGACCTGGATGATCTGACCCGACTTGATCGCCTATGGAGAGGGGGAGGGGGAGAGGGAGGGGGAGGAGTAGGGGGGTTCGGGGCGGTAGGCGATGCGAGAGGGACGGACATACTACCACCATTGGTGGGATTATTTCTCACATGTCTTGATGAGCTATTGAACAAGGGAATGGCAGTAATCATATTGGATTGTATATTAATGCTAGGAGCCCATTCCCTGATATACATAGCCTCTAGCATCCTTAATTCTCTTACATCATTACATTGAGTAACTACTTCAGTGTTGTTAACAATGGTTGCTCTATCGAGGGAAGACTGGTGTTCGTGCTGAAAATGATTTTTTATGGCTCCCTGTTGGAGGTGGAGTGTTAGGCGACGGCTGAGACTACAGGTCGTAAACCCAATGTATGCACATCCATGGAACGCGCAGTTTCCAGTTTTGCAGTCGAATTTATATACCACATTGGTTTTTGACAGAGTCCCAGACTTGCCAGACAAATCATTTTTCAGCACTAAGGAGCAAGTGCGGGGGTTCTTATAAAAAATTACCATACGTAAGACATGGCTGTCTTCCACCGGTTTGCAGTTCCTAAAGGCGATGTTGTGATAAATGTAATTATTTTGATAATGACTCTGTGAAGTCGAAACGTCATCTGTTATTAAAATGGAGAACTTTGGACAATTGATTTTCGATCATCCTCCCAAAGTCAGAACTATAGTGAGAAGGATTGAAAATATTAGAAAGAAGATTAACAATTGTGACAATGCTGTGGTGTTTAACTCAGTGTGTATCAAGGAGAACCTGCGTCCTAAGTATACAATATATGTATGTAGGTATATGTATATATATCTATATATATATATATAAATATATATATATACATATATATATTTATATATATAAATATATATATATACATATATATATATATATATATATATTTATATTTATATGTAGGCTTATGTACGAGTATGTATGTATGTGTGTGTGTGTGTGTATACGCTACTCAACCCTGACTCCTTAATGACTGCCATGAACTGTATGGTATATGAACTGAATGGTCATTCTATTACTTTACTAAAGTTATGTCTTCATAGAACTTTCATAAGGCATGGAACTTTAATGATATTGTAAAACACGAACCAACGCCCGGTCAGTGCCCTGGGTTGATATTCCTAAACCTTCAGAATTACATTTTGAAAATGCCTTTATTTTGTGTTTTATTTATAGAATATATTGAAAAATATTTCCTTGTTTTTGTAAATACTTATTACAATTAAAGAAAGCTGACTGTAGTCATTATAAGCAAATATGTACCGGCACCTTCCTCGTAGTAACATGACATGTTTCGGACAAAGTGCATCAATTAATCAATTTAGAATAACGTCATGGTTCAATGAAAGATGAGTTAATAAATATTCAATAAGTAAATGGAAAGTCTTGTTATTGGTAACTTACCTGAGGCCCAAAAGAATAACGTAAACCTACATGAAGTCTAAAGCGAGTTGTCTTGTTTGGGAAAATGACAATTATCAGCTGTTGACATCGACGTTCGAGTAAAAATGAAATTAAATCTTTGCGAGACCGTTTCGCTGGATTTTATATTTGATAGGGTTTAGACAACTTTGTTGGTGTCTATTCTAATAAAACGAGGAAAAGTCGACAATTATTTTGAGATATTTCCTCGCCTTTCGAATGTCATATCTTCCTGACAACAACAACCTTAGCTGTACGTGGCAACTGTAGGGGTAGTGTAATCGGAAAGCTCAATCATGGGTCTGTGTAAATGCCCACACAGAGAATCTACTAATCACTTTTGTTATGAACATCGTGTCAATGTGTGTGAACATTGTATGGTGTCTGAACATGCAAAGGTAAGGCTCTGCTGGGAAAAAAAAATATTTAGAAACTCCATGTTTTAACCACAAACAGGAAACTGTGTTTGGGGTTAATTGGTTTATTTAGTTTATTGTAATTCTTTTGTTAGTTTCCTTTGCTTACATAATTTTGATTTGATGTTTTTTTTTGGATACTAGCTCTATGAAGGCCATAGATTTGATTGAAACTCTGGATTTGGACCCATAAGTCATAACTTGAGGAGTGCATTTTCATTTTATATGATAGATATACTAAATAACAGACTGTCAGTCTGTTTTTTATATCAGTAGTACACAGTGTATGGAATAGAATAAAACTAATGTGTGTATGATGCACATCCTTGTTTTATGCATATGCTTTGCCAAACAACATAATATTTCTGTACTTAGTCTTATAGTCTTATGTGACTCGGTCTTATGGCTCAATCTAAAGAGATTTTGACATGAACCTTTGAGCATGGCCGGGTGGAACAGCAGAGGTCTGTGTTGTTTCCAAATCATTCCATCACAGAAGAGGGGCTTGCTACCTGCCATGGTAGCTAGGTCAACATGAAAATTAAATTCCTGATATTTGAGCTGAAGTAGTTCTCATGGGATGCAAAAAGTCGCTATGAGTATAATGCAATTTGAATTATCCATCTAGCTGTCCTAGTTCTCGAGATATTGCATTTTGAATTTAATTAAATCGGGCCTATTTTTTCCCCGAAAATCGGGCCGAAACGTGCGGTCTGACTAATCGCCGATCAAACGTAAACAATGACGGTTTTAACTGACAGGCACAATTTTATATAAAAATTTAATATATGGTTGCATTATTTGACCTATTTTCTATAAGATGTGTGATTTCCATGTAATTTGATCATAGAATTACGTTTCTATCCTTTGCAAAATTACCCACCACAGCTACGAATACCGTCAAATTACATTAAAATCACACATTTTAAAGAAAATAGTTTGAATAATTCAACTATATGCAAGCTATTACACTAATAGCACAATAGTAACAAACTTAATGGTGTAGTTTGATCCATACCACCAGTGATCATAGATAGCGGGCAGGACGAATCGTAGCTGTGGTCCATAATATTACCGAAGATAAAAACGTAACTTCTCTTTGATCAAATTACATGAAAATCACACATTTTATAAGAAAATAGTTAAAATAATTCAACTACAAGTCTATTACACTAATAACATAATAGTAAGAAACTTAATAGAGTGAAGTTTGATAAGATGGCGGGATGGATGTTGATGTTGTTATCCGATAATCCGACCCGATAGAATAAAAAACTAATTAGTACCACCGATTTCTCAGCTCTACCGTATCACGCTGCCTTTATTTTGGTATAAGAATAATCCGCGAGACTAGTAGTTTTCGTTATTTTTGGTTAGTTGCCCGCACTCTGAATTTATTTAGCTCATTTTTTACGCTGAAACATAAACCAATTTTCGATTTACTGCTGAATGCAAGCCGCCATGTTTATCTTATGTTTTTATGTACCGACATGTAACTGATGATGTAATTGTTTGAAATTTACTACGATCGTAGTAAATACACTCGTATAACATTTGTATGAATGAAATATCCGGCGGTATGTAAATTTGGCCGTTTGCATGGCGTGCGCATAAAATGACGCGCTATTGGGCTCCTCATCGACGGTGGCGCCTCTGGTGGTGTTTGACCTACCTATACCTGCCATGGTGGCAGATATGTGATTGACTTGGCCTGCGAACTGTGTCCAGGTCACGAATACCTCGAGTGGGCAGGTCACATTAGCCATGTTGCCAAATGAAATGGAGATTTTACTGTCAAAGTCTTTCCGTCAAATCCCAAGGCATTCTCAACACCATATAGATATTATAAATTTATATATATATATATAATACATATATATATATATATATATATATATATATATATATATATATATATATATATATGTATTTATATATATATTTATATATATATACACATACATACATACATATATATATATATTCCATAGATAGACAACATACCGAATAACTGTGAGACACAGGTCATCACTAGGTGTGTCAACAGTGAGGGTTTCCCTGAGTAACAACAAAGGGCTCAAGTTAGGGTACTAGGACTATAGTGCATATTGTTGATTACTTGGGACCTGTGAATTGCCTTCAAAAGTGATGTGGGGCAATGGATTCATAATTGACAAATAACTAGCCTTATACTTGATAGATATCTTCAGGACTATAAAGTGAATTGATAACATCAGAACTTAATATATATTGATAGTTATAGCCTTGAGTTTCACTAAATAGAAACCCATAGTTCCATAAGCTGGTAATGAGGATTGGGGTTGAGTCCCTCCTACAGATCTCTGTGGAAGAACATTGGCTTTTTGTGCATGTTGTATTAATGTAGTATTGTTTATACATCATTGACTAATATATATGTATATATATATGTATGTATATATATATATATATATATATATATATATATATATATATATATATATATATATATATATATATATATATATATGTATATATATATATATCACAACTAACTCCAGTGAACAAAAGAGCTTAATATGCAAGGAGTGTAGTTAGCAGTCAAAATATATAGACTTGTGTATTCAGCTCTTTCTTTTGTTTCAACTGTGGTGTTAGTTATGATTAACAAATGTGTTACTACATTTGTCACCAGTGATATACAAATATATATAGATATAAATATATATATATATATATATATATATTTTTTTTTTTTGTGTGTATTTACTTAGTTTATCTTACGGGAAGAGGAGCTATACTCGCGGTGTTCCGTCTCTGTATCCCGCAGTGTCTAAATTTATCTTAAATTCATGTATGGTTTTTGCACACACTATTGTTTCATCTAGTTTGTTCCATACATCCACCACTCTGTGGGGAGAGCTGTTCTTTTTCAGGTCTCTTCTGTAACTTTTTTTTTTTTTTTTTTTCCTATGTCCCCTTGTATTTCTCTTATCACAATTTAGTGTCCTCTCTATCAAGGATATCCATACCTTTCATAATTCTGTGGATAGTCAACAAGTCACCTCTTTCTCTTCTTTGCTCATCAGTAATTCTAGTTTTGACAATCTTTCTTCATATGACAGTTTTGAAAATGTTGGGGCCATCTTCGTAGTTGCTCTCTGGATTCTCTCAATTTTCCTTATATTGTTTTTGGTACTGGGTGTGTATTTACCTAGTTGTACCTAGTTGTATTTTACGGGAAGGGGAGCTATGCTCGTGGGGTCCCGTCTTCATATCTCATTTTATCTAAACTATTTTTAAATTCATGTATTGTTTTTGCACACACCACTTTCTCATCTAACTTGTTCCAACTGTCTATTGCTCTGTGAGGAAAGCTGTTCTTTTTAAAATCTCTTCTATAGCTGTCTTTTTTTATTTTCTTTCCGTGTCCTCTTGTATTTCTGTCATCCCATTTTATCAGATTCTCTCTATCAGTAATTTCTATGCCTTTCATGATTCTGTAAATAGCTATCAAATCTCCTCTCTCTCTTCTTTGCTCTAGTGTCTGCAGTTTAAGTTTTTGTAGTCTCTCTTCATATGATAGTTTTGAGAGTGTTGGTGCCAATTTTGTAATTGCTCTTTGTATTCTTTCAAGTTTTTTTATACATTTTTTTGTACTTGGTAACCATATCGTTGCTGCATATTCCAATCTTGGTCTTATCAGGGTGATTAGGATTTTCCTCACCATTTCTTCATCCAGGTATGTAAATGCCACTTTGATTGTTCTTATTAAATTATAGGTTTCTCCAAAAATCTTATTTATATGTTTCTCAGGTGACATATTATTCATAACAAGACTCCCAGGTCCTTCTCATTTTCTACTCTTTTTATTCCTTCTTCTCCCAAATTATATGATCCTGTTATTCTGTTTTTTGCTTTTTCCAAATTCCATTATACTACACTTTTTTGTATTGAACTCCATCTCCCACTTCCTACTCCATTCTTGTACTTTATTTAGATCTCTCTGTAGTGATTCACAATCTTCTTCAGTTTTCACTCTTTTCAGTAATTTTGCATCATCTGCAAAGAAGCTCATATAGCTTTCAATTCCTTCATCCATATCATTAATATATATAGCAAACATTATTGGGGCCAGAACTGTTCCCTGCGGGACACCGCTTATTACTTCATTCCATTTTGAGTGCTGATCTCTTATCACTACTCTCATTTTTCTTTCTTGCAAAAAGTCTTCCATCCAATTTAGCAATTTACCTTGTATTCCTCCTTCATATTCTAATTTCTTAAGTAGCTTCTTATGTGGTACTTTGTCAAAAGCTTTTTTTAGGTCTAGAAATGCACAATCAGCCCATCCATCTCTTTCTTGTATTATATCTATTAGCCTTGAATAGAAACATATTAAATTGGTGACGCATGATCGTCCTTGTCTGAATCCAAATTGCCTTGGATTTAGTACGTTGTTTTTTTCCAAGTATTTTACCCATCTACTTTTGATAATTCTTTCACAAATTTTTGCTATTGTACTATATTTGCTTTTTTCCAATCTTCTGGAACTTTTCCTTCTTTTAAGGAACTGCTTATTATGCTATGTATTTTGTCTGCCAGTTCATTCCTGCATTCTTTCAGAATCCAGTTTGCTATTTCATCTGGCCCATGCGATTTTCTGACATCAAAATTACCCAAGTGTGTCAATATTTCATTCTTTGTTACTTCTATTTCTTCCATAGGGGGGACTTTTTCTTTCCACTCAATCTCTTCAGGTTGTATATTTTCCCTTGTAAACACTGATTTAAAATGTTTGTTCATAATTTCTGCCATTTCCATTTCCTCAGTGTATTCAACTCCTCCTTGTCTCAATTTCTCCAAGTCTTGTTTGTTTTTCAGTTTATTGTTTACAAATCTGTAGAATAGTTTTGGTTGATCTTTACACTTTTCTATAACATCTTTTTCATATTTTCTTTTTTTCTCTCTGCACTTTTGTACATATTCATTTCTATAACCAGTATATATTTTCCATTTTTCAGGTCTTCTGTGTTTTTTCCATCTGGTCCAGGCTTTGTCTCTTTTGTCTTTTAACTCCCTACAACTTTTGTTGTACCAGCATTTTACATATTCTTTTTCTTGTTTTTGTCTTGGGACATACTTTTCCACTCCTTTTTTGTAAATTTTTGTCAAAATATTCCATTTCTCTTCCACTGATGTTTCTTCTTTGTATATTTCTTCCCAGTTTTCTTGTTGGAAGAATTCTCTTATTTTATCAAAGTTTGTTTTTTCATACATCATTCTTCCTTTTCTATATTGTTCATTTCTTTTCATATATTTTTCTTCATTAAGTTCCAGTTCAATCAATATGTGGTCACTTTTACCTATTGGTGTTTTATATTCAATCTTGTCCACTATTCTAGGTTCAGATGTAATTATTAAGTCTAGCCTCGATGGTTCTTCTTCATTTCTATACCTAGTGTTCTCTTGTATCCATTGTGTCATTGAATGGTCAGTAATCATCTCAAGTAGAGCATTTCCCTATGAGTCATCACCACTCTTTACTGTCATTTCTTCCCAGCAGATTTCTTTGCAATTAAAGTCGCCCATCATAACTATTCTTCCTCCGTCTTCCATTATTTTAGTTAATGCTATCTTTGTGTCCTCTAGCATACTTTTATATTCACTCTCCTCCCATGAGGCTGTTTTCGGAGGCACATAATTGATCACAAATTTTCTGCTCTTCTTATCTCTGTCTTCCACTTCTATCATAATCATCTCTACTGTATTCTTTCCATATATGACACCTTTCACATTTATATCCTTCTTAGTCAGGAACATAACTCCACCCCCTTGCTTTTTCTCTCTGTTTCTAATCCAATAATTGTATGCATCATGTCCTACACTGTTGGGTGGTAGTGGGCCTTTTAATTTTGTTTCTACAATTCCCATTATGTCCGGTTCTTTTTCTTTCAAATAATCATTCAGCTCATTCAATCCTGTTATTAATCCATCTATATTTGTGTAAGACACTCTTAGTTTTCTGCCACTTCCATTGTGTTCTCTGTTTCCCTTATGTTTTTCTTTTGTGTGTCGAACTTCCTTAGTTTCATGTTCACTACTCTCCAATAGAATCTCTCTTTCTCTGACTCCGTTCTGTTCTCGTTTTTTGTCTTAGCTTCCAGTCTTTTCTGCTTTTCTTCCTCTCTTTCCTCTTTATTCATTTCTCTTTTTATCCATATATTTTTGTATTGTTCACTTGTTGCTAGTTTCCCTGTTTTGGATAAGATATTCTCTGCCGTTGTTTGTGACTTGAATTTAATCTTAATTGGTCTGGTCTTGTCTGTGCTATACTTTCCGAGTCTAAATTTCTCTTCGATTTGTTTCATAATTCCTGGTTCATCTTCCTGAACTGATTCTAGTAATTGGCTTACTTTTTCATTTTCCTCTTTGATTCTTGTGGTTCTATCTGTGTTGTGTTTCTCTTCCATTCCTAATATAATTATACATTTCTTCTTGTCTGCTAAATCCCTTACTATATTCTCCTTTTGTCTCATCACTTTAATAACTGAGTCTTCAGTATGTTCTTTCAATTGCTGTTTGACTATGTCAGTGAATGAAATCTTATTTCCTTCTTGGGTTTGCTTCCAATTTTTACTTTCTTTAGCTATTGTTTCTCTGTTTTCTTTACTATTCTTCTTCAATTCCTCATTCTCCCCCTTTACCTCTCTTAACTGTCTTTTTAGTTCTTCTATTTCATCAGTTAAGTTTCTATTCGCCTTTTCCAGTTCTTCCAATCTTTCAACCCTTTGTAAAATGGTGTTCATATGACCTAACCTACTCTCCAAGTCCTCGATCACCTTATCAACCTTCTTCTCTAGTCTTGTCAGTCGGGGGGGGTTTGTGTCCCCCCCACTCTCTTTAAATCCCTTGAAAATATTCTCATCACTTTCTACTGTATTGTTCCTATCTATACTTCTAATCTTTACATTCTTATTAGACATTCCGTCGTCCTCCAGCTCGTCTTGTGGTCTTTTGTTTACTTTACGGCGGTCTATTTGGACCAAGTCCTCTACTTCCTCATTACCTTCCATTTTCCCAGCAATCCCTCCCCTTCTCCTCTTTCCTTACTTTCCCACTACCTCACGAGCAATTTCCCCCCCCCCTGCAAATACAAAAAGGCACTTCTCTTTGCGTTGGTATCCACAATCTGCACTTTTCTTCAGAGCGTTCTTCAAGCCGTCCGTTCGTTGAAAGTGTATTTACCTAGTTGTATTTACCTAGTTGTATTTTACGGGAAGGGGAGCTATGCTCGTGGGGTCCCGTCTTCATATCTCATTTTATCTAAACTATTTTTAAATTCATGTATTGTTTTTGCACACACCACTTTCTCATCTAACTTGTTCCAACTGTCTATTGCTCTGTGAGGAAAGCTGTTCTTTTTAAAATCTCTTCTATAGCTGTCTTTTTTTATTTTCTTTCCGTGTCCTCTTGTATTTCTGTCATCCCATTTTATCAGATTCTCTCTATCAGTAATTTCTATGCCTTTCATGATTCTGTAAATAGCTATCAAATCTCCTCTCTCTCTTCTTTGCTCTAGTGTCTGTAGTTTAAGTTTTTGTAGTCTCTCTTCATATGATAGTTTTGAGAGTGTTGGTGCCAGTTTTGTAATTGCTCTTTGTATTCTTTCAAGTTTTTTTATACATTTTTTTGTACTTGGTGACCATATCGTTGCTGCATATTCCAATCTTGGTCTTATCAGGGTGATTAGGATTTTCCTCACCATTTCTTCATCCAGGTATGTAAATGCCACTTTGATTGTTCTTATTAGATTATAAGTTTCTCCAAAAATCTTATTTATATGTTTCTCAGGTGACATATTATTCATAACAATGACTCCCAGGTCCTTCTCATTTTCTACTTTTTTTATTCCTTCTTCTCCCAAATTATATGATCCTGCTATTCTGTTTTTGCTTTTTCCAAATTCCATTATACTACACTTTTTTGTATTGAACTCCATCTCCCACTTCCTACTCCATTCTTGTACTTTATTTAGATCCCTCTGTAGTGATTCACAATCTTCTTCAGTTTTCACTCTTTTCAGTAGTTTTGCATCATCTGCAAAGAAGCTCATATAGCTTTCAATTCCTTCATCCATATCATTAATATATATAGCAAACATTATTGGGGCCAGAACTGTTCCCTGCGGGACACCGCTTATTACTTCATTCCATTTTGAGTGCTGATCTCTTATCACTACTCTCATTTTTCTTTCTTGCAAAAAGTCTTCCATCCAATTTAGCAATTTACCTTGTATTCCTCCTTCATATTCTAATTTCTTAAGCAACTTCTTATGTGGTACTTTGTCAAAAGCTTTTTTTAGGTCTAGAAATGCACAATCAGCCCATCCATCTCTTTCTTGTATTATATCTATTAGCCTTGAATAGAAACATATTAAATTGGTGACGCATGACCGTCCTTGTCTGAATCCAAATTGCCTTGGTTTTAGTACGTTGTTTTTTTCCAAGTATTTTACCCATCTACTTTTGATAATTCTTTCACAAATTTTTGCTATTGTACTTGTTAGAGAGACTGGTCTATAATTGGTAGGTTCTTCTTTATTTCCTCCTTTATATATAGGTACTATATTTGCTTTTTTCCAATCTTCTGGAACTTTTCCTTCTTTTAAGGAACTGCTTATTATGCTATGTATTTTGTCTGCCAGTTCATTCCTGCATTCTTTCAGAATCCAGTTTGCTATTTCATCTGGCCCATGTGATTTTCTGACATCAAAATTACCCAAGTGTGTCAATATTTCATTCTTTGTTACTTCTATTTCTTCCATAGGGGGGACTTTTTCTTTCCACTCAATCTCTTCAGGTTGTATATTTTCCCTTGTAAACACTGATTTAAAATGTTTGTTCATAATTTCTGCCATTTCCATTTCCTCAGTGTATTCAACTCCTCCTTGTCTCAATTTCTCCAAGTCTTGTTTGTTTTTCAGTTTATTGTTTACAAATCTGTAGAATAGTTTTGGTTGATCTTTACACTTTTCTATAACATCTTTTTCATATTTTCTTTTTTTCTCTCTGCACTTTTGTACATATTCATTTCTATAACCAGTATATATTTTCCATTTTTCAGGTCTTCTGTGTTTTTTCCATCTGGTCCAGGCTTTGTCTCTTTTGTCTTTTAACTCCCTACAACTTTTGTTGTACCAGCATTTTACATATTCTTTTTCTTGTTTTTGTCTTGGGACATACTTTTCCACTCCTTTTTTGTAAATTTTTGTCAAAATATTCCATTTCTCTTCCACTGATGTTTCTTCTTTGTATATTTCTTCCCAGTTTTCTTGTTGGAAGAATTCTCTTATTTTATCAAAGTTTGTTTTTTCATACATCATTCTTCCTTTTCTATATTGTTCATTTCTTTTCATATATTTTTCTTCATTAAGTTCCAGTTCAATCAATATGTGGTCACTTTTACCTATTGGTGTTTTATATTCAATCTTGTCCACTATTCTAGGTTCAGATGTAATTATTAAGTCTAGCCTCGATGGTTCTTCTTCATTTCTATACCTAGTGTTCTCTTGTATCCATTGTGTCATTGAATGGTCAGTAATCATCTCAAGTAGAGCATTTCCCCATGAGTCATCACCACTCTTTACTGTCATTTCTTCCCAGCAGATTTCTTTGCAATTAAAGTCGCCCATCATAACTATTCTTCCTCCGTCTTCCATTATTTTAGTTAATGCTATCTTTGTGTCCTCTAACATACTTTTATGTTCACTCTCCTCCCATGAGGCTGTTTTCGGAGGCACATAATTGATCACAAATTTTCTGCTCTTCTTATCTCTGTCTTCCACTTCTATCATAATCATCTCTACTGTATTCTTTCCATATATGACACCTTTCACGTTTATATCCTTCTTAGTCAGGAACATAACTCCACCCCCTTGCTTTTTCTCTCTGTTTCTAATCCAATAATTGTATGCATCATGTCCTACACTGTTGGGTGGTAGTGGGCCTTTTAATTTTGTTTCTACAATTCCCATTATGTCCGGTTCTTTTTCTTTCAAATAATCATTCAGCTCATTCAATCCTGTTATTAATCCATCTATATTTGTGTAAGACACTCTTAGTTTTCTGCCACTTCCATTGTGTTCTCTGTTTCCCTTATGTTTTTCTTTTGTGTGTCGAACTTCCTTAGTTTCATGTTCACTACTCTCCAATAGAATCTCTCTTTCTCTGACTCCGTTCTGTTCTCGTTTTTTGTCTTAGCTTCCAGTCTTTTCTGCTTTTCTTCCTCTCTTTCCTCTTTATTCATTTCTCTTTTTATCCATATATTTTTGTATTGTTCACTTGTTGCTAGTTTCCCTGTTTTGGATAAGATATTCTCTGCCGTTGTTTGTGACTTGAATTTAATCTTAATTGGTCTGGTCTTGTCTGTGCTATACTTTCCGAGTCTAAATTTCTCTTCGATTTGTTTCATAATTCCTGGTTCATCTTCCTGAACTGATTCTAGTAATTGGCTTACTTTTTCATTTTCCTCTTTGATTCTTGTGGTTCTATCTGTGTTGTGTTTCTCTTCCATTCCTAATATAATTATACATTTCTTCTTGTCTGCTAAATCCCTTACTATATTCTCCTTTTGTCTCATCACTTTAATAACTGAGTCTTCAGTATGTTCTTTCAATTGCTGTTTGACTATGTCAGTGAATGAAATCTTATTTCCTTCTTGGGTTTGCTTCCAATTTTTACTTTCTTTAGCTATTGTTTCTCTGTTTTCTTTACTATTCTTCTTCAATTCCTCATTCTCCCCCTTTACCTCTCTTAACTGTCTTTTTAGTTCTTCTATTTCATCAGTTAAGTTTCTATTCGCCTTTTCCAGTTCTTCCAATCTTTCAACCCTTTGTAAAATGGTGTTCATATGACCTAACCTACTCTCCAAGTCCTCGATCACCTTATCAACCTTCTTCTCTAGTCTTGTCAGTCGGGGGGGGTTTGTGTCCCCCCCACTCTCTTTAAATCCCTTGAAAATATTCTCATCACTTTCTACTGTATTGTTCCTATCTATACTTCTAATCTTTACATTCTTATTAGACATTCCGTCGTCCTCCAGCTCGTCTTGTGGTCTTTTGTTTACTTTACGGCGGTCTATTTGGACCAAGTCCTCTACTTCCTCATTACCTTCCATTTTCCCAGCAATCCCTCCCCTTCTCCTCTTTCCTTACTTTCCCACTACCTCACGAGCAATTTCCCCCCCCCTGCAAATACAAAAAGGCACTTCTCTTTGCGTTGGTATCCACAATCTGCACTTTTCTTCAGAGCGTTCTTCAAGCCGTCCGTTCGTTGAAAGTGTGTATTTACCTAGTTGTACCTAGTTGTATTTACCTAGTTGTATTTTACGGGAAGGGGAGCTATGCTCGTGGGGTCCCGTCTTCATATCTCATTTTATCTAAACTATTTTTAAATTCATGTATTGTTTTTGCACACACCACTTTCTCATCTAACTTGTTCCAACTGTCTATTGCTCTGTGAGGAAAGCTGTTCTTTTTAAAATCTCTTCTATAGCTGTCTTTTTTTATTTTCTTTCCGTGTCCTCTTGTATTTCTGTCATCCCATTTTATCAGATTTTCTCTATCAGTAATTTCTATGCCTTTCATGATTCTGTAAATAGCTATCAAATCTCCTCTCTCTCTTCTTTGCTCTAGTGTCTGTAGTTTAAGTTTTTGTAGTCTCTCTTCATATGATAGTTTTGAGAGTGTTGGTGCCAGTTTTGTAATTGCTCTTTGTATTCTTTCAAGTTTTTTTTATACATTTTTTTGTACTTGGTGACCATATCGTTGCTGCATATTCCAATCTTGGTCTTATCAGGGTGATTAGGATTTTCCTCACCATTTCTTCATCCAGGTATGTAAATGCCACTTTGATTGTTCTTATTAAATTATAAGTTTCTCCAAAAATCTTATTTATATGTTTCTCAGGTGACATATTATTCATAACAATGACTCCCAGGTCCTTCTCATTTTCTACTTTTTTTATTCCTTCTTCTCCCAAATTATATGATCCTGTTATTCTGTTTTTGCTTTTTCCAAATTCCATTATACTACACTTTTTTGTATTGAACTCCATCTCCCACTTCCTACTCCATTCTTGTACTTTATTTAGATCTCTCTGTAGTGATTCACAATCTTCTTCAGTTTTCACTCTTTTCAGTAATTTAGCATCATCTGCAAAGAAGCTCATATAGCTTTCAATTCCTTCATCCATATCATTAATATATATAGCAAACATTATTGGGGCCAGAACTGTTCCCTGCGGGACACCGCTTATTACTTCATTCCATTTTGAGTGCTGATCTCTTATCACTACTCTCATTTTTCTTTCTTGCAAAAAGTCTTCCATCCAATTTAGCAATTTACCTTGTATTCCTCCTTCATATTCTAATTTCTTAAGCAACTTCTTATGTGGTACTTTGTCAAAAGCTTTTTTTAGGTCTAGAAATGCACAATCAGCCCATCCATCTCTTTCTTGTATTATATCTATTAGCCTTGAATAGAAACATATTAAATTGGTGACGCATGATCGTCCTTGTCTGAATCCAAATTGCCTTGGATTTAGTACGTTGTTTTTTTCCAAGTATTTTACCCATCTACTTTTGATAATTCTTTCACATATTTTTGCTATTGTACTTGTTAGAGAGACTGGTCTATAGTTGGTAGGTTCTTCTTTATTTCCTCCTTTATATATAGGTACTATATTTGCTTTTTTCCAATCTTCTGGAACTTTTCCTTCTTTTAAGGAACTGCTTATTATGCTATGTATTTTGTCTGCCAGTTCATTCCTGCATTCTTTCAGAATCCAGTTTGCTATTTCATCTGGCCCATGCGATTTTCTGACATCAAAATTACCCAAGTGTGTCAATATTTCATTCTTTGTTACTTCTATTTCCTCCATAGGGGGGACTTTTTCCTTCCACTCAATCTCTTCAGGTTGTATATTTTCCCTTGTAAACACTGATTTAAAATGTTTGTTCATAATTTCTGCCATTTCCATTTCCTCAGTGTATTCAACTCCTCCTTGTCTTAATTTCTCTAAGTCTTGTTTGTTTTTCAGTTTATTGTTTACAAATCTGTAGAATAGTTTTGGTTGATCTTTACACTTTTCTATAACATCTTTTTCATATTTTCTTTTTTCCTCTCTGCACTTTTGTACATATTCATTTCTATAACCAGTATATATTTTCCATTTTTCAGGTCTTCTGTCTTTTTTCCATCTGTTCCAGGCTTTGTCTCTTTTGTCCTTTAACTCCCTACAACTTTTGTTGTACCAGCATTTTACATATTCTTTTTCTTGTTTTTGTCTTGGGACATACTTTTCCACTCCTTTTTTGTAAATTTTTGTCAAAATATTCCATTTCTCTTCCACTGATGTTTCTTCTTTGTATATTTCTTCCCAGTTTTCTTGTTGGAAGAATTCTCTTATTTTATCAAAGTTTGTTTTTTCATACATCATTCTTCCTTTTCTATATTGTTCATTTCTTTTCATATATTTTTCTTCATTAAGTTCCAGTTCAATCAATATGTGGTCACTTTTACCTATTGGTGTTTTATATTCAATCTTGTCCACTATTCTAGGTTCAGATGTAATTATTAAGTCTAGCCTCGATGGTTCTTCTTCATTTCTATACCTAGTGTTCTCTTGTATCCATTGTGTCATTGAATGGTCAGTAATCATCTCAAGTAGAGCATTTCCCCATGAGTCATCACCACTCTTTACTGTCATTTCTTCCCAGCAGATTTCTTTGCAATTAAAGTCGCCCATCATAACTATTCTTCCTCCGTCTTCCATTATTTTAGTTAATGCTATCTTTGTGTCCTCTAACATACTTTTATGTTCACTCTCCTCCCATGAGGCTGTTTTCGGAGGCACATAATTGATCACAAATTTTCTGCTCTTCTTATCTCGGTCTTCCACTTCTATCATAATCATCTCTACTGTATTCTTTCCATATATGACACCTTTCACGTTTATATCCTTCTTAGTCAGGAACATAACTCCACCCCCTTGTTTTTTCTCTCTGTTTCTAATCCAATAATTGTATGTATCATGTCCTACACTGTTGGGTGGTAGTGGGCCTTTTAATTTTGTTTCTACAATTCCCATTATGTCCGGTTCTTTTTCTTTCAAATAATCATTCAGTTCATTCAATCCTGTTATCAATCCATCTATATTTGTGTAAGACACTCTTAGTTTTCTGCCACTTCCATTGTATTCTCTGTTTCCCTTATGTTTTTCTTTAGTATGTCGAACTGCTTTATTTTCATGTTCACTACTCTCCAATAGAATCTCTCTTTCTCTGACTCCGTTCTTTCCTCGTTTTTTGCCTTAGCTTCAATTCTTTTCTGCTTTTCTGCCTCTCTTTCCTCCTTATTCATTTCTCTTTTTATCCATACCTTTTTATATTGATCATTTGTTGCTAGTTTCCCTGTCTTGGATAGAATTTTCTCTGCTGTTGTTTGTGACCTGAATTTAATCTTAATTGGTCTGGTCTTATCTGTACTATATTTTCCGAGTCTGAATTTTTCCTCAATTTCCTTTATAATTTCTGGTTCATCTTCCTGGACTAATTTTAATAAACTGCTTACTCTTTCATTTTCCTCCTTGATTCTTGCAGTTCTATCTGGGTTATTCCTAATATAATTATACATTTCTTTTTGTCAGCTAATTCTCTTACTATATTCTCCTTCTGTCTCATCACTTTAATAACTGAGTCTTCATTATGTTCTTTCAATTGCTGTTTGACTATGTCAGTGAATGAAACCTTATTCCCTTCTTGAGTTATTCTCCAATTTTTAGCTTCTGTAGCTAGTTTCTCTCTGTTTTCATTACTATTCTTCTTCAATTTCTCATTCTCCTCCTTTACATTTCCTAACTGTCTTTTTAGGTCCTCTATTTCTTCAGTTAAGTTTCTGTTAGCCTTCTCTAGTTGTTCCAACCTTTCAATTCTTTGAAAAATGGAGTCTACGTTACCTAACTTACGCTCCAAGTCCTCGATCACCTTATCAACTCTCTCCTCTAGTCTTATCAGTCGGGGGGGGGGGGGGTTGTGTCCCCCCCACCCTCTTTAAATCCCTGGAACATATTCTCGTCACTTTCTTCTGTATTGCTCCTCTCTATACTTCTAATCTTTACATTTTTATTAGACATTTGATCCTCGCTAAGTCTTTTGTTTACCTTCCGCTTGTCTGGCTGGTCAAAGTCTACTCCCTCCTCATTTCCTTCCATTTCCCTCAGTAATCCCTCCCCTTTTCCTCTTTCCCTACGTTCCCACTACTCCACGAGCAATTTCCCCCCCACCCTGCAAAAACACTAGGCACTTCTCTTTGCGTTGGGATCCACAGACTTCAGTTTTCTTCAGAACGTCATCCAAGCCGTCCATTCGCTGAAGTGTGTGTGTGTGTGTGTACACATGATAATATACAGTCAGTCTATTGCCCTGGGTCTCACTTGCAGAAAACCTGCAGTCTTCAGGTAACTGGCAACAGCCTCTGGAAGTGTCAACAAATAATTCAGTGACAATATATTAGGTTGAAGTTTGTGGATTATTTGTGTGGGGCATTGTAGTATGAAGTGTTCCGTGTTTTGAGGGTGGTGGTTGTATCTAGGGCAGCTTGAATCTATGACCAAGCCTATTCTGTGTTGGTACTGTCTCAATGCTGGGTGGTGTCTTGCACACAATCATACCAGTGTGATTCTTACTAGATGCTTTTTTTTTTTTTTCCTCTTTATTTTATTTTCTTTTTTTCTTTTTAAAGCTTATGTCTAGGAGTTGTTTGTGGAGTAATGAATTTGATAGTCTGTCTTGAAGAGATTGTTTAGTGATTTGAGTGTTTTTTTTGTGGGTGCTTTGTGTGATACAAGTACTGTAGTAGGTTATTATAAAAGTTTGAGTAGTATTCAGCTGATGTAGTTTTTTTCATGCGAGATATAGTGTGATTGGTGTAGTGTTAAAGGTTCTGGCATCGAATTGTGTTCCTGTCATTTTCATGTGGTGTTTTTTTGGGGGAGGATTTTGGTTTCTCTATGCAGGTAATTAATTGTGATGGTTTTAGTCCATTCTGTTATTACTCAGTGCTCCATTTTGTATTATAAGTTCTTTGTGTTTATTCTGATTGTTGGGAACCATATGTAGAGGTTTACTTAAAGATGTTTCTTTTGAAATACTTGAAGATAGCTATTAGAGTTTCTATTGTACAAATTCTGTGTTTGTGATATATTTAAATAGGTTAGTTTTGTAGTTGATTTTTGATGTCAGGCCCTTGATGTGTGGGCTTAACCTCTTTGATATGATGAAGCCTATGTACAGTACTACCTCTCATTAACGGACTAAAAGGGGGGTAACGGTGTCTGTTGATGTGAATAATCCGTTGATTTGGAGTGGTTTTTGGGTGGCATAGTGATTGCACAGCACTAAACAACAGCACCAAAAACACCGAAAACACAGCGAAAACACCGCAAACACAGCTAATTAACGTCCGTTAATGAGAGGTAGTACTGTAGGTGTCATGAAGTGCGAATGGGTATACAAAAAAGCTGACACTGGTGTATTGATTATATTCATTTTGTAGTTGTAACTGAGTGACCCCAGAATTCTGTGAACTGGTTTGATCAAGTTTTCTGTGTTTACTATTACTCAGAGTAAAAGAGAATGAGTAATACAGCAGTGGCTTCATATTTTATAATTATTATAAAATATGAAGTCACTAGTATTATAATAATACTAGTGGGTGATGCATCATACATTAGGCATCCGATGCTGTGTGCAAGAATTTAACTTGTATTGAAGAAGTTCAAGTCATACTATCACATGTGAGGCTTAGTCTTTTAGGGTTCTTTTCTAGTGAAAGAATTTGGTCGTTTGATTTTAATATACCGCAAGAAGGGACAAAAGTACCCACATGGGGGTAAAACTGGCCATTATCATTGTTACATACCTATTTATGACACATAGACCGGGGAATAAAACCACCAACTACCATGTGTTTTGTATAATTTCTCGTTTAATTTTGTTGACAAACATTATTAGGTATGTAACAAAAACAATGGCCAGTTTTACCCCATGTGGCTACTTTTGCCCCTTTCCTACAGTATGTATGTATGTATGTACAGTATGTATGTATGTATGTATATATATGTATGTATGTATATATATGTATGTATGTATATATATATATATATATATATGTATGTATATATATGTATGTATATAAATATGTTTATATATATATATGTATGTATATATGTGTACGTATGTATGTATATATATATATATATATATATATATATATGTGTATGTGTATATGTATGTGTATGTGTATATGTATGTGTATGTGTATATATATGTGTGTATATATATATGTGTGTATATATATATGTGTGTATATATATATATGTGTATATATATATATGTATGTATAAATATATATATATGTATATATATATATGTATATGTATGTATATGTATATGTATGTATATATGTATATGTATGTATATATATATGTATGTATATATATGTATGTATATATATATGTATATATATATATGTGTGTATATATATATATGTATATATATATTATAATATATATATACATATATATATTATATATATATATATATATATATATATATATTACTGTTATTTGTTTGGTGTGAACAGTAATTATTGATTTCATGCCTTAGGTTTCCATTCGGTTATTTTTGAACTGTAATTCTATTTTTATCAAGTAGCCTTGAATATTCTTTGCTGCTCATTTGTATTTACTATATTTGGTTATTATTGTCAGGTCAATTGTATATGAAAGGATTTTATTTTTTTCCAGTGAAAAGATTTGGCTATTTAATTTCACAATAAGGTGTTTCTTCAATTATTTGTTCCCATGTGAACAAAGTCTGTTGATTTTTAGCACGATGCATCTATTCCATTGTCAATCAATCCATCTGTTGCCCCTGGTGTCTCGTGCAGAAGACCCATGGCCTCCAGGAAACTGACAACAGCCTCTGGTCAGATCCATAAATCACTTGGAGAAGAGATATTATGTTGTTGTCTGGATATTGAAAGTGCCGGGCATAGTTGTATGAGGTCTTCATTCTTTTGTGTGGTGGTTCCACCTGAGGCAGTATGAATCCATGGTCAAGCCTGTTCTGTGATGGTATTGTCATAATGTCGAATGATGCCCTGAGCGCAGTCGTCTCATTGTGATTCTTGTCTGGTGTGGAATGGCTTTCTCTTTGGGACTTGTATGTAATTTTTTATTTTTTTTTATTTTGTATTTGATGGTCTTTCCATTGTGTTATTTTTAAGCCATTGTTCTGGCTTTTTCAAATAGGTTTGGGTGTTCTTTGCTGCTGCATTTTTGTATTTGTTGTGTTGGGTTATTATCGTCAATTCATCTACATATGAGAGAATATTGTAGTTCAATTCTGGTTCTGGAGTTCAGAGATCACTCATGAAGAGATTCAACTTTAAAGGTGAAAGTATTTCACTCAGAGCGACTCCAGATATTTGGTTGTTTTAGGTTACTCTGCACTCTTCCTGCTGTGAAATTAGTTAACCACTTGTTGTTCTTGTTATGAATGTGTGTTGAGGAAAGAAGGGAGAGGACAAGATAGAGATTAATGGAGAATGATTGTGTATGGATGATGCTGTGATGCATGGAAGGGAGTGGGTGGGGGATGGGGGAGTGTCTGTGAATGATATTTTAACACAGCTCAAAGGGATTTCTCCCCCATTTTCTCTTTTTCTGCTTGATGGGATGGAGAGGAGGATCGCTGATTAAATGAAGTGGCCTTGCTGTGGATGTGCTGTGTCTTGGTACATTACTTCTGATCCAGGGTAGTGGGTGAGATGCAGGGATGACCCGTCATCATAGAGGAGCCAAGAAATGAGGAATGGGAGTGGAGTATATGGGGATGAAAGGATGGGATTGGATTTAACCTTTGACTTTGGCTACCTCTTTTGTAAGGGGGAAGAAGTATTTGGTATATATATGTGTGTGTGTGTGTATATATATATATATATATATATATATATATATATATATATTTATATGTATGTATGTATTAATTATTATTATTATCATTATTATTATTATTATTATTATTGCAAGGGAAAAGGGGACAAGTGTGAATGTAGTAGTTTCAGAGGGATTAGCTTGTTAAGTGTAGTTGGGAAGGTTTATGGGAGGATGTTGATCGAGAGGATTAGGAGAGGAACAGAAGGAGTAATTGGTGAGGAACAGTGTGGATTTAGGACAGGTAGAGGTTGTGTAGATCAGATCTTTGTGGTAAGACAGATATGTGAGAAAGCTATAGGAAAGGGGAAGGATGTTTTTTGGGCTTTTATGGATCTGGAAAAGGCTTATGATAGGGTAGACAGAAAGGCACTGTGGGAGGTTATGCAGATATACGGGATAGGAGGAAAGCTTCTGGGAGCTGTCAAGAGTTTTCATGAGAGTAGTAGAGCTTGTGTCAGGATTAGAAATGGAGAGAGTGAGTGGTTCGAGGTAAAGGTGGGACTTCATCAAGGATGCGTTATGTCGCCCTGGCTGTTCAACTTATACATGGATGGGGTGGTGCGAGAGGTAAATGCAATGGTAGTGGGTCAGGGATTGGAGATGGTTAAAGAAAATGGAGAAAAGTGGGAGATGAGCCAACTATTGTTTGCGGACGACACTGCATTTGTGGCAGGATCGGAGGAGGGATTGAGGAAGTTGGTGACAGAGTTTGGGAGAGTATGTGATAGAAGAAAGCTAAAGATAAATGTGGGTAAAAGTAAGGTGATGAGATGTACAAGGGGTGAAAGTGGCAGTAGACTGGAAGTGAGCATTAAGGGAGAGCGACTGGAGGAAGTGGATAGTTTTAGATTCTTGGGTGCAAATGTGGCAGGAAAAGGTGGAGTGGGGGTGGAGGTAGAATGTAGATTGAGAGAAGCGAGTAAATGCCTTGGTGGATTAAAGAGTGTAATGAGGAATAGACATTTGGGAATGGATGCTAAGAGGAGACTGTATGAAGGAGTGATTGTGCCAACAGCACTGTATGGGGGCAGAAACATGGAACATAAGAGAAGAAGAGAGAAGGAGTTTGAATGTGTTTGAGATGAGGTGTCTGAGAAGTATGATGGGGGTTACTAGGCTAGATAGAGTGAGAAATGAGGAGGTGAGGAGGAGAACAGGGGTGGAAAGGGAGCTGGGAGATAGGGTTGATGAAAGAATATTAGGATGGTTTGGACACATGGAAAGAATGAGTGAAAAAAGACTAGTAAAAGAAATATGGAAGGCAGATGTGGAGGGAGTGAACATGAGAGGACGTCCTAGGATGAGGTGGATGGATGGGGTGAAGGGGGCTTTGGGGAAGAGGGGAATGTCTGTTGAGGAAGGACGGGAGAGGACAGAAGACAGGGGTGAATGGAGAATGGTTGTATATGGATGTTTGTGATTGCATGAGGTCGAATGGGCGGGTGGATGGGGGATGAGGTAGTATGTGTGAGCAAAATTTGACGCAGCCCGAAGGGATTTCTCCCCGTCCTCTCCTTTTATGCAATGGGGGGACGGAGAGGGGGGGTCGCCGATTTAATGAAGCGGCCTTGCTGTGGATGTGCTGTGTCTTGCGACACTGCTTCTGACCCAGGGCAGTGGACAAGGTGCAGGGATGACCCGTCATCCAGGAGGTGCTCAGATAAGAAGGAGGGTGGAGGGGTGTGGAGTGTATTCAGGGATGGAATGGGTGGAAATTATTTTATGCCTTTTCCTTTTTGGCTACCTCCCTGGTAAGGGGGAAAAAGCCTTGGTATATGTATGTATGTATGTATTATTATTGCAAAGCTGCTTAGTTAAACAAGGCTCTTATTAACCAATTTTGTGTTTTCTTTGCAGTTAAGGTATGGGTTGTATCTTAGATTTCCATTTGTTACGATAATTATACTTCAAAGATATTGCAGTATCTTTGCCTTTTTTCATATTCTTGAGTTTAGAACTGTCATTCCAATATGAACTGGTTAATGAATTCACTGTTGGTTTATGTTTCTACAATGTGATTTATACACTAGCACTGTAATACTAATTTTGTTCTACTGTTATGTGGAGTGTTAACATGATTTTATTTTATTTTTTTCCCTTCCAGTGTGTAGTAAAATCGTATCTTGCCTGGCTGGACGACAGTGAATATAGCCCAATATGTATAGTGTGCAAAGATGAACTGGTTGCTGGAGAATGTATAAGACTTGTCTGTTATGGTAAGAAAACCCTGCTTTTTTTAAAGATTGTTACAGTCTTGTCAGAACATAATTATGTATCTATTTACCTAGTATATGGGAAGGGGAGCTATACTCGTAGTGACCCATCTTTGTATCTCGCAACATTTAGTTTGTTCTTAAATTCGTGTATGGTGTTTGCACAGACTATTGTTTCATCCAATCTGTGAGTAATTTATTTTATCCATACTGGAGTATCAATGATGGAGAAATGGCGAGTATTCCACCAGTACTACCTTAACCCAAGGTGTGTGATTAGGGGATAGCCCTGAGGTGCTGAGATGGAAGGAGTGGTTGAATGGTTTTTGCCTGTGTATGATGTAGGTGTGTGTTTGGACTTGGGCAACTCAGGCACAGGGCTGTCACATGGGGGGTGGCAAGTGGAGTGCATATGCCCTGGGGTGGCATATTTAAAGGGGCGGCATTTCTAGTCTGAAGATGTCACCCACAGGGCTGACAAGATGATCACAATAAAAAGAGGTCAAAGGAGCCCTGAATATTTTACCGCAGTATAAGAATTTTGCGTTAGAATCAACAGAATATGAAATATTTTTCCCTTTATCCTTTCTGCAATAGGGACATTAAATACAAATTTTAAAATCTGTTCAATTATTTTGCAAGCCAATAGCTATAATAGGCAGTAAGGAATGGTGGAGATAGGAAGTGGTGATGGGGGTGGGGGGCATCACTGAGAACTTTGCCCCAGGATGGCACTTAGGTAATTAAGGGCTCAGCTCAGGCACCCTCTTATAAGAGGGAAAAGGGCTTTGATATATACTCGTGTATAGTGTGAGTTTTTATGGTAAAGATTTTACTTAAAAAGTAGGGGGTCACCTGATACACAGGTATTATTTTTTTAAATGTTAACATTCATGCATTTTTAGTGATCAAAAGTACTGTATCTAAATCTTCATTCATATCAGATATTTTAAGGTTTTCTGACCATTTTGGGGTATCTTTGTACAGAAAAGAATGAAGAAGACTTATTTGCACACTGTGTCGTGAATGATGTCAAGCTCTGCAAAATTTGGCTACAGTAGGCTTATTAATAATGTTCAAAAGCTGGGGTCACACTATACATTTGGTTGATGAAATAGTCATCTTTTTTTTTTTTTTTTTACAAAAAAGAATCAGGCCATCAACGTCAGTTTGTGAGAAAAACATTGATGCTCGCCGCGACATGGTTGAAAAGAATAGACGAATAACCACTGAATCAGTAGCTGATACACTCAATATCTCCATGGGTTCTCCACACATTTCTGGTAGAGAGTTTGGTGCTAAGCAAGCTTTTCGCTTGATGGGTCCCTAGGCTGTTGCACCCAGATCAGCAGCAAACAAGGGCAGATCTTTCAATGGAAATTTTGATCAAGTGGGACGAAGACTCTGAAGCTTCTCTGCAGAGAATTGTGACGGGATGAAACACGGCTTTACCAGTACGATACCGAGGACAAAATTCAATCAAAGCAGTGGCTGCCCTGGGGTGGAAATGGACCAGTCAAAGCAAATTCTGAATGTTCAAGAAGAAAGGTCATGGCCACTGTCTTCTGGGATGTAGAAGAGATTTTGCTGGTTGACTTCCTCGAGAACAAGAAAACAATTACATCTACTTATTATGAATGCGTTTTGAGAAAACTGTCCAAAAAAGTCTCGGAAAAATGCCCTGGAAACCTGCATCAACGCGTCCTCTTCACCACGACAATGCACGCGCTCACAGTGCTCGGCAGACAAGAGCTGTGCTACGTGAATTTCGATGAGAAATCGTCCGACATCTCCCTTACAGCCGCGATTTAGCCCCATTCGACTTCTTTTTGTTTCCAAACTTAAAAAAAAATAATGGAAAGGTACCAATTTTCCATCAGTTGAAGATGTAAAAAGAGCTGCTCTGACATGGTTCAGATCACATGATCCTCAGTTCTACTCAGACGGACTTAAAGGCTGGGATCAACGTTTGCAGAAGTGTATTGACCTTAATGGAACATATGTTGAAAAATAAACATCATAACTGAAACCATTTTTTCATACTGTCCTTTTTCCACAAACTTTTTGAAGCCCTCGTGTATATCACCATCTGAAAGTAAGAGGAAGAGAGGAGCGGTCAATAGTTGTCAGCTCTCAGTGTGGGAAAGGGTGTAAGAGGTACAATTGAAGTTGTTAACCACTTCAGTACAAGTTGAGTTCTCATGCACAGAATTGGCTGCCATATGTATGATGCATCACATTATTGGCATCATGAAATATAAAGTCACTGCTGTATTACTTGTTTCCCTTTTACTCTGAGTAATAATAAACACAGAAAAGGTGATCAAACCAGTTCACAGAATCTGGGGGTAACTCGTCAACAACTACAAAAACATGTACTGTATATATAATGAAGACACCAATGCCGACATATTCATGTATCCATGCACACCTCGTGATGCCTACGTAGGCTTTATTATACAGAAGTCCTCGGCTTTGGTCAGAGACTGGGTGTCAGCTCTTCAGGGCTGCACCTCCTGATGGAGGTTCACCATGGTCTTGGATCACGTGTTGGACTCATGATCGACAGCCATTTCCCTCCTGGAAGAGAGCTCAGAGCTTGTATATGACCAATCTATGGGTAATGCTGTGACCTTACACGCACGCACACACCCAAATACCTGCCCACGAGAGTTGGAGTAACAATTTGCAGCACAGCGTTGCTGAAATTATTTCGGCCCTGGGCAGGATTTGAAACCGGACCACTGTAGTGGTATGCAGGAACTCTACCATTGGGCCACTGAGTTGTGTAAAGGGGTTCTTGTGAAAGGTGAAAGGGTTCTTTGTTCTTATGGTTTGAAAATGTGTAACTCTCCTGTCCATTTTACAGCACAACCACATGCAGGTACCTGTCATTGGTCCATGGACAGTAAAATAACTGTAATATAACATCTGTAGATAAAGATTTTATTTTTTCTCAAAAACTTGAGTAATGATATTCTACTGTATATAGATTTTATGAGGGTTCTTAACTCTCATCCATGATAAATTTGTACATGTTTGTTTTTCTCCGAGACATTTGTACAAAAACTAATTGGTCATATTTCTATTTCAGATGTTTTCCACAAAGAGTGTTTCAATGAATGGGCCTCGCAGCTTCCTCCCAACACAGCTCCGGCAGGTTATAAGTGTCCTGCTTGCTCCAAGCCTATATTTCCTGCTTCGAACCTTGTGTCCCCAGTTGCAGACGCCATGAAAGAAATCTTAGCTCCGCTCCCTTGGGCACGTGCAGGCCTAGGGCTTCCTTTGGTAAGACTTTAGTTTTATGTTTTTCTATTGGCAACCTGTTGCTGTCCATACCATTATCTCATTTTCTTCACCTCTTTTGCGCTCTCTCTCTCTCTCTCTCTCTCTCTCTCTTTCTCTCTCTCTCTCTCTCTTTCTCTCTCTCTCTTTCTCTCTCTCTCTCTCTCTTTCTCTCTCTCTTTCTCTCTCTCTCTCTCTCTCTCTCTCTCTCTCTCTCTCTCTCTCTCTCTCTCTCTCTCTCTCTCTCTCTCTCTCTCTCTCTCTCTCTCTCTCTCTCTTTCTCACTCTCCTCTCTTTCTCACACTCCTCTCTTTCTCACTCTCCTCTCTCTCTTGTTCTCCTCTCTCTCTTGTTCTCCTCTCTCTCTTGTTCTCCTCTCTCTCTTGTTCTCCTCTCTCTCTTGTTCTCCTCTCTCTCTTGTTCTCCTCTCTCTCTTGTTCTCCTCTCTTTCTCTCTCTCTCTCTCTCTCTCTCTCTCTCTCTCTCTCTCTTTTCTTTCTCTCTCTCTCTTTTCTTTCTCTCTCTCTCTTTTCTTTCTCTCTCTCTCTTTTCTTTCTCTCCCTCTGTATTCTTTCTCCCTCTTTTTTCCTCTCTTTTTCTTTCTCTCTCAGGATGTGAAACAGTTCTCTAAGTGGTTAGCAATAAGCTCAAAATAGTGTTCTTTGTTTACTCTGAGGTTCTTTGGCAACACCGCTAAATCCCCAGTGCCATGGTGCCCAGATACAGGCCAGACCATATGGGTGTTTACAGTTCCCCTCATTGCACTTTGGAAGGGAAGAATCCAAGCCGGGATGCAACCTGACCTTCTTCCATTGGTTGCCAATCTCTGTGAAGGTGGCCTCATCAGATCACAAGACTTAATTTCACTTCACTGGATCCTGGGCTAGATATTTACAACAAAACAATAGTCTTTTCTTCTTTAACAATTTTATTAAAATGGGCTTCTTTTGTGCTGCATTATACTTAAATTTGAGGTAATTTCTGTGTCATCTGCACTGACACATCCTGAAGGAGCTTTGGGTTCTTTTCCTTCAATTCTTTTGGCGGAGCGGATTAGGGCGCCATTACTTGTGGCGAAGGTCGAGGTGAGGGCGGTTCAAATCCTGCCACCAGCAAAGTTGAACCAAGGGCATGGTTAATTAAATTCCATGCTACAAAGCCCTCTGTGAGGGGCACCATCCTTGCCTCCCGATAGGGGGGGGGGGAGTGTGTGGCGTTAAACCATATCATCATCATCATCTTTTGCACTGCTGTGAGGATCATTGTCCACCAGACACTTCAGCACCTTCAGAGTTCTCTCAGAAATCACATGAAGCTTCCCAGACCTTTTCTTTTGAAGTGGCAGGTCACAGCCTCCTGTGTCCCTGGTCTTCTTTGTCCATCTCTGGATGCTGTGAAGTGCCACACCCGTGATGGCAGCTATTTCTTTACTGTCTTCTCCAGCATGGATCAGAGAACTTGTAGCTGTAATGGATGGGGTGAAAGGGGCTTTGAGTAAGAGGGGAATGTCTGTTGAGAAAAGAAGGGAGAAGGCAGGGGATAGATGGTTGTGTATGGATGATGGTTTGACGCAGCACAATGGGATTTCTCCCTGTCTTCTCCATTTTCCACATGAGGGGACAGGGAGTGGGAGTTGCTGTGTAAGTGAAGCAGCCCTGCTGTGGATGTGCTGTGTCTTGCTGCATTGCTTCTGATCCTGGCAGTGGGCAGAAGACGCAAATGACCCTTCATCCACAAGGACCTAAGATAAAATGGAAACAAGGGTGATGGATGGGAATGGGTGTTTGCCTGGGCTTGGCTACCTCCCTTATAAGGGGGAAGAATCCTTTGGTATATAGATGGATGGATAGACCATTAGCATGCCAACAGAATCAGCAGATTTGAACCATGTTTTTAGAGAGTGTCATGTTTCACTCCCAAAATGATAGTGCAACATGTTTTGCACCATGTATGTGTATACATACTATACCAAAGGCTCTTTTCCCCCTTACACGGGGGGTAGCCAAAAAGAAAAAGGCATAGAAACCACTCCCACCCATTCCATTCCCTTAGGCTGCGTTTCCACCAAGCAAGTTCAGGACGATTCTCGCCAAATGTTGTTAATTTGAATGGCTAGAAGGAGACTTTGCTTGCATCATTCTAGACTTCCCCAAGAACACTTCAACAATCTGTCTGATATTCATAAAGGTTTAGCTCCTTTCATTTCGCCATTCAGTTTCTCAGTATATGACGCGAAGGCAATTTGACTTCTGAAAATTGAAAAAACGAAAGATTGCAACTGACGTCGTTTCTGCTTAAATGAACTCACAACGGCTGAGGAGAATCAGCCGAGACTCGCTCGGTGGAAATGCAGCCTTACATACTCCACTCCCCTCCACCCTCTTCCCTCCCACTTATCTTGGCACCTCCTGGATGACGGGTCATCCCTGCATCTTGTCCACTGCCCTGGGTCAGAAGCAGTGTTTTAAGACAGCACATCCACAGCAAGGCTGCTTTTTTAATTCAGTGACCCCCCCTCTCTGTCCCCTCATGCAGAAAAGGAGAAGACATACACATACAGTACACTTACATAAACTTCAATTCCTGTCATGAAAGAGATGGCCAAATCTAAGCACCTACGTTTTTCAAAGGACTCACTTGCCCACCCTGTGTCTCTCATCACCTTGCCTTTGATGCATCCTCAGATAGAATCCAAGGAGACCTCTGACTCAGCCTCGGTGCAGAGCGACTGGAGCAGCATGAACGGCGTTCACGAGATACCGCGAGGAGATGGCGATGGTGAAAGCAACGGCAGCACTGTTCATTCCAGTTGTAGCAATACTACAACACCCACTGCAGTGCCCACACCACAGCCACCACCACCACCACCACCTGAAATTGAACCTCCTGTGACCATCGCAAGGAATACCCCAAGTCAAGGTATGCAGGAAGGAGGTGTAAGTTATTTGTTATTTGGAAAGTGTAGTTTACCCCTTTTTTATGGTGCTGTTTCCTACATATATACATACATATATATACCAAAGGCTTTTTCCCCCTTACACGGGGGGTAGCCAAAAAGAAAAAGGCATAGAAATCACTTCCACCCATTTCATTTCCCATATATTCCACTCCCCTCCACCCTTCTCCCTCCCTCCTATCTTGGCACCTCCTGGATGACGGGTCAACCGTGCATCCTGTCCACTGCCCTGTCCACTGCTATTTCCTAAGCTGAATAATATTTCAAATAGTTCACTATTCAGAATCCTAAAGGTGAATCTCTTATGTTCTTAATGAAAATACCTTTCAAAAATATTCTAGACTATAATAAAGTGCTTTGTATATCTTATGGTGAGATTGGAATGGGAGATATAAGCATTTGTGAGTGCATAGGGTGGTAATGAAAGTGAGAAGTGCTTTTGAAGTTATTTAACCAATTCAGTATGACTCAAATTCTTAAGCATAGCATCAGCTGCCATATGTAATTTGCATTACACTGCTTGTATTATAAAATATATTCACTGCTGTATTACTCGTTTTCTTTTACTCTGAGTAATGATAAATATAGAAAACATGATCAGACCAGTTCATAGAATCTGGGCATAACTCTTGTGCAACTACAAGAAAAAAAAAATATATATACCGTATAATCAAGATGCCGACACTGGCACCCTCATGTACCCACTCGCACCTCAAGATGCCTTTCTAGGTGTCATTGTACCGAAGTGGTTAAACATGTGGAAAGTTATGGGAGAAATGTGAATGTTGCTCTGCTGGGGGATCTAGAGGTGATGAGCCTTCAGATGGAAAAGTGTAACTTTTTTGGTTGTCTAAAGCACTTACATGTCAGATTTGTACATTATTGTAATTTTTAATGTAAAAAGAAATGAAACGTTAGGTGCATAAAAATTTAATATTTTCTCCTCAGAGGAAAGTCCACCTATCATATACAAGTTACAGTGGTCACAAAATTCTATGGATGTCTAAAGCACTTACATGTCAGATCTGTATGTTATTGTAAATTTTAATGTAAAAAGAAATTAAGAATTAGGTGTATGAAAATTATATATATATTTTTTTCTCCTCACAGGAAAGGGCCACCTATCAGATACAAGTACCAGTGATTACAAAAGTACAAGTAGTAGTGCAGGAGGAGGAGGAGGGGGAGGAGGAGGCGGTAATCCAATTATTGCTACAGCCGACCCTCCTGTATCGTCCCAATTCCGGGGCGAAGGAGTGGGTGTCAGTCGAAAGGGATCGTCGTCTGCCAGTGCTGAGTCACATTTGATGATTGAAGATGATGCTGATGAAAACAAATACAAAAGAAGATCGGCAATAGAATGGTTTAGCAGGTGGTGGAGGTAAGACCATTGTTAATCCTTTCAAGCTAAGTATTTACTTAGTTGTATTTACCTAGTTGTATTATATGTGAAGGGAGCTATGCTCGTTGTGTCCCGTCTTTGTGTCCTTCAGCATCAGATTTGTTCTTAAATTCTTGAATAGTATTTGCACACACTGTTGGCTCATCTAATTTATTTCAGATGTCCACCACTCTGTGTGGGAAACTATTCTTTCTCAGATCTCTTCTATAACTATCCTTTTTTGAGTTTCTTTTCATGTCCTCTTGTCCCACTTTGATAAATCATCTCTATCTAGGACTTCCAATCCTTTCATAATTCTGTAAATAGTCAGTAGATCTCCTCTTTCTCTTCTTTGTTCCACGGTTGGTAGTTCCAATTTGGACAATCTTCGTTCATATGTCAATTTGGAAAGTGTTGGTGCCATCTTTGTCCTTGCTCATCGTATTCTTTCTAATTTCTTTATATTCTTTTTAGTACTGGGTGTTCATAGTGTCGCAACATACTCCAATCAGTGTAACTAATATTTTCTTTACCATTTCCTCATCCAATGGTTAGTTTGATTTGTTCTAACCAACAACATTATTTTATTTAGGTTTTTAGCCACCTCTCAACTGACTAACTCGTTTACAAGCCTTAGGATTTCCCTTTCATGATTTATTTTTAATTTATATTTTTATCAATTTTTAATAAATATACATACATGCATATAACAAGGGCTCTTTCCCCCTTAACAAGGGGGGGTAGCCAAAGTCAAAGGCATAATTCTACTCCCACCCACTCCACTCCCATCCACCACCCCTTCCTCCCTCATGTCTTGGCTCCTCATGGATGACAGGTCATCCCTGCATCTCACCCATCACCCTGGATCAGAAGCAATGCATATAATAATTATGAAATATTTTTATAAATACATATTTAATTTATTTCTTAATTTGTTCCCATGACCTCTTAAAAGCCCCTCATCCTTATCAAGAGATCTCTTCTGTCAATGCAATCTATCCCCTTTATTGACCTGAATACTGTAATCATATCGCCTCTTTTGCTTCGATCTTTATATATTATGATGTATCTAGAAATGTGGCCACAACTTTTGTCTAGGTTAGATTTTGCAGTTTAGATCCCAAGCTTGATTCAGCAGCCTGGTTCTCCAGTATGTGATTTTAACATGTAACACTTAAACACCCTGTTCTAGAGTATTGAATATAGTTATGCGGGTTATATGCGGTCAATACTTGGGGATTTCAGAGACATCCCTATGGATGAGAACTACCCAGCATTCTTTTAGGTGAGACTAAGCAATCAATGATAGCCTTAAGTATTGCTTACTGTTACAAAGGTGGATAGAGTGAGAAATGAGGAAAGGAGGAGAGTGATGATAGTAAAGAAGATGGCAGATAGGGCTGATGAAACAGTATTGGGATGGTATGGACACATGGAGAGAATGAGTGAAGAACAGTTAATAAAAGAAGTGTGTAAAGCAGAGGTGGAGGGAGTGAACATGAGGGGACAACTGAGGATGAGATGGATGGATGGGGTGAAAGGGGCTTTGAGCAAAAGAGGAATATTTGTTGTGGAAGGGAGAAGGCAGGAGGTAGGGGTGAGTGGAGAATGGCTGTGTATATATGATATTGTGACGCAAGGAAGGGATAGGGAGTAGGGAGTGGTTATGTGTGAATGATATTTTGATGCAGCCCAAAGGGATTTCTCTCCGTGTTCTATGTTTTCCGCATGAGGGGACGGAGAGTGGGGTTCCTGGTTAAATGAAGCAGCCTTGTGGATGTATGGTGGCTTGCTGCATTGCTTATGACCCAAAGCAGTGGGCAAGAGATGGGGAGCTAAGATGAGGAGGAGGAAAGTGTGTTGGATGGGAGTGGTATGGGTGGGAGTGAGTACATGCCTTTTGTCTTGGCTACCTCCCTTATAAGGGGGAAAAAGCTCCTAATGTGTGTGTGTGTGTGTATATATATATATATATATATATATATATATATATATATATATATATATATATATATATATATATATATCTCATTAACGGACGTTAATTAGCCATGTTTGCAGTGTTTTTGCTGTGTTTTCGGTGTTTTTGGTGCCGTTGTTTAGTGCGTGCAATCACTATGCCACCCAGAAACCACTCCAAAACACCGCAAACGCAGCTAATTAACGTCCGTTAATGAGAGGTTTCACTGTATATAAGCCTACCTGGGAGCAGAAGTAATATATATATATATATATATATATATATATATACATATAGATAGATATATATATATATACATATATATATATATATATATATATATATATATATATAGATACACACACATACATATACCAAGGCTTTTTCCCCCTTACAAGGGAGGTAGCCAAAAAGGAAAAGGCATAAAATCATTTCCACCCATTCCATCCCTGAATACACTCCACACCCCTCCACCCTCCCTCCCATCTTAGCACCTCCCGGAGGACGGGTCATCCCTGCACCTTGTCCACTGCCCTGGGTCAGAAGCAGTGTCGCAAGACACAGCACATCCACAGCAAGGGCGCTTCATTAAATTGGCGACCCCCCCTCTCCGTCCCCCCATTGCATAAAAGGAGAAGATGGGGAGAAATCCCTTCGGGCTGCGTCAAATTTTGCTCACACATACTACCTCACCCCCCATCCATTCCACCACATACAATCTCAACATCATCCATATACAACCATTCTCCATTCACCCCTATCTTCTGTCCTCTCCCGTCCTTCCTCAACAGACATTCCCCTCTTCCCCAAAGCCCCCTTCACCCCATCCATCCACCTCATCCTAGGACGTCCCCTCCCTCCACATCTGCCTTCCATACCTCTTTTACTAGTCTTTCTTCACTCATTCTTTCCATGTGTCCAAACCATCCTAATACTCTTTCATCAACCCTATCTCCCAGCTCCCTTTCCACCCGTTCTCCTCCTCACCTCCTCATTTCTCACTCTATCTAGCCTAGTAGCCCCCATTATACTTCTCAGACACCTCATCTCAAACACTTTCAAACTCCTTCTCTCTTCCTCTCTTATGTTCCATGTATATATATATATATATATATATATATATATATATATATATATATATATATATATATATATATATATATATATATATATATATATAATATAGATATAATATAGATATATATAGATACATATGTAGATAGTGTAACCTGATGCTTATTTATTTTTTCCAGAACTATGAATCGCCCCTCAGCACGGCATCACCAAGGCTTGATTGGTGGAAAGCGACGAGGAGTAATGATTACCATCTTGGGCGTCCTTGCAGTGATTACTTTATTGGTTGTCCTTTCTTATGCTGGCCGGGGAGCGTCTGATGATGACCCAATGTTGAACCCTTTAAACAATCCAAATATCAAAGTGGAAGAAGATTAGATTTTATTATTATCATAGATAACAATTTTTTCTAGTGATTTGTTTGTATGCACTGTATGGATGTTTTCACTATCATGTATTATATATAGAGAGCCCAGTTTATAAAGATTGTCAGGTAGTCCTGGAACTTTTACCCATTGCTGTAATCCACATGGAGGGTATGGTGATATTTTTCTTTCATTCACGTGTATTTAGTTTCGGATTTCTGGTATTTTGTTTCCAATATATTTGGTGTATAGATAAGCCAAGCAGTGCTCTTGAATAAGACTTGGGTTCCAGGTGTGGTTTGACTTTGTCTATATATGTTTTACTCATCCAATCTTTATCTCTTTGACTTGGCATCTTATCATCGTGAATCAAATGTCTGTGTATCATTACCTGAAATGGAAATTCAGTATGGTATGAGAGTATATGAAGAGAAAATGTGCAATAACAATAATTACCTCCAGGGAATGGAGAGGGGGGGTCGCTGATTTAATGAAGCAGCCTTGCTGTGGATGTGCTGTGTCTTGCGACACTGCTTCTGACCCAGGGCAGTGGACAAGATGCAGGGATGACCCGTCATCCAGGAGGTGCCCAGATGAGAGGGAGGGGAGTGGAGTGTGATAGGGATGGAATGGGTGGGAGTTGTTTTTATGCCTTTGTTTTTTGGCTACCTCCCTTATAAAGGGGGGGGGAAAGCCTTTGGTATATGTATGTATGTACCTCCAATATCACTGACTGGAAACTTGCAGATCCACAATGGCTTGCATTGGGCCCTCCAGTAGATCTTTCTGGGGAAAAAATGTTTGAATGTTTTTTTTGTTGTATGATTGTGACTGCATCTCCACTTCACAGAAATTGGAGGAGGGGAGCACTTGCTAGTCTGATGTGAAAATGATGACAAAGATTTTGGGTAGAGATGATAGATTAATCCCTAGGGACTTCACCTCCAGATTGGGTTAAGGGTCTTTGAGGACAGGCAGCAGTGAGGTCATTCTTTCCATTGGCCAACTCACAAAACACCACTTGCAGGTACCCATCATAGCTCCCACTATGTTTCCATTCATCACAGTATCGAAAGTATTGGCGTAGCTGTTCTCCACATTTTTCATGTCTTCTATGACCTCAGAACAACCAAGAACTTCATGGGCTATGTTCTTAACCACTTCAGTATGAGGACTCCCATGTAGGTGTCATGAAGTGTGAGTAGATACGTGAAGATGCCAACGTCGGCATCTTGATTATATATATATATTTTTTGCAGTTGTACACGAGTTATCCCCAGATTCTGTGAACTGGTTTGATCATGTTTTATGTTTATTGTTACTCAGAGTAAAAGAGAACGAGTAATACAGCAGTGACTTTACTTTATAAAGCGAGTAGTGTGATGCATTGTACGTTTGGCAGCCAATGCCGTGTGCAAGAGTTTGAGTCATACTGAAGTGGTTAAATTGGGCTGAGGTTTGTGTTGGCCACCAAGACAACTCTTAATTTTCTTCTTCGGCAGTTGCACATGCTTGGTCTGATCTTTTATCCCTTCTTTCCCCGGTGGCATTTATCCCTTTATTCTGGCTATTCCCAGGATGTTTTATTTAGTTGTTTGTGTGATTAATTTGTAAGCAAAGGGGTTTAAAAAGTGTTCCACATCATCTGCTCAACTTTTTCTTTGCAATCCTACACATTTTGCTCTTGTAGATGACATACACATGTAGACCGTACTGCCTGTAATGTTCGCATTATAGAAAGCGTATTTCTCATTTACCCAGGATGATGAAACCTCTTCACTATGTTTGAGTAATCGTGTAATCCCTTTCTCATTCATTCCCCACATACACATTTTCAATATTACAATTCTTAGCCAATGTGCTGTGGAGGCAGTTCATGTTCATGGCTTTAACTCCTTTACACAGTGAGGAACTTTTCTGTTTGTTATGGCTCTTTCCAGACTATTTTTTTCAGATGTGTTTGAACCTTTGGTAGGGAAGGGGTTACAGTTTGACTCTTTATACCATTTAGTTGGAATAAAATGCACTGTCATCCTAAAATGCATTGAGAAAGTCGAGGTTGGGGATACAGAAGTAGCCTTCCATTTATTTAACCACTTTGGTAAATGCCTATTGAGTCAACAGACGTGTTAACAACCAATCAATTGATAACACACCTGATGTATTATTACTAATGCTAGAAAATTTGGGCAAGGGGCAGACTTGGTACACAGTAGGATGTTGGTTGATCAAGACCCCAGTTTGTTATGTGATTGAGGAAAAATGAAAATATTAATCAGAACAAGATCTTTATTATACGTCATTAGGTTTTATCTCTTAAGCACAGTATCTCTTATTATTATTATTGCTCAGATAAGAGGGAGGGTGGAGGGGTGTGAAGTGTATTCAGGGATGGAATGGGTGGAAATGATTTATGCCTTTCCCTTTTTGGCTACCTCCCTTGTAAGGGGAAAAAAGCCTTGGTATATGTATGTATGTATTATTGTTACATTTTCATATATTTGTTTTTACTTCTCATTGGATGAACATACAGAGCAGGATCCTTATTTCCATCGGAGGTGGAAAGGGAGCTGGTAGACAGGGTTGATGAAAGAATACTGGGATGGTGTAGGCACATGTAAAGAATGAATGAAGAAAGACTAGCAAAAAGAGTGGAAGGTGGATTTGGATGGAGTGAACTTGTGGGGAAGAATGAAAATGAGATGGATGGATGGATGGATTGACGGGGGTCTTGGTTAAAAGGGGAATATCTACTGAAGGCCAGAGATAGGTGTGAGTGGTTGTGAATGTACTATAAATTGACATGGTCCAAAGGGTTTTCTCCTTATTTTATCTATATCTGCTTGGGGACAAGAAGGGAGATTGCTGTGTAAATGAAGCAGATGGCCCTGCTGTTGATGTGCTTTGTTTAGCTGCATTGTTTCCGACCCTTCATGCATAACGAGCTAGGATACAAATGGGTGATGAAGGGCATGAGATGGATGGGGTGCATGCCTGGGCTGAGAACTTCCTCTATGGAGGGGAAGAAGCTATATAGATAATTTATTTTTACAATTTTTTTTTTTTTTTTCTTTTAAGCCAGGGCAGGACCTGGCTTTAAGGAAATCCTAAGTTACTGTAACCCCATTTAGTTAAAGGATCCACTCCTCGGCTAAATGAAACTGTTAATGTTAAGTAGAATAAAGTATTTGAATTTGGTCACTGTGATTAAAAGGATTTAGAGTAGTCTTGCAGAATGGAGTAACATGTTTATTTCATTGTTAGGCTACCAATATGGAGGGAAGGCTGGTTAATATATATACTAGGTATGTTTGTAAACAAGTGTATATAGTAAGAATTTTTTTCCCCAAATATATTAGTAAATTTGAATCACTACAGGTGTAATTAGAATGGGAATTGTAGTCCAAATTCATGGAAATATGAATGCAATTTATTTTATCTTAAAATTCCTCGTTTCACAGATATAATTTTCTCTGTTTATGATGCACGTGTGAGCTGGTGGCACAATCGGAAGTGTGTGGATTGCTCATTCTCATGGGTTCAAGTCCTGCACTTAAATCCGATTCCTAGGCAAAGGTAACAGCTTCAAATGCAGCTGTGTGCTTTACTGGGTTATGTTCCTCATTCAGTGCTGTACATACCAGTTTTGTCTCTAACTTTGCTTTGATTTTTTTATGTCCATATTACTGCTCTTTTATCAAGTCTTTATTACTGTATTCTTTCATGTCATTGATATTAGTCTTTCATAATCAACTATTTCCTCCTCCTAAGTGCATATTTATACAAAATTGTTACTATTGCAACTAATCATTTTTGTTCTTATGAATTAGTGCAAAGTTAAACAGAACAGTAGTGATAGATAGGGCTAGAAGGATTGGATGCTGGTTGTTTGAAAGGTTTTATTGGTTTTTCTGTGTTTTAACATGAAAACTGAACATAGATTTATATTGCAGAGTAACCAGTGAACAAAAAAGTATATTTGGATTTGTAATTTGTGAACAGCCATCAGGGTTAATTTGTGTATTGCCAAGTAAAATTCCTTTATTCCAGTAGCATCTTTGAATACAGTTGAGTTTTTTAACAGTTGCCGTAAATATCACATGAAATGCATTATAGACTTTGATTAACCTTTATTGGTAAAATTATTATACTAATTCTCACACAAACACAACATGCATATAGCACTTGTACAAGAAACAAAACAGACATTACAGTAACAATGCCCTCATTCACTGATTATACAATATTGTAACATTTGTACACAACAGTATGCCCATCTGTAACAAAGCAAGACATCAGACAACCACTCTCAAACAAAATGCCAAAACTGAATGAGGTTGATGGGTTTTGAAAATAGGAAGCTTTGCTATCCATCTTGCAGGTAACTGTCATTTGTCCTTCCACATGGATAAATATAATTGAAATACAATCCATAGCAATCAACCAACCTACGATGCAGTCTCGTACTATGAACCAGTTCTGTTCTTGGGCTCCAGTCAACCTGAGTTTGGGGCTCCCCACATCCCATGGGGACAGGTTGAGGTAATCAGTCAGTGGCACAACATAACAATGATGTCAGAGTTAAACAAATGGTTTATTCTTTGTGCACAGTAATACTGGGATTGAAAGTTTTCAGGTTACAACATGAATACCAAAAACCTCAAGGCAACCACTGGAGTGCCCCATTGACAAGTGTAAACTTCACAAAGATCAGAAGTCACACACACTTTGGACATCTGTAGAGCAGCTTCAGTTTCAAGATCGGAGGTTTGATAACCAGGAGGACAATGAGAGAGAGAAAAAAAAAAAATGGATCATCTTCATCCAAGATATTTTGGCAATCCCCTGTTTGGAGGATCACACAAGAGTCCTGCTCTGCCAGAACAGAACCAAGATGCTACTATGATGATTGTCTTGCACTTGCTTTTGATTCATCAAGGATAGTATTGGCTGAGGCCACAGGAGGAATTTGTGCAGAATTTGGTACAGAGTTGTGTAACTGATGCTTTAGAGGAATTTCAGGATGAAATTTGCAGTACATAATTATGAAGCAGTCACAAAAACAAAAGATGCTAATGGAGAAGTTGAAGAAGCAATACAGTCTAAATGAAGCATACATATACCCAGGTTCCCCTCCTTGGAGGGAGCCAAAGTCAAAAGGCATAATTCCACTTCCACCCATTTCATCTCCACATTCCCTCCCTCTTTTCTTGACAAATGAAAACATACAGGTGGAAAATTAAAAAATAAGAGATGAAATCAAGCACGTACAGGTAAATTATTAAAAAACATTCCTTTTTTTCTGATGCTGGGATGACCCCTCATCTAGGCGGAGCCAAGATAAGAGGGAGGGGTGGAAAATCAAGTGGGTAGGAATAAAATGGGAGTGGAATAATGCCTTTTGACTTTGGCTGCCTCCTTTGTAAGGGGGGTAAAAGCCCTTGGTATTTGTATGTATGTACAAAAATGAATGTTAAAAATCACAGGGAAATCAAAGCTTCTGTCGACTAAAAACCAATACATATTACAAATTCTTTGATAAAATATAAAGTTGCATTATATACATTCATACACATAAAAATTCTATCAGCACACTTCTGTGGCTTGAAGTGCATAATTTACATCATCTGTTGAAATGTTAAGTCTTATCCTGAGCATTAAATCTTGCCTTGAATGCTCGGCCAATATCAGTCTGGTTGAAGATAACCGGGTCACCATGGCCATTACCTCGGACATTCCGCATGGCCTCAAACCTAAGAATGGAGAGAATTTTTTCAAGTCAGATACAAAGGGCACTGTGGGAAACTTTGCAGATATATGGGATTGGGGGAAAGGTGTTAAGGGCAGTCTGGAGCTTCTACGAGAGTAGTGGAGCCTGTGTTATAAGGGGAAACGGAGACAGTGGTTTGAGGTAATGGTGGGACACTCATGTTGCCATGACTATTCAATGTGTACATGGATGGGGTAGTGCTGGAGGTAAAGGCAAGGGCAATGGGGCTGGGAACTGGAGAAAAGTGAGAGGTGGGGCAGTTGTTTGCTAACAACACTGTGCTTATGGCAGGATCGAGGAGGGATTAAGGAAGTTAGTGATGGGAGTTTGGAAAGGTATGTGAGATGAGTATTGGAGGAAATGGATAGCTTTAGATACTTGGGTGCAAATGTGATGGGAAAGGGAAGAGTGGTGGAGGTAGAATGTAGATTCAGAGAAGCAAGTAGCCTTGGGGGATTAAAAAGTGTAATGAGAAATAGACATTTGGGAATGGATACTAAAAGGAGATTGTATGAAGGAGTGATTGTGCTGACAGCACTGTATGGAACACACAACACCTCACAAACATAAAAAACAAATGCACACCTAGACTTAACGCACTTAAGTCAATCACTGGAACAACATTTGGACAAAACAAAGAAACTAATATAACAATATACAAACAATGCATACGCTCAGTGATGAATTATGCGAGTCCTGCATGGGCTCCTAATCTCAGTGAGACACACCACAACACCCTTCAAATCATACAAAACAAAGCCCTAAAAACAATTACAGGCTGCACAAATACAACACCTACAGACCATTTACACCATGAAACAAAAGTCCTCAAAGTCAAGGACCACCTCGACATGAGAGGCACACAAACACTTGCTGCAGCCACCACAAACACATCACACCCGCTACACTACATAGCAGAACACCCACACACACCAAGAAACATTAAAACTACACCCAAAGACCTTTATTACGCACAGATACTCTCTTCTCTTCCTCCACAACCACCAAATACCAGCCTCCGGAAACATATTCATAATCATATCACTCACCGCTCCATTAACACACTGAAAGACAACACACTGCTGCATGCCAGACCCCCTGATATCCACCCTTCTGAATCCTCTCTCCCACGAAAGGACAGAGTCCACTTGGCCAGACTGCGATGCGGTCACCACCCAGCACTTCTAAGCTACCAGAAGAGGCTGGACGACCGTGTTGTGAACAGCTGCCCAGGATGTAACACTTCACCCCATACCATACAACACATAATGGAAGACTGCATTATACACAATCATGCACGCAAACAACACAACATACACTCTATAAAGGATTTGTGGGAAAACCCAGTTTCGGCTGTGGCCTTCCTTGGGGAGACGGGACTGCTCGGACAGACAGTCTAGGGAACGACAATAACAACAACAACAACACAAGAGAGGAAGAGTTTAAATGTGTATGAGATGAAATGCCTGAGAAATATGGTAGGGGTTACTAGGCTGGATAGAGTGAGAAACAAGAGGGTGAGGAGGAGAGCAGGGGTGGAAAGGGAGTTGGGAAATTGGGTTGATGAAAGAGTTTTAGGAGGGTTTGGACACTTGTAAAGAATGGGTGAAGAAAGAATAGTAATAGAGGTGTGGACGTCAGGTGGAGGGAGTGAACATGAGAGGCAACCACAGATGAGATGGATGAATGGGGTAAAAGGGGTATTGGAAAAGAGAGGAATGTCTGTTGAGGAAGGAAGGGAGAAGACAGAAGATAGGGGTGAGAGGAGAATGGTTGTGTATGGATGATGCTGTGATACATGGGAGTGGGTGGGGGATGAGTACATGCGAATATTTTGACGAGGCCCAAAGGGATCTCTCCCTGTCTTCTCTTTTTCTGCATGAGGGAATGGAGAGGGGGTTGTCACTGATCAAATGAAGTGGGCTCGATATGGATGTGCTGTGTCTTGCTACATTGCCTCTGACCTTGGGCAGTGGGCAAGATGCTGGGAGGGGTGGTGAGTGGAAGTGGAGTATGTGGGGATGAAGTGGGTGGGAGTGGATTTGCGCCTTCGACTTTGTATATAAATACATATACCAATGGCTTTTCCCCCTTATAAGGGAGGTAGCCAAAATATAAAGGCATAAAATCCACTCCTACCCATTCCATCTCCACATACTCCACTCCATTTATCCCCCCCCCCCTCTCTCTCTCTCTTATCTTGGCTCCTGGATGATGGGTCATTTCTGCATCTCGGCTACTGCCTTGGGTCAGAAATAATGCATCAAGACAGCACATCCACAGCAAGGCTGCTTCATTTAATTGGCAACCCCCCTCATGCAGAAAGAGAGAAATTGGGGAGAAATCCCTTTGAGCTGCATCAAAATATCATTCACACCCAGTACCTCACCTCCCATCCCCATCCACTCCCTTCCATGCATCACAGAATCATCCATACACAACTATTCTCCATTCACCCCTATCTTCTCTCGTCCTTCCTCAACAGACGTTCTCCTCTTTCCCAATGCCCCTTTCACCCAATTCAACCACCTCATCCTTGGTCGCCCCCTCATGTTCACTCCTACCTCTGCCTTTCACACCTCTTTTACTAATTATTCTTCACTCATTCTTTCTATGTGTCCAAACCATCCCAATACTATTTCATGAACCCTATCTTCCAACTCCCTTTCCACCCCTGCTTTCTTCCTCATTCCTCACTTTATCCAGCCTAGTAACCCCTACCATACTTCTCAGGCATTTCATCTCAAATGCATTCAAACTCCTCTCGTATGTTCCATGTTTCTGCCCCATACAGTGCTGTCGGCACAATCACTCCCTCATATAATCTCTTAGCATCCATTCACAAATGTCTATTTCTCATTACAATTTTTAATACCTGATGGCATTTACTTGCTTCTCTCAATCTACATTCTACCTCCACCTCCACTCCTCCCTCTCCTGCCACATTTGCACCCAACTAAAGCTATCCAATTCCTTCAGTCTCTCTCCCTTAATACTCACTTCCAATTTGCTACCAGCCACTCACCTTGTCCACCTCATCACTGTACTTTTACCCACATTTATCTTCAACTTCCTTCTTTTGCACACTTCCCCAAACCACTACCTTAATCCCTCCTCTGATCCTGCTACAAGTGCAGTGTTGTCAGCAAACAACAACTGGCTTATCTCCCATTTCTTCAACCCCCAGCCCATTACCCTGGTGTTTCCCTCTTGCACCACCCAATCCATGTATAAATTGAACAGTCAAGGGGACATAACACATCCCTGGCGAAGTCCCAATTTTACCTAAAACCACTCTCTCCATTTCTAATTCTAACACAGGCTCTACTACTCTTGTAAAAATTCTTGACTGCTTTTAACAGATAACACTAAATATGCATACATATACCAATGGCTATATCCCCCCTTGCAAGGAAAGTAGCCAAAAAACAAAAGCATAAAATCCACTCCCACCCATTCCATCCCCACATACTCCACTCCTATTCACCCTCTCCCTCTCTCTTATCTTGACTTCTCCTGGATGACTGGTCACCCTGCATCTTGTCCACTGCCCTGGGTCAGAAGTAGTGTTGCAAGACACAGTACATCCACAGCAAGGCTGCTTCATTTAACAAGTGACCCCCCATCCCCTCTTGCACAAAAATATCATTCACATGTACTCTAATCCACCCACTCCCTTTCATGCATCACAGCATCATCCATACACTACCATTTTCCACTCATCCTGTATCTTCTGTCTTCTCCCTTCCTTCCTCAACAGACATTCCCCTCTTACCCCATCCATGTATCTCATCCTTGGTTGCCCCCTCATGTTTACTTCTTCCATCTCTTCTTTTACTAATCTTTCTTCACTCATTCTTTCCGTATGTCCAAACCATTCCAATACTCTTTCATCAACCCTATCTCCCAACTCCCTTTCCACCCCCCCCACCTCTCCTCCTCACCTTCTTGTTTCTTACTCTATCCAGCCTAGTAACCCCTATCATACTTCTCAGGCACCTCATCTTTAACACCTCTTATGTTCCATGTTTCTCCCCCATACAGTGCTGTCGGCACAATCACTCCTTCATACAATCTCCTCTTAGCATCCATTCCCAAATGTCTATTTCTCATTACACTTTAATCCCACAAAGCATTTACTTGCTTTTCTCAATCTACATTCTACCTCCACCTCCACTCCTCCCTTTCCTCCCACATTATGTGAATAATAGCAGATTGATTTATGTCTTTGTCTTTTGGCTACCTCCCTTGTAAGAGGGAAAAAGCCATTGGTATGTGTATCAATAATTATTAGGGTCATAACTTTCAATCAAATGTTGCCTCAATGACTAGGCATTAATCTATACCTCACCTTCAAACCTACAAAACGATGTATAATGATCCACAATTCTGCTAAGCACAGCTTCTTCAAGGCCTGAGCGTAGAAATTCTGCAACTACTGCCTTCAACAGATACTGTTCCATCAAACTACACATTCTGTAGGGGAAAAAAGTATAAATATTCAATGTAATATTAACTTCCTTCTATGCTCTGATAAGACAATCTTTACATGATGAAAAATGTATTTAGTCACAGCAAAACAGTGGCTAACAACATTTTGGCACTCCTCCAGAAGTGTTGTGAGAGTGTAGAGCTATTTCTAAGCATAGAGGAGGAGAAACAAGTCACTATGTTTCCCTTACGAGACAAAGTGGTGGATGGAAGGAGAGAGAATCAACATTTTGTTGGCAGTGGCTGAAATTGTGAGGTTTGACCAATTTGGTTCAAACTTGCCCCTAAGGGAGAGAGTTGTGGATGGGCACTGTGAGGAACCTGGACCCATGGGCATGTGCATGAGGCCCAACTTAATTTGAGGCTCTGGGTAGACTTTTGCCTTTTTGCCACTGGTGCCTGCACCTTTGGCCTGAGGGGCATCCACATGAAATCTGCAGGTCTTGTGGCACCCATGGGTGAGGTATTGCCCAAATTGGAGCATGTAGCCCAAACGACCCCAAAAACCAGTATTACACTGAAGAGGTGGAGTCACAGGGATGATGGAGGACTTTAAGGAGAGCAGTAAATGGCGTGATAGAAATTAAAAATGATCATCATACTTTCCATCGTGCCAAGATAAGAGGGAGGGGAGAGGATGGAATGGGTGGGAGTAGTTTTTATGCCTTTGTGTTTTGGCTACCTCCCTTGTAAGGAAGATAAAGCCTTTGGTATATGTGTGTATATATACTTTCCTGAGAGGAGGCTTTGATCGTAGGAGGGCTCATCTTACCTAATAGCTGTAATCTTTGGTGATGTAAACATTTCTTTAAGTGCCTGATCTACTTGCATCATCCCCACCAATGCCTTTTTCTTTTGTGGAGACATCTTGTATGGGGACTTTGTTGGACTTTTGGGAAACTTTGTGGTTTCAGCAATCTCCGTAGCTCTTCGACAGATGTCCAGAGCTCTTCTGGCATCGCCTGAGACTGCTGCAACTTTGCGGGCCACCAGCTGGACGGCATCAGGATCAAAGGCTTCTATGCCCCTTAGCCGTGAAAGTACAATTTCCTGGATGGAATAAAATGGCATTGGGTCATATGTAAAACCAAGGACTTGTAAAAAATTAATAATTATCAAGGAAATTAATTCCTGGTAAACAATTTTATTATTATTCTATATTTCATGGATGACCCGTCATCCAGGAGGTGCTCAGATGAGAGGGAGGGTGGGAGGGGTGTGGAGTGTATTTAGGGATGAAATGGGTGGGAGTGATTTTATGCCTTTCCCTTTTTGGCTACCTCCCTTGAAAGGGGGAAAAAGCCTTGGTATATGTATGTATGTATATTTCATGAAAGGCAATGACACTTGGTCTGTAGATACATACATATACTAAGGGCTTTTTCCCCCTTACAAGGGAGGTAGCCAAAGTCAAAGGCATAAATCCACTCCCACCCATTTCATCCCCACGTACTCCACTCCCATTCACCATCCCCTTCCTCCCTCTTTTCTTGGCTACTCCTGTGTGACAGGTCATCCCTGCATCTTGCACACTGCTCTGGGTCAGATGCAATGCAGCAAGACGCAGCACATCCACAGCAAGGCTGCTTCATTTAGTTGGTGAACCCCCCTCTCTGTCCCCTTATGCAGAAGACAGGGAGAAATCCCTTTAGGCTCTTTCAAAATATTATTCACACGCACTCCCTTCCATGCATGTAGATACCACTACATAACCCAACAATGCCCTATCAATCACTCCTATCCATGCTTGGTTCTCTTCTTAAACTAGTGTTTGGAGATGTGATGCGAGCAAACAATCCCCATCGTCATCTCTGCACTATAATTCTTATCTGGCACCCCAAACCTCCCTTCTTCTCCATCTACTGGCTCATCTCCTTGTCTAGCATTAAGATACCAACACTACATTTACATTCCTCCCAAAACTCTCTAAACACTCATTTAAACAAATCCAAAAAAGTTTCCCTTCTATTCACTTTTCTCACTACCAGGACCATATGTACTCTTAAAAACTTACACCTCCAATCTCAGTTTCACCTTTGCCCACGTTAATTTTGAAGACATTTCCCTCCACTCCACCATACACTTTCCTTTCTCTTCACTTACCAGGAGAACCACTCCTTCCCTCCCTCACCCCTCAACCACATTCTTAAATTTGAACTAACCCCTCTCCTTCAGCTTAGTTTCACTTAATACTAACACACCCATCTTTCTTCTCACAAACAAATTAGTTATCTATCTCCCTCCACTCCAACCTTACATCCAAGTAGCTTAAAGTGCTTGGCCAGTGAGTTCACTGGAATCTACCATAATGGCCATACACAGTGTATTATTTCCATTGCGGTGGCAATACTCGTTTAAATTTACCTAGCCTTTCACAGCATGGGGAAGATATAAACTTGTATACAATCAATACACACCTGTAACTGTTGGTGTGTGTAAGGCTGGAAGGTCATACGAGTAAGACCCAACCTCGACACTACACGGTTCATCATGATACGTTCGGGAAGGTCCATAGTGTTGGCAATGGTCACCACTATCAATCTACTGCCTGGGTGTGAAGGCCAGTCAAACAGGTTATACATCACATCCTGGAAAACATGAAAATATAATTATGAAAACCATATTCAAATAGACATTAGGGAATGGATGCTAAGATGATATTATAGGAGGGACTAATTGTACTGAAAGCATTGTATGGGGCACAAACATGGAACATAAGGAGGAGTTTGAATGTGTTTGAGATCGAGGTGCCTGAGAAGTATGATAGGGGTTACTAGGCTGGATAGTGTGAGAAATGAGGAGGTGAACGGGGGTGGAAAGTGAGTTGAGAGATAGGGTTGATGAAAGAGTATTGGGATGGTTTGGGCACATGGAAAGAACGAGTGAAGAAAGATTAGTAAAAGAGGTGTGGAAGGCAGAGGTGGAAGGAGTGAACATGAGGGGGAGACCAAGGATGAGATGGATGGATGGGGGTAAAAACGGGTATTGGGAAAGAGGGGAATGTCTGTTGAGGAAGGAAGGGAGAAGACAATAGACAGGAGTGGTGAATGGTTGTATATGGATGATGCTGTGATGCATGAAGGGGAGTGGGTGGGGGGTGGGAGGGGGTGAGGAAATATGTGTAAATGATATTGTGACACAGCCCGAATGGATTTCTCCCAGTCTTCTCTTTTCTGTGTGAGGGAAAGGAATTTTTTTTTCTCCAAAAAATGAAGCAGCCTTGCTGTGGATGTGCTGCATCTTGCTACATTGCTTCTGACCCAGGGCAGTGGGCAAGATGCAGGGATGACCTGTTATCCAGAAGCCAAGAAGAGAGGGAGGAAGGGGTGGTGGATGAAGAGTGTAGTATGTGAGGATGAAATGGGTGGGAGTGGATTTATGCTTTTGATTTTGGCTACCTCCCTTGTATGGGGGAAAAAGCCATTGGTATATGTATGTGTGTATTTAGTTTCTCTACTCATACAGAATGACAACACTTTTGTACTACATCTGTCCCTACAGGACAAATCACTCGTTATACAAACCTGCTTTCTGGTCCACAGCAAGTCTAACTCATCTACAAGGAGGAGTGTGGGTTCCTGTCTAGGAGCTGGTTTGGTGAACCTTTTCTCAAGGAGAGAGGAAGCATGATCAGCTGTGACTTTCTGGCCTGTCAAACCCTTCCATATCTGAAATAAGAATGATGATATGGTTTAACGTCACAAACTTCAGGCTAGGACGGTGCCTCTTACAGAGCCTTTGTAGCGTGGAATTTAATGAACCATACCCTTGATTCAACTTCGTCGGTGGCAGGACTCGAACCGCCATTCCCTCAACCTTCGCCGCAAGTAATGACACCCTAACCCACTAAGCCAGTGAGCTTCCAAAAATAAGAATACAACTTGAAATGAGAATATAACTTGAAAACTGTCTACTGGTACTGGTTAGGCTCCACTGTAGAACTGCTGTGTTTCACTGTAGAACCTTCAATTCAAGCAGTATGGAAAGGAACAGGGATGGCCCTTTATGCAAGAAGTGTTCAGATAAGAGGGGGATAAATTGAGTTGCTGTGTCTCTGCTTTCACATGACCACTACCCTCCTAAGGAGAAAAGGGTTAATTACTAAAATTTTCATTTCCCAAGGAATAGTTCAATGGTGGTCTTGAAGGGCTATTACTCATTTCCAATGGTTTGCATTTTTTGGAATTTAAATTTAAAAGGAGGTGCTAAGATAAGAGGGAGGGTGGAGTGTATTTAGGGATGGAATGGGTGGGAATGGTTTTATGCCTTTTTCTTTTTGGCTACCTCCCTTGTAAGGGGGGAAAAAGCCTTGGTATATGTACAAATTACAAAAAGGAATTCATATGTTCTAACTGCAAAGTGCCATAAGGAAATCTAAAACCTGTATGACATGCTGAAAGGATACGAGAAGAGAGGGAAGAAGAAAAAGAAAAAAATATGCAAAGCGTTATACCTGAACCCATAGCTGATGCGGCTCTGTGAGTTTCATGGAATTAACTTCTAGGAAGGTAAAGCTGGGTACATCTCCTTCTTTCTGGGCTTCTTTTAAAAGACGAACAACTTCCCGTACTGTGGCAGTTTTACCAGTTCCTGGCACGCCACTGATGTACCTAATGGAGCAACAAGACATACATTTGTAGTGAGTGCAACACAATAAATACTTCAGTAATTGAAAGGATATTGTACGGTTAATATAAATCAATAGAAGATCAGCTACTCTTCGTTAGAGAAACTTTTGGTATATAAAAATATACAGCTACAGAATCACTCTTCTAGTGCTTCCTCTTTGAAAGAGATTGCTCCGCACCTTATCTACTACAAAACACCTGCTAAGTTCACCCAAATTTAATTATATGGCCTAGAAAAGTGGCCAAGACAAAAGAGAACGGAAACTTCTCGTAAGAAATCATCAGTGACACTGCCCATCTCTGACAACCATGAATCAAAGAACATTCCATGGAGAAACTGAATAAATAGCCAACTCTTCCCATTAGACAAGAGCTCTCAAATCTTGGGTTTTATTACATTTGTGTGTCCTTCACCCCCCCCCCAAAAAAAAAAAAAATAAATAAATAATAATAATAATAATACATTATCTAATCACTTGACAAACAATTCAAAGAAATACATTATTTGAACAAGTTTCTGGGCCTGATCTGGCATCTTGTGAAAGTGGGATATAAATAATAATAATAATAATACATTATCTAATCACTTGACAAACAATTCAAAGAAATACATTATTTGAACAAGTTTCTGGGCCTGATCTGGCATCTTGTGAAAGTGGGATATGTGTACTGTTTTACAATTGATAGTTGCCCCAGATTCTGCAAGAGAGATCTGGAACAATGTAATGATTGACTGATCCATTTCACAGGACCACTACTTCCAGGTACCAATTATTGGTCCTTTATTATCATTATTATTCAATTAATTCAAACTTACATGCATCCTCCAGTGTTGTCGTATAATTTCCCTTCGACGAAAGAATAAATATCCTGAAACTCCATTTCCCGACACGGCAGAGAGTCGGGAACAGCTGCCACGTGCAGCCGAGACCTTGCTTTTTCTAATGGAGTCTGGGGGTCTGATATACTGCTCTGACGTTCAGGCATGCCAGGTGTCATTATCCTACGACAGCTCTTCGAATTCTTTGGAGTTTTGGGAGTTTTTGGGGTCTTGGGAGTTAAAGCTGCTTTGCTTCTGTGTTTAGGAGTTCTGGCGGATTTCCTGCTGAAATATGTATATTTAAGTTTTCGTGACACATACATGGTAGAGGGGCTTTTCCCCCTTATAAAGGGGGTGGCAGTCAAAAGTGTACACACACCTGATTATAATCACGTATTCCATCTCTCTTCCCTCTTCACAGATTCTAATAAAAATAATCTTCCAATCCACCTTTAGGACAGCACTACATAATCCTTTAATACCCTCTTGACTACCCTCACACCAACCACCCTGGCCCATGTATACTTGTGCTTTTCTTTCTTCTTAAATACTGTCTTTGTTATTGTAACTTCCTTTTCAATATAATGTCTAACACTTTGTCCATTTCCATTTCCTCCTGCCATATCACATCTCCCCACTGCTCTATCCATTGCTTCATTTCCTAAAACTAAAAGATCCCCCAAACACCACTGCATTCACACTTTGCAAAACTCTCCATACTAGTGTAAAAAATAAATAAATAAATAAATAAAATCAATCTTACTACAAGGGCCACACATGTTGACAACCATATCTCCTCTACCAATATCATTGGATGCTAATGGATACAAATGGATACAATACCTGAATGCATGATCATCCATGTGATCTGAGAGTTCAGTTCTGGATGAAAACCTCTCATCACACTCATCACAAGCAAAGCGTTTCTTTCCTGTGCTCTTTGACCTGGGTTTTTCTTCCTTCTTTAATGGTGTCAACTGGAAAAAAATATTAAAATAAAATGAATAAATAGAAAGTTAGTAAGATACATACATACATACATCATACATATACCAAGGCTTTTTTCCCCTTACCAGGGGGGTAGCCAAAAAGGACAAGGCACAAAAACATTCCCACCCATTTCATCCCCGAAAACACTCCACACCCCTCCACCCTCCCTCCCATCTTAGCACCTCCTAGATGACGGGTCATCCCTGCACCCTGTCCACTGCCCTGGGTCAGAAGCAGTGACGCAGGACACAGCACATCCACAGCAAGGCTGCTTCATTAAATTGGCGACCCCCCCTCTCCCTCCCCCCATATAAAGGAGAGGACGGGGAGAAATCCCTTCGGGCTGCGTCAAAATTTTTGCTCACACACACTACCTCACCCCCATTCCCCTGTCCAATCCACCTCATGCATCACAACATTTTCCATATACAACCATTCTCCATTCACCCGTCTTCTGTCCTCTCCCGTCCTTCCTCAACCGACATTCCCCTCTTCCCCAAAGCCCCCTTCACCCCATCCATCCCTCTCATCCTAGGACGTCCCCTCATGTTCACTCCCTCCACATCTGCCTTCCATACCTCCTTTACTAGTCTTTCTTCACTCATTCTTTCCATGTGTCCAAACCATCCTAATACTCTTTCATCCACCCTATCTCCCAGCTCCCTTTCCACCCCTGTTCTCCTCCTCACTTCCTCATTTCTCACTCTATCTAGCCTAGTAACCCCCATCATACTTCTCAGACACTTCATCTCAAACACATTCAAGTTCCTTCTCTCTTCCTCTCTCATGTTCCATGTTTCTGCTCCATACAGTGCTGTTGGCACAATCACTCCTTCATACAGTCTCCTCTTAGCATCCATTCCCAGATTCCTATTCCTCATTACACTTTTTAAACCACCAAGGCATTTACTCGCTTCTCTCAATCTACATTCTACCTCCACCTTCACTCCACCCTTTCCTGCCACATTTGCACCCAAATATCTAAAACTATCCACTTCCTCCAGTTGCTCTCCCTTAATGCTCATTTCCAGATAACTGCCACTTTCACCCCTTGTACATCTCATCACCTTACTTTTACCCACATTTATCTTCAGCTTTCTTCTATCACACACTCTCCCAAACTCTGTCACCAGCTTCCTCAATCCCTCCTCCGATCCTGCCACAAGCGCAGTGTTGTCCGCAAACAACAGCTGGCTCACCTCCCACTTTTCTCCATTTTTCCCAACCATCTCCAATCCCTGACCCACTACCCTAGCATTCACCTCTCGCACCACCCCATCCATGTATAAGTTGAACAGCCAGGGTGACATAACGCATCCCTGACGAAGTCCCACCTTTACCTCAAACCACTCACTCTCTCCATTTCTAATCCTGACACAAGCTCTACTACTCTCATAAAAACTCTTGACAGCTCCCAGAAGCTTTCCTCCTATCCCGTATATCCGCATAACCTCCCACAGTGCATTTCTGTCTACCCTGTCGTAAGCCTTTTCCAGATCCATAAAGGCCCAGAAAACATCCTTCCCCTTTCCTATAGCTTTCTCACATATCTGTCTTACCACAAAAATCTGATCTACACAACCTCTACCTGTCCTAAACCCACACTGTTCCTCACCAATTACTCCCTCTGCTCCTCTCCTAATCCTCTCAATCAAGATCCTCCCATAAGCCTTCCCAACTACACTTAACAAGCTAATCCCTCTGAAACTACTACATTCACACTTGTCCCCTTTTCCCTTGTAAAGTGGAACTATACACGCACTCCTCCAGTCCTCTGGCACTCTACCTTCTCTCCAGCAAACATTAAATAACCTCACCAACCAGTCCACCATCACTATACCTCCTTTTTTAAGACATTCTGCATGGCATCCATCCAGACCAGGTGCCTTACCTGCTTTCATCATCTTAACTGCTGCCTTCACTTCATCCTTCCTTATTTCTCCTCCATTTTCCTCACTCATCACTCTCATTTTCTTAGCATTTCCCACTGCAGCTATCTTTCCCTCCCTATCCTGCTTCACATTTAGCAACTCCCTAAAATATTCTGCCCATCTTCCCCTTACTGCCTTCTCCTCCATTATCATCTCTCCATCTGCACCTTTTACCTTTTCTTCTCTACTTGATTCGCCTCCTCTTCCTCTCTTAATTTCTTTCCAAAATATCTTTTTATTACTTTCAAAATTTTCTGTCATACTCTTACCCCATTTTACATCTGCTCTCCTCTTTGCCTCCTTTACCTTTACCTGTAAAATACTAGAAACCCATGTAATAGTGTTATTTACCAAACTGTGGCAGTGATGATTCATACACCAGTCTTGTTGTTGTTGTTGTTGTTCCCTAGACTGTCTGTCCGAGCAGTCCCGTCTCCCCAAGGAATGCCACAGCCGAAACTGGGTTTTCCCACAAATCCTTTATAGAGTGTATGTTGTGTTGTTTGCGTGCATGATTGTGTACCACCAGTCTTGTGGACTACCCTAGCTATACCCATGCAACAAAGCATTTTTTCCTCGAGTGATTTGTGGGCCAGCCAGGTGGTTGTTACCTGGGAGCAGGGAGTCTCTTGTATGAGACCTGGGGCAATAGATTGATTGATCTTTGGAATGACTACACAGCCCATTCACACTCTCAAACATCCTCCCACCTTGGTCCATGTATATTTACTACAAGTCCTATCTTCTTAAACACTGCAATTATTTTAGCCATGGTACATTTTCTAAGCCCTAACCTTTCCATTTGTATAAACTTGGATTGTGCACAAATTTGTTCACAGAAATCAGTGTTAAAAACAAAATTAATGAATTACCTTATTTTTCACATCAAATGGGAAGGGAAGTACAGCATAAGCCTTCTCTAAAGTACTGCCTACTGATTCAGCTGGTGCAGCTTTCTTGTTGGATACTTTTGTTGTCATTTTTTTGCTGGATCCTTTGCTTGCAGTTTTCTTGCTGGGTTCTTTTGACGGGGTTTTCTCGATGGCTTCTTTTATTACAGTTTTTTTGTTGAAGTCTTTCGTTACACTTTTCTTGCTGGATTCGTGTAATTTCTTCGAGATAGAGGACTTCCTCTGCTCCTTTTCTTCCTCTTCACTTTCCTCGCTTTCTTCAGCTTCCTCTTCACTTTCTTCTTCGCTGTCACTTCCTAGTAGAAAGTCTATTTCGTCATCCTTCAATTTTCTCACTTTTGAAACCTTTTTCAATTGATCCTTTTTACCTTTCGCAGACTCTTCATTATCAACCTTTGAACCTGGTGATCCCACATCCTTTCCTCCTTTTGAAGATGGTGACACAAGAGAAACAGGTTCCCTCTTCGGTGGAGATGCAGTTTCTTTCTGCACTGGTGAGCTGGTTCCCATCTCCATTGGCGAGGCAATTTCCTTCTTTGGTGGCGTAACTGCTCCCCTCTTCAATGATGAAGCTAACTTTTTCTGTGATGCAGTTTCTTTCTGGCCTGGTGAACTGGTTCCCGTTTTCATTGGCGAAGCAATTTCCTTCTTTGATGGTGTAACAGCTCCCCTTGTCAATGGTGAAGCTAACCTTTTCAGTGGTGACTGTACTGGAGTACTATCTAACCTCTTCTGTGATGAAGCTGTATGGTCCATTGAAGACAAAACTGCTCTTTTAAGAGGAGAAAAATTCATTGGTGAGGCTGAAGTTTTACCTTTAACTCTAGGAGACAGTGAGGTCTCCCTGCCATAACGATCTATTTCTCCCTTATCGAGCATCCGATAACAAACCACTTTATGCTTTCTTCCTGATCGTGACTGGCCATCAATTTGATCATTGTCTTTTATGTTTACATTTGACATCTTCGACGGACTTAATATATTCTTCTCCGAATCCCGACACACCCTTTTAGCAGGCGAATCATAAACTTCTTCCTCAGCTTTCCGCTTTAGACCACCTTCATACATCTTGTTGTCGATACGTCGTATTTTCAAGACCAAATCATTGGGCACTAATTCGTATCTGGCACTCGGCTCTGGAATAAAAAGGAAGGTTTAAATTTTTTTTTTTACAAATAATCAATGATGAAGCAGGTGGCTGAATTCAAATTTTCTGCTTACACACATGCCATAAATCCCTCTGTGAGGGGCACCGTTCTAGCCTTCTGATAGGGGGGAGTTTGTGACGTTAAACCATATCAGACATGGTTTGCCTATATACTGTAAAATATGATGAGGTAGTGGGAGTAAACCCACTTTGGATTGATTGATTTTATGGAATTTTTGGCTTGAAGGCTTAGCTAAACCAACTTTGGGTGTCATGCCCTGCTGTGAAAGTGCTGTGTCTTGTTACATTGCTTCTGACCCAGGCAGAGGTTGGGTGGGTGGCCCTTTATCCACTAGAGCAGCGTTTCTCAACCTTTTACCCTTGTGTAACCTTTAAAATAAATTGCATGTCTCAAGGAACCCCTGTGGGGAAGAAGAAGAAGAAAGAAGAAAGAAAGGAGAAAGAAAAAGAAAAGAAAAGAAAAAAAGAAAAGAAAAAATATATATATATATCTTTCTCATTTCATTTTCATTGTAATAATAGGTTAGGATAGAATGATGTCTATACTACATTATTACAATAACCTTTTGTGGAGCCTTAGGGTTCCGCAGAGCCCTGGTTGAGAAATGCTGTACTAGAGGATAAGGGGGAAACACATGGGGATGAGATGGATGTAGGATGGGTGGGAGTGGATGTATGCCTTAGCTGGGTAGCTTCCTTATAAGGGGGCAGAAGCCTTTTGGTAGAGAGATAATTTGACGATAAAAATTAAATTTTGAGAACAAAGGAAATTCTTACCATGAATTTCAATTTCTGGAGATGTTGATCTTTCCTTACTCTTTGAGCTTTTCTTCTTCTTCTTCTTGTTCTCTTTGTCCCTTTGCTTTCTTGACTCCTCATCTTTCATTGGAGTTCCCCCATCTTTCCTTGGAGTTCTCCTATCTTTCACTGGAGTTTCTCTATCCTTCTTCTCCTTATTGGGAGTTCCACTCTTCCTTACTTCCTTTTGTGTACTCACTATCCTATTTTTCAATGGTGTTGCATTCAGCTCATTCAGAAGTGATTTTCGGGCTGATTTTCTGTTGGTACAACAGATTCTCATTTTAATGACATCTCCCTCATTTATCTATTTATTTACATTCTGAGACATTCTGACAAGTTGAAGTGTGTGGGAAGAGGAAAGACTAGATACTCAGATTAAGAATCCACTCTTTCCACTTTATTTACAAACACATTCCACTTTTATCCACCACCCTTGTTTTCCTCTTATCTTAGGTTCTTGTGGATGAAAGGTCATCCCTGTCTCCTGTCCACTGCCTGGGACAGAAGCAATGGAGCAAGACAAAGGATTACAAAGGCGGAACATGCCGACAGGAGACCTTTTGGTCCATAACTAGGTTGGATGCAAAAAAATATATATATATAATAATGATAAATAGATAAAATTATAATAATATAAATAATAAATCAAATAAATAAATGCATCTCACCCACTGCCCTGAGTCAGAATGCAATGGAGCAAGACAAAGTGCATCCACAGCAGGGCCACTTTATTTACATGGAAACTCCCTCTTCCCTGCCCCCTCAGGAAAAGAGTGAACATGAAGAGAAATCCCTTTGGGCTGCATCAAAATATCATATATACATACTTCATATTTCAGGGATTTCTGTCTTTTTCTGCATGAGGGGACAGAGAGGAGAGGTTCACCAATTAAATGAAGTGGCCTTGCTGTGGATGTGCTGTGTCTTGCTACATTGCTTCTGACCCAGGGCAGTGGGTGTGTTGCAGGGATGACCTATCATCCAGGAGAAGCTAAGAAAAAGAGGAGGGAGTGGTTTTGAATGGGAATGGAGTATGTGGGGATGAAATGGGTGTGAGTGGATTTATGCCTTTGACTTTGGCTACCTCCCTTGCAAAGGGGGGAAAAGCTGTTGCTATATGTATGTACATATTTCATACAATTGCCTAATTTTTTTTTTTGCTCTTATATAGTGGGTGGCCAAGTCAACGCACATACTTAACATCTAATCTTGTACTTGTCCCCCACCCCCCAACAATGACAAAACAGTATTTCTCCTCTCCTACAAGACAGTGACAGAAACAATACATTTGTACAACAGACAACAATCTGACACTTCTTTCCAGAGATCTATTGGAGGGTCTTAGGGCTATTGCCAGCTACTGTGGATTGACAGATTCCCAGTCACTGAAACGTAAGGCAACAGTTGTTGTTCCCTAGACTGTCTGGCCAAGAAGTCCCGTCTCTCTGAGGAACGCCATGGCCGGAATGGCGTTTTTCCCACAAATCCTTTAAGAAGTGTACATTGTGTTGTTGTTGTTATGGAGTGCATATTGTATTGTATACATTGTATTTATGTTGCTTATGTTATGTTTATGTTATTTATGTTATGTTTATGTTATTTATGTTATGTTGTTTATGTTTATATTATTAATGTTGTATTTATGTTGTTTATGGAGTGTACATTGTGTTGTTATATACAACAACATCTAGGAGGTGCTAAGATAGGAGGGAGGGTGGAGGGGTGTGGAGTGTTTTCAGGGATGGAATGATTTTATGCCTTTTCCTTTTTGGCTACCTCCCTAGTAAGGGGGAAAAAGCCTTGGTATATGTATGTATGTACATTGTGTTGTTGGCATGCAAGGCAACAGTTATTAATACTATTCCGCTCACCTTACTCCCACATCCATGAAGGACTGCATGTCTATTACAGGTCTGATCTTTGGAGCTTTGCTACAGTACTTGAAGCGGCAAACATAAAAGGGACCATCTACAAATGCTGGTTTGCTAATTGAGCTGGGTACAGATTCTGGTATAGCTGCTTGTATCTGAAAAGTGCATACACGGAGAACCTCACTATATTAACTCACTTGTTGAGATGACATTACATAATTCATTCTGATGATGATGATATGGATTAACGTCATAAACTTCCCCCTATCGGAAGGCTAGGATGGTACCCCTTACAGAGGACTTTGTAGTGTGGAATTTAATGAACCATGCCCTTGGTTCAACTTCGCTGGTGGCAGGATTCGAACCACCATCCCCTCGACATTCGCCACAAGTAACGACACCCTAACCCACTCAGCTAGTTAGTAGAATACATCAATTCAGTTTTGTTTCAGCTCTTGACTACATGGGTTTTGACTTATTTTAGTCTTCACTTTGGATTGTTTCTAAGCTTATAAATCTAAAATAAAAAATCTGAACACCTTCCACTGTGTTACTGGGATTTCCAAACATCATCTACAACTTAAAAATTTAGCACCACACAATATCCAAAGTAAAGAGTCCAACATTAGAACATTAAAAACAGGATTCTTACATAGCATATGCCCGATATGGTTTCTGCATCTACGTCGGTCTCAAAGGGTCTCTGATCCTTCAGTATATCGACATCCAAGTTGATTGGTGGGTAACCTGTAATACAAATGATCATGGAGAAACAGATCTATAGCTTAATGGTACTCTTCAATAATCTTGTTTCAGCCAGAACCTGATATATTTCATTGAACTGAATGAAAATCATTCTCAGTCTCCTATACTGGAGTAATTCTCCCATACAGGAACCACCATTATCTGAACCTTGCAGTCTTTGGAGATTATGTAAGGATATTGTATACCACTTTTATAGACTGCTGCAAGTGATGTAATTGTAAATATATACATGGCCATATTGTAGGACAAACCATGAGTGAGAAAGATCTACTGATGCTGTTTATATATATATATATATATATACAGTGGCCGCGAAAAGTTTGGGCGCAAAATTATAGGTGCCCCAACTTTCCCCTAAACTCAAAACATGCAAAAAATACAACTTTCCACCCAAACTTTTCGCTATTTTTCAATGCTAGCGTTTGTACCCGTATTTAGCTGAGACAATACACACTATTTGGCAACTCTGTTTAGGCGCACTCGATGTCACATGGAGTCAGTTTCTAAACATCTCTCACGGAGAGTAGTCTTTTTTTGCGGTGGTCTCTGTTTTTGTGCCTTGATATCTCCGTAGTGGGAAGTGGTAAAGAGCTGGAAAGAGACACAGTTGTTACAATCATAACCCTCTATAAGAAGGGTTATAAGTGTAAAGATATTGCTACTCGTGTGGGAATTGGAGTGCGTCAAGTGCAAAAGTGGACCAAGAAATTTCGAGACGAAGGAAGTGACATCATTCCTACTCCAAACCATCGCTCTGGTCGGCCAAGGAAGATATCAAATCGTACTTCTACGGTTCTAACTGCCTCCTAATAACCGTAGGAGGCAGTTAGAACTGTAGAAGTACGATTTGATATCTTCCTTGGCCAACCAGAGCGATGCTTTGGAGTAGGAATGATGTCACTTCCTTCGTCTCGAAATTTCTTGGTCCACTTTTGCACTTAACGCACTCCAATTCCCACACGAGTAGCAATATCTTTACACTTATAACCCTCCTTATAGAGGGTTATGATTGTAACAACTGTGTCTCTTTCCAGCTCTTTACCACTTCCCATTACGGAGATATCAAGGCACAAAAACAGAGACCACCGCAAAAAAAGACTACTCTCCGTGAGAGATGTTTAGAAACTGACTCCATGTGACATCGAGTGCGCCTAAACAGAGTTGCCAAATAGTGTGTATTGTCTCGGCTAAATACGGGTACAAACGCTAGCATTGAAAAATAGCGAAAAGTGTGGGTGGAAAGTTGTATTTTTCGCATGTTTTGAGTTTAGGGGAAAGTTGGGGCGCCTATAATTTTGTGCCCAAACTTTTCGCGGCCACTGTATATATATATATATATATATATATATGTACATACATTTATACTCATGGGAGGTAGCAAAAAAAAAAAAAAAAAAAAAAAAAAAATCCACTCCCACCCATTCCATCCCCACATACTCCACTCCCATTCACCTCCCTCCCTCTCATCTTGATTCTACTTTAGAGGTACTGTGCCTCACTGCATTGTCTTTGACTCGAGCAGTATGGCAGGGGATCAGGATGACCCTAAGACATGAGGGGTGATGAATGGAGTTTGGTGGGTCTGGATGGAGATGGAGTGCCACCTCCTTAAATAGAAGTAGAGATCATTTAGTACACACATATTGCACTTACCTTCCGGGACTCGCCTTAGATGAGCCGTAACAATAAGAGATGGCCTTAAATACCACTCGACAACGACCCTTCGTCCATCTACGGCCCTACCTAAACAAAAGTTAACAAGGAAACAAATAACCCAGGATTAAACAAAACAGAGAAACAGCAGTGAAAGTTCTAGATATAATATATTGACATGTGTATAAGGCACCTTAATGAGACTTACTGGGTATAAACATCCATATTATCACATGTAACACCCTTCTGATTTGTACCCATTTCAGAGTTCATTCAATGGATTTGATCTCTAGTAACTTGAATGTGAAATGAGAGCACCATTCAACTTATCCATGGATTGTAAATGGTTGTTTGTGCAAAATGTAAATGTAATGAATGGGGGGAAGTCTAACCTACTTATCTGCTGACGAGGACCAGAGGAAGTGGTCAAAATATATGGATATATTTATTTCTATTCTTATTTTCTGTGGATGTGCTGTGTCCTGCGACACTGCTTCTGACCCAGGGCAGTGGACAGGGTGCAGGGATGACCCGTCATCTAGGAGGTGCTAAGATGGGAGGGAGGGTGGAGGGGTGTGGAGTGTTTTCGGGGATGAAATGGGTGGGAATGTTTTTGTGCCTTGTCCTTTTTGGCTGCCCCCCTGGTAAGGGGGAAAAAAGCCTTGGTATATGTATGTATTTTCTGGTAGGAGACAAGTCATATATATATATATATATATATATATATATATATATATATATATATATATATATATATATATATATATATATATATATATATATATATACTGCAAAATTTCTTACCATTATCATAGCATTTGACAACCCGTGCTATATCACAGGCTTCAGAGGATACATCTTCAGGATCTGCATCTGCACTACGTATATACACATAGTCTCCTGTGTTTACACTGATATTGCCAATCTTGAATCCCCTGAAAATAATTAACTTAGTTAAATAATGTTCAATGAAAATGAATTTGGAAGTATATTTTAATTTACAAAATTAATTTACTTGCTATCATAATTGAACCACATATACTGAAATGAACACCCCGTGCTCCTTAAATCAGCTCTGGACAATGCTGTTCAAACACAAACTCCAGGATTTGCTTAGCCTTGTAGCAATGACAAGGATGATGAGAGTGAACAGAAACACACACTTCTCCTTGGCCAAATATATTAATAAATCAGAGCAATACAAACTGGCTAGTATACAATGTGAATATAACAAGCTACCCATTCGCACCTCTAGAAGTGCCAGTAAATATTGAAAGAAATAGCGCCATACAAGTTAACAAGTCAAGGTATTGCATAACCAAATAACAATTCACTGTAGACACACACGGGAATCAAAGTCTGCACTTATCTATGACACGGCACTATGGACTTGCTGTCAATTCACCAAATAACATGTAGCTCAGCACCAACACCACAAGTATTCATGTACTTTCTGACTGTTCTAGTCTATATACAGGAAGCATGAAGAGAGACTAGCAATGATGGACAACAATGCAGGAAAGTTACCGGCTCACAAGTGATTTTGCTTACCATCTTGTGATGCAGTCTGGCTTAGCTTCTACTATTGAGTGTCCCTGCACATCTCCTGCCAGACATTGCCTTCTTCTACATGTATGAGAAGGCTGACTTCAATCTAATGAGAGATTAATTATTGATGGGAAGAAATTCCTATCTGAAGGAGACACAGAAGAAAAACGGACCAAATTCAATGGAAAACTTAACCACTTCCATACGGTGACGCCTACGTAGGCGGCATGAGGAGCAAGTGGGTACTCGATGATGCCGACGTCGGCATCTTGATTATATTTATTGTAGTCGTACCTACGTAACTTCCATTCTCTCTAAACTGGCTTCATCAATTTTCTATGGTTGTCAAAATACACGGGTGAAAGAGAACGAATGATTGAGCACTGACTTTATTTTTTATGCGATTATTATGACGGAACATCGCACGTCAGGCAGCTAATGCTGCCAGACGTGCGATGTGCCCCGGAGTGAAGAGGTTAAAGAAACAAAAGAAGAAAGTGTTCCTAAAAGGGAACCTAATAATGTTAACACCAAAAACAAGACTGAACATGAACTAAACAATGAACAGAAAACTAACGAGTAAAATTAAAAGGAAACAAAGACTCTAGGGTCAAATGAAGAGATTGAAGGAGACAAATTATAGTAAATATGATGACAGAAGGCTAAAGAAGAAGAAAAAAAAAATGCATATTGGTGCAGAGGAGGTCACTATCTGGGTTGGATTAAGGAATTTCTCATGAACAGGAGACAATGGGTGATGGTAAATGGAAGTGCTTAATATTGGAAAGATGTTATTAGTTGGGTTCCACAAGGTCTGGTTCTGGAACCTTTACTATTTATCATCTTCATAAATGATTCACCATGCTGTGCTCAGAAAACGGAAGCAACATCTACCTATACGCAGATAACACAAAAACCTTCAAGATATTAAAGGAAGATCATGATTGCTTAAAACTACAAAAAGATTTGGACAATATGAATAGATAGACAGAAATGTGGCTGCTTAACTTTCATCCAGACAAGACCAGATACATGAGAATTGGTACAACAGAAGTAAATGATGGTGCATATCAATTATACAATGTTGTTGAAAGATCAAACACGGAAAAGGATATAGGTATAATCATCGATGACAAGCTAAAATTTTCAGAGTATATTGCTGATAAGGTGAATAAAGCAAACAAAGTAGTAGGAATAATTAGAAGGATATTTATCGCCTTGGGTGCAGATTTGTTTAAACAATTATATGTAGCTCTAGTTCGCCCTCATTCGGAATTTGCTAACCATGTTTGGAATCCTTATCTAGTGGAGGATGTTGAAGCTATGGAGAAGGTGAAACCAAACTCTTGCCCAACACGAAACATCTAACATATGAAGACAGACCGAGAACCTTGAACCTTCCTGTACTCTCATACAGCATATTAACCACTTTGGTAGAGATGATGGCCAGGGGTGGTTGCTGCTGTTTGGCCCCCAACTCTTGGAGTTGGGGGGTGGTCCCACGACGTGGGAAAACCCAGTTTCGACTGTAGCATTCCTTGGGGAGACGGGACTGCTCGGACAGACAGTCTAGGGAACGACAACAACAACAACCACTTTGGTATGATGACGCCTATGTAGGTGTCATGAGGCACAAGTGGGTACAAAGATGACAGCATTGGGGTCTTGATTATATATATTGTTTTGTAGTTGTACATGAGCTACCCTGGATTCTGTGAACTAGTTTGATCATGTTTCCTGTGTTAATTATTACTCAGAGTAAAAGAGAATGAGTAATAGTGACTTCATATTTTATTGTGCGAGTAGTGTGGCGAATCGTACAAATGGCAGCAGATGCTGTGGGCGAGAATTTGACTCATACTGAAGTGGCTTAGAGGAGACGTAATCAAGATATAAAACTATTCGTGGGAAGTATGGTAAGGAATGCAGTGAGGATGTCTCTGTGGAGACGGAGAACAGCATGACGAGAGGACATTCAAAGAAGTTATTTAAACCACAAGACTCAACAAAAGGAAATATTCATTCCCATGCCGAGTGATTGATATGCGGAATGCATTACCAGAATCAGTAGTGAAATGTGTAAAAGTTTGAAAAGCAACTGGATAAGTTCTGAAGTAATTTCGAACAAATACATAATTATAAGGCACATATAGTATCCACCACACATATACACATCAACGGTGAGGCTAATGATGACATTGCAGGCTAATGATGACGGTGACAAAGGAATGGAGCCGGAAAGACAGACTGAATAGCCTCTTCCATGAGATCCTCTATGTCTATGGACTATGACTTTGTCTTCCTCCCAACTTACAAGTCGAGCATAACTCTCAATGCTCAAACTATGAATTTACGTGTTCAAAACAATATCGTACTCTATCAATAAATGACTGTGAAAATATCAGATAATATGCGGCTACTTGTTTTTATAAGTATAATAATTCATTGTACGAATTATGGATGAAAAATGGAAAACCAAATTCATACTCACTTGTAGTAAGTTCTTTCTTGGTATATTCTGTCTTTTCTTTCAGGAAGGTATGGTCGACCAACCCACACAAAGTTCTGTCTTGGCGCTGTTCCAGTAATTTTCATTCGAATTTTCTCAGGTAACGTCATTTTGAATATTTTTCCCTGCTCCTCCTCTACTTTACTGTCAAGAACACACAACTATTTGGCGGGAAGAGCTTCTGATGTTTATGTTGAGAGCGCAGGACCGAATTCTTCGCGGTCCATTTAAACCCTAGAACTTTAAATCCTGTTATAGGTAAAACTAGAATTTGATTCAATAATAATGCCTCCCCTTACGTATTATTGTCTAAGAATAATACCACATAGCTAGAGACGTATATATACATACCAAAATCAGGTATTTATGATCAATTAAATTACATTAAGGCATTTTATATTTCCTACAAAATAAGTCTGATATGTCCTGAAGGTAGTTGCAAAACCATATACATAAATATAGGATTTAATATTATTACATTATTACCCATCTGTATGGCGTACTGATCAGATATAAATGTCAAGTTTACATAACCCAAAGGCGGGAACTCGAAAAGTGTAAACAAATCTCATCAGATGTTCGAATTGTCGATTGACCTGTGTGAGCGTGCTGTAAGTGGGTCTGCTAAAGTTTTCCTCGCCACTTTCAGCGATAAAGAGGCAGCCACAGTGACACTGTTCGACCCGTTATGTGTGGCAGGACTGCGTGGTAAGTATTTACCATCAATACGTGTGTGCATTGTTGAGAAAATTAGATTATGAGGTCAAAGGAGTCAAAATGAGTGGTAGATTAGAGACGCTGTACCTTGAAAAATATTAATATGAACAAGGAGTCATGACTTGGCTTTGGTAAATGAATGTGATTGATATTTAGTAAAACCAGGGAAGTATATAAGATGTAAAGAATGGAGAGGCGAATCAGTATAGGTGAGGGAAGCAAAGGGGAGAGCAGATTTAAAATGAGGCAGGAGTTTGACAGGATTTTGAAAAGAGCAAAAAGATGTTTTGGAAGAAAGTGGAGAGTTGTGGGTGGGGTGAATCAAAGAAAGATGATGATGATGGATATGGAACTGCCTAGTGTAGGCCTTATGGTCTCTTGCAGTCTCCTTCATTCTTATGTTATTCTGTAGAGATCTTATAACTCAATTCTCCAATAACCCCTTGACATCAGCCTCACAGGAAACTATTTCATACTGACTCAGTGTTCACTTGCATTTACTATTTAGGGCACCATCCAGCAATAACACAGTACTAACAGAGAATAGACCTGGCCATAGACTCGAATTGCTCCAAATGCAACCACCACACATAGGGCAGAGAGCATCTTGATCTACAATGCTCCACACTAACATTCCCTCAACAATAATACAATATTTCTATTTTCTTCCTTGAATGATTTATGGGCCTCTTTAGATGCCATTGCCAATTACCTGGGGGACATGGGCCTCCTACAAGAGAGACCAGGGGCAATGGACTGATTAACTAGTTGGTTATATGTTCACAAACGATATTTTCCCCTTAATAGGGATCTGGTGCTAGTGGAGGTATTATACTAGTACATACATACATATGCCAAAGGCGTTTTCCCCCTTACATGGGAGGTAGCCAAAAAACAATAGCATAGAAGCCACTCCCACCCATTCCATCCCCTACATATTCCACTCCCCTCTACCCTCTCTCTTATCTTGGCACCTCTGGTATTAATAATTAATATGTTTTTTTTTTTTTTTCAGTACCCTCTCCCCAGATGAGGTCTGCCAGGCTTGCAGTGTTCCACGTGCAGGAAGTGATGGCAAGAAGGGTTTTGTGGCCGCTAATTGGCGAGACCATCCAGGGGGACGGCAGTATGTCCCTTCTACCAACATTGCCCCGTCTCGTTTCACTCCCGTGATTATCAGGTTGGTGGAATAAGTTATTTAAATAAATACATACTTATACCAAAGGCTCTTTCCCTCTTACAAGGGAGGTAGCCAAAGAACAAAGGCATAAAATCCACTCCCACCCTTTTCATCCCCATATACTCCACTCCTATCCACCCGCCTCCCTCCCTCTTATCTTGGCTCCTCCTGGATGACTGGTCATCCCTGCATTTTGTCCATTTAAATAAGTTGCTATATGCATATTAGTTGTGTAAATTGGGTGTACAGTGGATGATAGATATTGTTTACTAAATGATTACAGGAATGATTTGAAGGAAACCAGCGAGTCTGAAAAGGGAGCGGACACTAACTTTGTTATTCAACCCATGATGTGGGGGTTGATACCATTTTTCTTTAAGGTAGAGTGATTATCTTGGTCATTAATCAGCTTACATAGGTGTTTGTATTGGATAATTTGTTATTTAATCTTATGCAAGTATGTGTATATAACAACTTTGATATTTAACATAGGGAACCTCATCCAAAGAGTTTAACTACAAAACCAATAATTGTCGTATTGAAGACATTGACGAAAAGAACATGTACAAGCCCTCCCTGACCAAAGGACAAAGGTATGTTTTTTTGTTTTTTTTAATGGATACAAATATTTTGAGCATATTTATAAATGCATGTTTATAAAAATCTCATATTTATAAATGTTTCTACTTTAGGTAAGCAATCTTAGTGTCACAATTTGGTTTTGTCTACATTTGAACAAAACAATTTCATATTTTTGTGTTCATATTTATGAAGTATTTTGTCCTAATTTTTGTAATCTTAGTGTCACAACTTGGTTTTGTATACATTTGAACAAAACTGTTGTATATTTTTTAGTTCACATTTATGCAGTATTTTGTCCTAATTTTTTTGTATTGTATTTTGGACAGATGTATTGTTCTATGTGATGGTTTTTATGAATGGCAAACTACCAAAGCAGATAAAAAGAATAAACAGCCTTACTTCATCCACGCTCCGCAGCCAAAAGGGGTACGTACAGTCTGTCCACAGAGATAGGCCTAATTCACAATTTCCTATGCTGTATTTCATGCATATTATGTTCCCTCTTAAGTGAATTCTGATGCTGTTGGTCAACAATAAGTTATATATTACTTGTTATAAGTTTGACTAAAGTCAAGACATGGGTAATGAAATATGAAATCCCATAAGAGGAATTGTATTGGGAAAAATAAGAATTGTAAAAGTATTTCTAACATGCATATTTGGTTGTGGCTATAGGTAGAATTATGGAACCGTCTGACATGGGATAAGGAAGGCGTTTGGACGGAAGAGGAAGGCTGGAAAGGTCCCAATCTTCTAAAGCTGGCTGGTCTTTATTCGTATTGGAAGTCATCATCAGTAAGTAGTGTGTTGTATTGCAACCATAATCATACTGAAATGGTGCATACGGCTATGCCCCATGCTAACAATCCCAAAGGCAGCAACACAATATCTCTTCTGTAAGTGACTAATGGTCACACCTGGAGGCTGTTGGCAGAGTCCTAGAAGCTATGGGTCTTCTGCAAGAGAAGCCAGGGGCAGTAGATTGATTGATCATAGTGAGATGATGTCCAGTCTGCCTGACTGAGGTTTTTCCACCAGTAAAGTGACAAACCCAAAGATGACAACATTGCCCCATCCTTTTCAATGTTATTTAACTGCAAGTGGATGCAAGAGCCCCATCTCCACAAGAAGTTGTGGCTCTGGGTGCTGGTACCTGATCTATCATGCCCAGAAACTCACTCTATTCATCTTACCAATTCATGCCAACTACCTCTCCCTCATTTATTCCACTTTTTCACATAATATCACTACCCCAGCACCTGACCAAGGTCCACACTCACTTGCAACATCTACAAAATCCTCGTCCCCCATATCCTTGGAGGACAAGGATAGGACAATGAAGACCTCTAAGATAATAGCACACACGATTGCTTGGATGATTATTCTTTCTGTAATCTCTCTGAATAAAGACTTCTGTCCAAAATTTAGAGAAAAGAGCTCTCTCAGACTCATTTAAGTGTTTCCTCTTATTCCTACAAATACTAGTCATAATGAAGCACTCTTTTTTTTTGTCAAGTGTTACATTTTTGTTGTTGCTCTTTTAGGGTGAAGAGATCTACAGCTACACTGTGATCACCATGGAATCTGATGAGCACTTTGGGTGGCTACATAACCGTGTACCTTCTATTCTGGAATCAGATGCTGATGTTGAGGTTAGTGTATGTACTAATACCAAAAACCCTTCCCTACTTATAAGTGAGTATATATATATATATATATGTATTTACCTAGTTGTATTATATGGGAAGGGGAGCTATGCTTATAGTGACCTGTCCTTGTATCTCGCAACATCTAGTTTGTTCTTAAATCCTTGTGTGTGTATAGTTCTGCTTTACAAGGGAAAAAGGGGACAAATGTGAGTGTAGTAGTTTCAGAGGGATCAGTTTGTTGAGTGTGGTTGGGAAGGGTTATGGGAGGATTTTAAATGAGAGTATTAGGAAAGGAACAGAGGAGGGTGAGGGACAGTGTGGTTTTAGGAAAGGTGGGGGTGCATCAAAATATCATTAACATTTACACTCACCCCCCATCTCCCACACACTCCCTTCCATGCATCACAGCATCATTCATACACAACCACTCTACACTCACCCTTATCTTGTCTTACCCTTGCCTTCCTCAACTGATATTCCCCTCTTTCCTAATGCCCCTTTTACCCCATCTAAAACAGGGAGGAACAGTGATGATGGACTGACTGGTGAGGTTGTTTAATGTTTGTCTAAAAAAGGATAGAGTACTGGAGGAGTGCCTGTATAGTTCCACTTTACAAAGGAAAAGGGGACAAGTGTGAGTGTCAGAGGTGGAGGGAGTGAACTTGAGGGAATGACTGAGGATGAAATGGATGAATGGGGTGAAGGGGCCATTGAGAAAAAGAGGAATGTCTGTTGAAGAAGGAGGGGAAAGGGCAGGACATAGGGATGAGTAAAGAATGGCTGTGTATAGATGATATTGTTATGCAAGGAAGGGAGGGGCAGGGGATTGGAGGGTAAGGGACGCTTATGTGTGAATGATATTTTGATGCAGCCTGAAGAGATTTCTCCTTGTCTTCTCTTGTTCTGTATATATATATATAATATATATATATATATATATACACATACATACATATCCCAAGGTTTTTTCCCCCCTTACAAGGGAGGTAGCCAAAAAAGAAAAAGGCATAAAATCATTCCCACCCATTCCATCCCTGAATACACTCCACACCCCTCCACCATCCCTCTCATCTTAGCATCTCCTGGATGACGTGTCATCCCTGCACCTTGTCCACTGCCCTGGGTCAGAAGCAGTGTTGCAAGACACAGCAGATCCACAGCAAGGCTGCTTCATTAAATCGGCGACCCCCCCTCTCCGTCCCCTCATGCATAAAGGAGAAGACGGGGAGAAATCCCTTCGGGCTGCATCAAAATTTGCTCATACACATTAAACAACCTCACCAGCCAGCCCACCATCACTGTTCCTCCCTTTTTCAGACACACTACACGACACCCATCTAACACAGGTGCCTTACCTGCTCTCTTGATTTTGATAATTGCTTTGACTTTATCTTTCCTTATCTCTTCCCCATTTGTCTCATCCATCTGTGTCATTTTTTTTAGCATCTCCCACTGCAAGTACCGTTCCCTCCCTATCATCCTCCACATTCAGCAACTCCTTAAAATATTCTGCCATTCACAGGTTTTACTTTGGAATAAAGATGTTTCAAAACAATTTGACTGGCATGAGCCATAAAATCATTGAACGAATAGCTAAGGTTTAAGGGTTTGATAAATTTTACTTCAGAATTGGCTAGTAAATGGAGAGTTGGACTACAGGAAGGTCATCGCAGGTTTGAAGCATTCACATAGCTTGGAATGGTACCCTGTCTCTTCTGTTGTCAACAATTCTCGTAATCAAGATCCAGATTGCAATGCTCCTGTTAGCCTAGAAAGGTATGTAGATGTATATATTTGACCCTTTATCCACTCAGTTAGGGTAGATACTTTTAGATATCTTAATCCAACACTTACCAACTGCAACTTGTGCAGACATTTGGGCCCAGGACATAAGTCCACTTTGGGGATTGGTTGTGTTTTATGTCCTGGAACCATATGTCCACGCAAGTGGCACTTGGCAAGTGTTGGATTAAAAGATGTAGGTGTAATTACTCCCCTGTGATGCTCATTTTCCTCCCCCCCCAAAGAAAAATAAAATTATCAAATTTTCATCAAATCTGCTGTCTGTAGGTAATAAATATCTGAATTTTATGAATGTTGCAGTGATTTTTATTTAAGTAGATATTGAGACTTTCATTGCTTTTTTTGGATTGAACTTTTTTGTTTGGAAAAGTACCATGATAAAATGGGAATATTTGTCTTTGTTATTTGTACACAGTGTACTTCAAAACACATGTATCTACTTGTATGAATGCATAAAGTTTGTGATACCCAGCATTCAGTGGTTAATATTGCAAGAAATATGCATACAAAAATATGCACCCCCAATATGTATACACATAATAGAATTTACACCTTTGGGATCCATGTAAACAGTACATGTGCCACTTTGTAATACAGTCAAACCTCGGTTATCGAACGCTTCTGTTCTCGACCAAATCGGTTTTCGACCAAAAAGTTCGAGAATTTTACGTCTCAGAACTCTACCAAATTTCGGCTCTCGAACAAACCGAAAGAAGCCGAGCGTACCCGAACGCGGCTCACTCGCGAGCCGAGAGAACTCGAACGCGGCTCACTCGCGAGCCGAGAGAACTCGAACGCTAAGGACGCTTCCTCCGTAGCGCATTTGCGATCAAAGTTCATTCCGAGCAGACGTGTTCGTTCTTATTTACGTAAATCTGACTTTTTTTCATCTTTGCATCGTGTATTAGCCCCTAATCATGGGTCCAAAGAAAGCAAGTTCAAGTGGTGAAGAAAAGAGGAAAGTAGTGCGCAAAACTATTGAGTTTAAAAAAGAATTAATAGCGAAATATGAATCTGGCGTTCGTGTGTCTGCGTTGGCTAAGGAGTTTGGGATGGCGAAATCGACGATAAGCACCATCCTAAAAAATAAAGACCAGGTTAAAGCAAGTGATGTGGCTAAAGGATCAAGTGTTTTTAGCAAACAAAGGCCACAGGTATTGGAGGAAGTGGAGAAACTTTTGCTGATTTTCGTAAATGAGAAACAGTTAGCAGGTGATACTCTTAGTGAAGATGCAATTTGTGCCAAAGCAAGACAATTGTATGAAGATTTGATAAAAAAAGATCCTAGCATTATTCCGGAAGGGTTTGATTTTAAAGCAAGCAGAGGGTGGTTTGAAAAGTTTAAGAAAAGAAGTGGGATACACTCCATTGTTTATGGTGTAAAATAGTAAAAAAAAAATTAGAAAAAGTTGTTTTTTAGACTTGGAACGGATTAAAATTATTTACATTGATTGTAATGGGAAAAATTGTTTCGGTTTTCGAACAAATCGCTTTTCGAACAGCCTTCTCGAACGGATTATGTTTGAAAACCGAGGTTTGACTGTAACTTATTTGGTACAATAGACAACAAAATTAAAATCGATAACCTTCGGCCATGTTCTGGAAAGAACTTTTGAAATATTTGATATAAGGTACAGTTATCTATGCCAGTAACTATGAGTGCTACTGAAGTAATTACACATTTTAGTTTTGTAATTTTGTAATTTTGACCAAACTGATTGTACATTCAGGAGGTGCTAAGATAAGAGGGAGGGTGGAGGGGTGTGGAGTGTATTCGGGGATGGAATGGGTGGGAGTGATTTTGTGCCTTTTTCTTTCTGGCTACCCCCCTTGTAAGGGGGAAAAAGCCTTGGTATATGTATGTATGTACACAAATATTACCATCTCTAGTAGTTGAAGAGGAAACAGTCTCACCCTCACTGTCCAGATCATCATCATTATCAGTGTCCTACTATTCCTCAGTTTTTGAATCTTCAGCAGCCAAAATCTCTTCTGTTTCCTCTTGTGTTACCTGTCTGGGTCTATGCAAGCCAGTCTTCTTTGTGTTATCACTCATCTCTCTAGTAATACATACATACATACATATACCAAGGCTTTTTCCCCCTTCCAAGGGGGGTAGCCATAAAGAAAAAAAAACCTTGGTATATGTATGTATGTACTACTAGAGAGATGAGTGATAACACAAAGAAGACTGGCTTGCATAGACCCAGACAGTAGTAATAATAATTCACGAGCTCAGTAGTAATAATAATAATTCACGAGCTCCAAACCAAATAGGTGCATAGTAGTGTAGATACAATAGTGTGGTGACCAAGCAACACTACCTGTGTTGCCCAACTTGTATATGCACCATAGTTTCTGGGCTTCCATGGCAATGGAGGACATGTGGAGGAATATTATCGCCAAGCAGATGGTTTGGTGATGAGGAGAGGGGTTGCCAAGTAAATGAAGCACTGCGGCCCTGCTATGGATGTGCTGTGCCTTGCTGCAGTGTTTCTGACCTGGGGAGTGGGTAGGTGACAGGAGGAGCTAAGATAAAAGGAAACAAATGGGAGTGGGATGTGTTGATTGGGTGCATATCTTGGATGGCTACCTCCCTTGTAAGGGGGAAGACACTTTTGGTGTATAGATGTATGAAGAATGATTATTGAAGGAGACTGGCTATCACAACCTAGTCCATTTTTGTGAAATATTACTTTTATTATTTTATTATTTATTATGCATGTATGTATGTATTATTACAGAAAATATTTGCTGAGAAATTTAATTATCTTTGCTAGGAAGGAGACCGGCAGCAGCAAATTGATGAGTGCGTGGTTGAGCAAAGGCACAGCTTCAGAAGGCTCTTCAAGAACTAAGTCGGTCAAAAGAGAATCTGACGAGAAAGAAAGCGAGGCTAAGAAACCAGGAGGAGGTCTTATGAAGTGGCTGAAACAGGACAAGGAGGACGAGTGAGAAGTTTGAATTTGAGCACATAAGATATCCCGAGATTAAATTTTTTTTCTTCACTTAATGGTAGTATATCTTCTACTTGGCAGCAACAGATGCAGTTTTACAAATGTTTTTACAAGCTTACCTTTCATGTTCCATTGCACTATTCAAGTGAATAAGATGTTATAACACGTTTGTAAAATGAACTGTGTAAAACCCACTATCGGAAAGAAGAAACACTGTTGAAAGGTAATCCATATGTTATGACAATAGGGGGTTGCTGATTAAGTGAAGCGGCCTTGCTATGGGTGTACTGTGTCTTACTGCATTGCTTTCGACCCAGGGGAGTGGGTGGCATGCAGGGATGACCCGTCATCCATGAGGAGCTAAGATGAGAGGGAGGAAGGGGTGTGAGTAGATACATACCTTTGACTTGGCTACCTCCCTAATAAGGGGGAAAAAGCTCTTGGTATATAGAATGATGACCACAGTGTGTGATCCTCTTCAGCAAATGATGGCCATAGAATGTGACTGTAATGTGTAGATTGTAGTGATGTGCCAGAACCAAATTTTTTACCGATACCGATACCGATATTTTTTTTAGCATTTTACCGATACCGATACAGGAATTTAATGGGTTACTGATACCGATACCGATACCGATATTTTGCGCATTGCTCACAATGCCTTGTACTTTATTTGGCACTTTTTCATAAAGCTCTGGGATAGTTGTGTTAGAGATGTATTTCCTGCTTGGGATCTTATAGTTTGGTTTTAAGTGATTAAGGAGCCTAGCAAATCCCAGATCTTCTACAATAGATATAGGTTGACAATCTATTGTGATCATTTCAGCAATATATTTGTGTACCTCTTTTGCTGGAGCACTGTTGATGTCCCAAATCTTTTTGTACTGGAGAGTAGCTTCAAGAGTTGGCTGTTGAGATACCTGTTTTGCACTTGAACAGCCTGTTTGACTTTGACTAGAAGTTGAAATTTTTAGCTTTTTGGTAGGTGGAACATTTAAGAATGAGGCAAGTGTTGGGTTTGATTCAGCTGCTTTTTTCTGCTCCAATTCGGCATTTCCAAACTCATCAGGATGTTTATGTTGAAGATGCTTTCTAATATTTGTTGTTGTTTGGGTTTGCCTGTTTATTCTTCCTCTGCTTAATATTGTATTACAGAAATTACAGGATACTTTTGAAGAATCATCTTTGCATACTGTCACTAGATTCCATATAACACTGCTTTGACTTAGGCATTATTGCTAATTCTGGCAATTCTAATTGTAATTTAATAAATTTATCACAATATTGACTATCTGAAAAATGCAAGTTCAAATATTAAATATAAATAAATAATTACAATAAATAAATATTAAGAATGAGATCGAAAAGGGTAATAGGATAATAGCCATCAGCTAGCTCTCTTCTCTTCTTACATAAGACGCAAATGATTCCACAACCACATGGCGTGAAAGACACCCTTTACTTTATATATTTATATAATTATTTATTTGTTTCATGAATGAAAGTAATTTAACTTAAATTTTCTCTCAAGGTATCGGTATCGGTATCGGTATTTATTTTTCAATACCGATATACCGATACCTTCTATTTTACCGATACCGATATATACCGATACCGATAGCTTGAAAATAAACCGATATTTACCGATACCGAAGCTTCGGTACATCACTAGTAGATTGTCATTCAACAGTGTTTCTTTCTCTTGGTATGTAGATAGAATGATGACCACCGTCTGTGATCCTCTTCAGCAAATGATGGCCATAGAATGTGGTTGTAATATATAGATCATCATTAATCGGAGTTTCTTTCCTCCAACAGTAGGTTTTACAGTCCATTGTACCATGTGTCAGTTATTTTGGCCACGTTATTCATTCTGTCATTTACACTTTTTTGTAAAAATTTCATTAAATTTCATAAACCATTCATCTCTGGGGATTGTGGTGGGGTCATTCCATATGAAACCTACCAATGACTTATAACTCATTGTCACAGATTTTGATGAAATTTGGTGTGCAAGTAGAACTCGGTGAGACAAATTGATTGAGACTAGTCTCACGTTTCTATCTTTTATAGAACCAGAATTATGGTTTCCGACAATTTTGAGAAAAATCGAAATTTTGAAGGTACGGCCTAATTTCAGACATGCATAACTTTGTTAGTTTTTGTCGTAGAACATTCGTTCATATGTCATTGTAAAGCTAATGAGTAGCTCTGCAACTTTTATTCTATTCATTTTTTACCTATGAGGTCAAATAAAAAAGTACCATTTGACCTTGTCCTTTGACCTTGAATAACAAAAAACACGCCATCTTCGATTTTTTTCATTTTTTGTACAAATATTCACCATCATCTTAATAACCTTCATGCCAAATTTGATAGTGGGACATACAGGGGATCAGAAGTTACAGGCACTTAAATAACTATAGGTATAAGAAAATTTTGGTATTTTTTTATATGTATTATTTTTAGAAATTCAAATCTCGGTTTATTTTAATCATAAAATGTTCACTAACATACCATTTTAAAGCTGATGATTAGCTCTACAACGTTTATTCTATGCACTTTTTACCTTCAAGGTCAAATAAAAAAGTTGTGAACGACCACTGACCTTGAAAAATTTAAAATGCCGTCATTTTGTGTTTTATTGTTTGTAAATTGTAATTCTACCTAATTAATTTTACACTAAATACCTGACTATTTAAAACTTATCATACTATTAAAGTATCATACTCATGACTGAGCATGTCTGCTATGGTCCATGGTGGCAAAGCCACTACCAAATTGTACACAATTTGGTATCCCCATCGCCTAAGGGGCCACCCCTGATAGCTCAGCAGAAAAAGCCACCTGTAGGTCCCTCCACCCACCCTGGATTTTAATGATTATTAAGATAATTTTTCATTTAATAATTCAGATGCTTTTTTAATTTCTTTATCAGAGAGATTGTATGTTCTTCCTGTTGCAGTTTGTGGATCTACAATGCTTAAAATGTCCTTCTCTGGTACAATTAAAATATCTGGTATTCGTGGATATTTGAAAGAAGGAGAAGGTCCATTAGGTTCCAAAAATGTTAGTTTTACTTCCATTAAATCTGAATATGTTTCTAGGACACATGCCAAATACCATTTTTGGTCATACATTGCTGTCACAAATCCTTTGATTTCTTCAAATATGAAATTGGTCTGTTTACGTATTCTTACGGTTTTATCATCAGTGCTATTTGATACAAATTTTACTTTGAGTTCTGACAGAGATGTTGGAACAAAGCTATGCAGTTTCTGAGTGCCTGGTATTGTGCAAGCGATGTTAAATCTTTCTTCCAGTAATGTTTTTTCTTTAGACCATTCTTCTTGAGAGGCATATAAAAAATGTATGCCTGGAATGTTTTCTTTTCCAAATTCATAGAGTTGTCTTGGTGTCATGATTTGGTTGTTGTAGGCTCTCTGCAGACTAGCTTTTGCTGCTAATCTTTTAATAGTTCCACCCAACCCATCACATGGTCCTTTGCCATGTGAAGTGGCAAAAAAATGCCATTCTGCTTTCATATCAAAGTCCTTTTCATGATGACACAAGTTTATGAAATTTTTAAAATTTTTATACTGGGAGGCAGCACCATCTGAAAAATAAATCAATTTATTTATTTCTCCAGGAATTTTTGTTTTCAAAATTTCTATAACTTTTTTTTTAAATAAATGTACTGCAATGGTGTCGTGGTGTAAACAATCAGAAATAATTACAGCATTTAGATGTTTAAGCTCTTCCTCATCTTTATAATAGCATACAAAGGGGTGTAATGTAGCTTGTGCATTATTCCAATGAAACCCCTGAGCTGCATCTTGTAAAATGAATGAGTAATTTTCAGCAAAATCTGCCAAAATCAACATTTCTCCATCACCTAATGTTCTCTTTTTCTCAGCGCAAAATTGCGATTGATGCTTTGCAATATAATCATGCCGTTTCAATAATTCAAGATTAGAACAAAATTCTTCAATAAACTCATTTACAGATTTACTGATGGTTTCTAATGTTGTTCGATCTGTAGAAATCCACCTTTTATATGAAATGTCATCAATCATGTGTTTTTCAAAAATTGTCTCTAAATATTCAGCAAAATTATTCGAGAGAGTTGCAATCAGAACACTGATGAAAAAAACAGTCAATTGACTTTTCATTGCAAGTAGTAGCAGCTAAGCAACTAGTGTAATCACTCAAATGAATCTCTTCACCTTCTGTACAACAAGAAAGCCCGGATCCTACTATCATCAGCTTAATATTCTGGTGGATGGTGCATACACATACACTGTGTTCCAGCTCCGCCTGCCAATATGCATTCCTTTGGCCTAAGTTCTGCAAATTTTGAAAACCCTACCTTTAAGGAAGGATGTTTTGTTTTCAATAATTTGTATGCTTCCCTGAGGTTACAAAGAATTAGATGTTTCTGTTCTTGTACCTTAAATCCTCCTTTCCTGACAGATTTATAATCTTTCTTTCCTGGCATAATCCTATTTATTTCCTCAGATTTGTAGAAATGTAAGATAATGTTTTCAGTTTCTTTTGAGAAATTTGGTAATCTTTTGTTTGGGAGAGCCATGAAACCTTTTTCTTTTACTAAGTTTTTTGCTTGTCTAGCCATATATTGGGTCACCTTGAACTCTTCCTGGATTTTTGATCTGCTCCAGCTTTTTGGAAGAACAGTCAAAATCTGGAGTTTTTCTGAACGTTTTTCTGTTGTATTAAATTTTTCTTTTAGCTGAATAACAATTTCTTCATCTGCATTTGTAACGTGAGAGGCAGATGCTGTTGTATGGTCTTTTGATGTTGATGGTGCTGAACCAATTTGTAATTTACTGCAAATATTATCTTGGATTTTCTTGGCTTTTTCTTCCTTATAGTAAATTCCTTTTTCAAGTCTTTGTTTTTTTACTGGTGACTCTCCAATGATTGATAGAGACTCATTAAGTGCTTTCAGGTCAGTATCTTTGTCAACAAAAACATCATCTTCCGACCTTTTATCTGAAGAAGATGATGATTCATTATCTGTTGTTTCAGGGACTGTTGCTGGTTCATTTTCTATTTCAGTAGTTTGTAATTCTCGACTTCTTTTCGTAATTTCTTTCCTGCATTTGTCACAAATATAATAACCTTCTGTAAGGTTAAATGCAATGTTCTTTGCCACAAAGTCTTCTGACATTTGCCGATTTCCTTTCTTATTAGGATCATCATCATGAAGGTTGATAGGATTACAACACACTTTCTTGAATTTAAAACTTCTTCCAAGCATTTTTAAACTTATTTCTGTTGGTGGGTAAATATTTTATCTGTAAAAAGGATATAAAAAAAATTTAGATATACAAAATATTAGATATTTTATTTATAAATATTATATTTTATTTATTTAATATTAGATAAAAAATTTAGATATACAAATCCTATACACAAGCAGTTTGTATACCTGGATATTGAATACAATAAGGTAAGTAGTGAAGTTTTGTACCCCACAAAAAAAAGTTTTTGTAAGGTTAGACAACTTTTTTATTTGACCTTTTAGGTAGAAAATGCATAGAATAAAAGATGTAGAGCTAATCATCAGCTTTAAAATGGTATATTAGTGAACGTTTTGTGATGAAAAATAACCGAGATATGAATTTTTTTTAAATAATACAGATCAAAAAATACCAAAATTTTCTTATACCTATAGTTATTTAAGTGCCTGTAACTTCTGATCCCATGAATGTCCCACTATGAAATTTGGCATGAAGGTTATTAAGATGATGGTGAATATTTGTACAAAAAATGAAAAAAATCGAAGATGGCGTGTTTTTTGTTATTCAAGGTCAAAGGTCAAGGTCAAATGGAACTTTTTTATTTGACCTCATAGGTAAAATATGAATAGAATAAAAGTTGCAGAGCTACTCATTAGCTTTACAATGACATATGAACGAATGTTCTACGACAAAAACCAACAAAGTTATGCATGTTTGAAATTAGGCCGTACCTTCAAAATTTAGATTTTTCTCAAAATTTCCGGAAGCCATAATTCTGGTTCTATAAAAGATAGAAAACGTGAGACTAATCTCAATCAATTTGCCTTACCGAGTTCTACATGCATACCGAATTTCATAAAAATCGGTGACGGTGAGGTTCAAATTTGCAAAAAAATTGGTAGGTTTCATATGGATTTACCCGGTGGCCAAGGTGACGTTCAGTACCTGGAGACAAGAATTTTCACATCGAGTCTGAATATGTAAACTTGTTCAGTTTTATCATTTATCATGGATTTCCCATGTACACGATAAATTGCTGAACTAGCTTCCATATGACTCCTGAATACTGGCTTATTTCCAAGTGATTTTATTTTATTTTTTTCACAAACCGATGTATATCTATGATTTTGCAAGGTCCAGTAAAAATTGAAGGAAGTATTTTTTTGAATGTTGAGTTGAATTTCTATTTATGTCCAATTTTCATTTTATTATTTTCATTCTATTAATATCCAATTTTCATTTTCTTTTTATGAAAGAGGATGGAAACATTTAGTGAGCTACAGCTTGGAAAGGATGGGCTCATCTAATGATCCCTGATAGGGTGCTGAAGCTGGAAAAGAAAAGATTTTAGCACAGGGGCTTTACGAAAGAGAGGAATGTCTGTAGAGGAAGGACGGGAGAGGACAGAAGATAGGGGTGAATGGAGAAGGGTTGTGTATAGATGAGGCTGTGATGCATGAGGGGGAGTGGGTGGGGGATGGGGGGTGAGGAAGTATGAGAAAAAATTTGACGCAGCCCGAAGGCATTTCTCCCCGTCTTCTCCTTTTCTGCATGAGGGGACGGAGAGGGGGGGTCGCCGAATTTATGAAGCGGCCTTGCTGTGGATGTGCTGTGTCTTGCAACATTGCTCCCAACTCAGGGCAGTGGACAAGATGCAGGGATGACCTGTCATCCAGGAGGTGCCAAGATAGGAAGGAGGGTGGAATATATTGGAAATGAAATGGGTGGGAGTGATTTCTATGCCTTTTTCTTTTTGGCTACCCCCCGTGTAAGGGGGAAAAAGCCTTTGGTATATGTATGTATGTATTCTTTTCTTTACAATTAGTACACAAATGTGTTGAATATTTTTATAATAGAATAAAATAGTTTGAAGTACTAGTATCCAAGCTGAATTCAGTTTTGGATTCATTTGTGTTTACCATAAGCACATCTTATTGCTGTTAAACTTTGATCAACCTCGTTGATATTTATTGTACAGAAATTACAATAATTTGTTTAGTATTTGAATAGGGTTGAAAACCTTACCGGATGAATATTATATATTTATTTATTCTTATTCTGGTACCAGTATTTCTGGTAATAAACATTAGCATAGTGAGTGTTTATGCAAAGCAAATTGCATCTCAGATTTGTATTCTTTTAACACGACCCTATGAGACGTGGATATATCTTCAGCTGAAGAAAATCACTCATTAACAGCCATAATAAAATCTTTATGGACAGTGACACTTGTGAATGGATTAACATAGTTTTTCCTAACACAAATCACAATAAAATCCTTTGGAGTGGTAATCGTCTTCACTGGGTTAATTGTTACTTGAGCATGCAATTTCTCCAGGCACAGTACAAGTTAAAATTAGTTTCAAAGATATGGAGATGTTCCTTTTCATGTAGACATATGCAAAAAAATAAAACCTTTAGTTGCTCTTACAATGGAATTGTCATTTGACCCTGTGTTAGCATAATCATAATTTAGTTTTTTTAGTGTCAAATTTCTGCCTGAAATGTCTGGTCTCTGTAGCAATAAAAGCCCAGACTAACTTGTTCAACCATTTGTGGTTGCACAGTGGTATCCCAACAATCTGGGAAAGAGTAAACATAACCAAACAGCCAGCCAGCAAAACCCAGCATCCTACAGACCTATTTCTCTTCTCTCCACCATATCTCAACTGATGGAAAACTGATCTTGGAAAGAATCGGTGAACCTGCCTCACCAAATCAACATAACATGGCACACAATCATCCAACAAATACAAGTACAGCTTCTTTTAGTATATATTTCCATTTTCACCTCTGTCCCCAGTAGTAGAGGACAGGCAAAATTATCAGTAATGATCTCAAATCATCCAAGTACAGATGCTCCTCTACTTACGTTCATTTGTTTTACGTTTTTTCGAATTTACGTTTGAACTGACTGTAAAAAAAAATTTTTGAGTGAATTTTTTATTTTAGCACACACTCCATAGTTCAAACGATACTTATGCATGACGCTGCGTCCATTGTTTACATTGCACAAACGACAGACTGAAAGTGCCTTGCCTCATCCTCCTCCCCTCCTCCTCCAACATTTCAATTTATGTTGCTTGAATTTAATTTATTTGAAATTAATGTTATTATTTTACAATGTTATGTGTATAATTAATGATTTAGGGGTGTTTTGTAAGATACGGTAATAGAATTTACAGATGTATAGTACAGTAACAACTTAAGTTCATTTTCAACTTACGTTCGGCCGTTCGGAACGTAACTAAAACGTAAGTTGAGGAGCGTCTGTAGTGTATTTCTGCCTCGGAGAAAGCAAATAAGATTCTAGGACTGATTGTATGATTGTTAGTCTACATTTGGAATATGCTGTTTCTGTATGGTCACCAAATATCATTAAAAACACTGACAGATTGGAAAAAGTATAATGATGAGACAAAACTGATTCCAAATATCAGAAATAAATCATATGAAAATTTACCAAAACATAAATCTATTTTCCCCAAAAAAGCATAGCCTCAGGGGTGATTTGATACAAGACTTTTAGATTCTAAAGAGATTCGACATCAAAAGAGATACAATTTTCACAATGAATACAAATCAGACAAGAAATAATGGTCTTAAACTGTCAGGAGATTGAATTTGGAAGTGGGTAGAAACAACTTCACCAACCATGTAGTAAATGAATGGAATAAACTTCTTGCAGAGGCAGTGCAATGTAATACAGTTCGAAGTTTTAAGACTCATTTAGATGAACACCTAAGCAATAAGCTGGGGTATTGGCTGTATGTTAACGTGGGATTAAAAGCTGCTCAGTAGCATGCAGCTGATACTTTAGGGTCAATATTGGGTGCCCCTATGGACCAGAGCCACACATTATTTGATAGAGGAAATCTCTATTCATAGGGAAATTATACTACTTTATTATACTGTGACTGTCCCTCCATTATGCTGTTCCCCCACTCTTAATATTGTCTTGTACCACTTCTCTGAATATTCATTTCCTTTTTTGCCAAACCCCATGGTAGGGGAGAAAGAATACTGCCACCAAATGTTCCCAGTTGAGTTGTAAAAAGTGACAAAAATGGGATGGAGATAGGACTATGCATCCTTCACTCTGTAGCCTCAAAAGGGGACATTCTTAAAAAAAGCAAATGCATAAAAGGGTCTGGAAGGAGTTTTCCAACCGTAATCTTAAAGTTTGGGTCTTTTAATGTGTGTGGATGAGGTACAGATAAGAGTAAAAAGGAAGAGATAGGCAGTATGTTTGTGAGAAGAAAGATGGATGTGACACTCCACTATTGCCAACACCCTGAATACAGTGCATATAACTGGTAAAACACCTCAAATATATTAACATTACCTTCCCAGAAAGATCACCACCTTTGAAAATAAGAAAGTTACATCCATTAAGGTCAAACATAAACAACTCTTATAATGACTATGGTATATTTCTTTTAATAATTATTCTTTTCTTCTCAGTTATCACTAAGTATCATTTATTGTAATCAGAAGGATGAAGACATTAAATAGAATCCAACACTTACCAGATTGTGGTATACTGGAGCCCTGTAAGAGGCTGGTAGAAAAGGGTTAGTCAGGACGACCAAGTGGTAGTAGAAAAGGGTTGGTCGGGACGACCAAGAGGTAGCTGCTGAGCCCTGTATGAGGCTGGTAGAAAAGAGGGTAGTAGATGTGTTGTTGTATTTTATAGGTAGGTTTGTAAATAACGGCCTGAGCAAGCTACCTGAGTCCACTTTTCCACTTTGTGTAGGTAATAATGTTTATAACTAACAGCCTGAGAGCTTGAGTGCATATTTGCAAGTTACTGAGATGACATTCCTTTATAACCTAAGTGAGAATTATGCAGAGACTCAAGATTATTCTAAGTATATAATATTGCCATAAAGATTTCAAACAAAGAATCTGATTGGTGAAAGGGTGGAGAAAATTCAACTGATTCATGAATGTAAGATCACGCTCTTTGGGGAAGATTTTAAATATAAAGTTAAAGATCATTGGACTAAAGAAATCATTGTTGATGCAAAGCTCACGTAGGATCTTGTATACATGCTCTTGGGGGATTCTTTGGAAGAACTTCAGTGTGCTTTGTATAAGAATTAACAGAAAAAAAATATAGAGGAAAAGAGATATGACTCACCTAGACAGATAACTGGAGGAAGTGAGTCTCCATATCCATAAATGAAGGCTACAAGGGTGACAACAGTAGGGGTTACAAGGTTGGACAGAATGAGAAATGAGGTGAAGAGGAGAACAGGGGTGGTAAAGGAGATGGCAGAGTATTGGGATGGTTTGGACATGTGGAGAGTGAAGAAAGATTAGTAAAAGAAGTGTGGAAGGCAGAGGTGGATAGAGTTGTATATGCATGTATGCATCATCAGAAAGGTTATTCCAATATCCCCTAAGAGTTGAATTAATCATTGTTTCTTTGTCTAAGAAATGAAGTTATACTGAAGTATTGTACTGATGATTTGAGTTGTTAGAAATTTGCTCTCCTTTCAAAATCTGGTCAACAACGGATGTATCTACTAGTTGTTGATAAACCTGCCTGGCAGAGTGCCGTGTCATAGAACAACCATCTATTAGCAATGAAGACTGTATAATGGAGTCACCCATTATTAACACAATTTGACTCATTCACAATCTACTCACAAGAAACTCAGTTCACAACATGAAAATATTCAACTATGCAATATCCTAACAATGACATACTACAGATTAACCTGAATGAACTAACACTTATTCATGTTTGTCCTCTTTTCCTTTGTATAGTGGAAATGTACATGCATTCAAGTCCTTTGGCAAATTCTCCTCCCTTAGGTACACAATATATAACCTCACTAGCCAATACAGCATAATTGTTCCTCCTTGTCAGCCACTTCATGTGGCACACATCTCATTTGTTTTACCAGCTTTCATCACTTTTAATGCTCGTGTCTTGTCTTTTTCTATGGTCCTATGATTTTCTTCTATCAGTCATTTTCCTAGCATCTCCCTCCGTCAGTCAAAACCCTCTTCCACATTCAACAACTCCCTGAAATACTCTACTAATCTTCCTCTTACTGACTACACTTTCATTGAAATTTGTCCCTCTGCACCTTTTATCTTTTCAATACCTTTATTTACAAATTATCCATCAAACTCCAATCTAACTTTACATCTTATGTCCTCTATATCTTCCTTAGTTTGTTTTACTTCATCTCTCTTCTTCCTGTATCTCTCATATGCTTTCCTTGTTCTACTTTGCAAATAATTTTCCACCCACAATTTTATCTCTTCATCCCACCATTTGCTCTCTCTCCTTCTGTTCCCTCTGTTCTTCCTCATCCTACATACTCTCTTTGTGCAATTTGGGTATGTTTCTTGCACTGCTTCTGTCCCAGGCAGTGGTCAGGAGACAGGGATGACCCTTCATCCAAGAGGAGCTAAGATGAGAGGGAGGAAAGAATGGTTGATGGGAGTGGAATGAAAGTAAAATGGGTGGGTTTGTGTGCCTTTTGACTTGGCTACCTTCCTGATATGGGAGAAAAAGATCACATGAAGAATCGTCACCCCAGACTTTCAGTGACAATTCTTCATGTGGGCTATCCTAGGGTGACAATTCTTCATCTGGGCCATCCTGGGTTTCTGGTTCTTCGGTTGTATAAGTTGATGACAATAAACATACCCTCATTCAACCTAACCTAATCTTTATTCCATTGCTGATATTCAGCATACTGGGGTGACAATTCTTCAGGCAGGAACTCATGGGGGTGACAATTCTTCATGTGACCTGAAAAAGCTCTTGGTATATAGATCAACTCCCCTTCTAAACATCTCGCCACTATAGTTCTTACCTGATAGGGAGAGATTTCCGGTGGGAGAAGGGAGGCAGTGTACAAGTGTGCTTACTAAATTTAAACTTAGTGACAGGGATTTTAAATGATAAGGAGGGAGTCAAGTAGTGTCCAGAACCTCCCTATGGATGACCTGAAGACTGAAAAGAAACAAAATGAGTCAGTGTTTGCTTGAACACACAACTGAACTTTTCAGTTTATATGGATATACTCCATTAGTTTTGAAACTTCAGGATATGTAGCATACAAGTTTACAAGAAATACTCTTCTCTTCCTCCACAACCACCAAATACCAGCCTCCGGAAACATATTCATAATCATATCACTCACCGCTCCATTAACACACTGAAAGACAACACACTGCTGCATGCCAGACCCCCTGATATCCACCCTTCTGAATCCTCTCTCCCACGAAAGGACAGAGTCCACTTGGCCAGACTGCGATGCGGTCACCACCCAGCACTTCTAAGCTACCAGAAGAGGCTGGACGACCGTGTTGTGAACAGCTGCCCAGGATGTAACACTTCACCCCATACCATACAACACATAATGGAAGACTGCATTATACACAATCATGCACACAAACAACACAACATACACTCTATAAAGGATTTGTGGGAAAACCCAGTTTCGGCTGTGGCCTTCCTTGGGGAGACGGGACTGCTCGGACAGACAGTCTAGGGAACGACAACAACAACAACAAGAAATACTTTCAGTATAAAAGAAAAAAAAAGTGTCAGTTCTTAAGTTTATTGGCAAAACAAATCAAATTAGTACCATCATGAAACTAGAAAATAGTTCAGAAATGTGAATTATACATTCTTTTATCAAACAGAGAACACAAGTTAAAATGCTACTGATTAGCACTGCATAACAACATTTGCACTTAAGGATTTCTGTTGACATTACCTACACCACTACATTCAATTGAAGTGAATATAAAAATCTTTGGTAAATATTCACAGAAAATTGAAAGACTGATTGGGGAAGTATACAAGATAAACTAAGAGATATAACATTGTCAATGACAAAGAACATTTTCTCTTCAATTCATTGAGCATCAGTATAAGAGCATTTCCAATATTCACTCCCTGATGTCAATAATTCATATACTAGAATACTTTTTCACATCTGATTAAGACAAAATGTCTTAACCAACTAACTAAATTTTTTTAGTTTTCAGCATCATCATGGTTGGTATCTGAAACCTTCCCTGTGAACCAAAATATATTATGTAGAAAATAAAAAGTACATGCAGCCAATACCACGTCTGGGGTATTGGCTGCATGTTATTGTAGGGTTAAAACCTGCTCAGTAGCATGCAGCTGATACTTTAGGGTCTATATGGGGTGCCCCTATGGACCAGAGCCACACATCATTTTGTCTGTGATGGAGTTAATCTCTATTCAAAGAGAAATGATGCTACTTTATTATACTGCGACTGTCCCTCCTTTATGCTGTCCCCACACTCTTAATACTTTGCTGTACCACTTCTCTGAATATTTATTTCCTTTTTCACCGAACCCTGGGGTAGGGAAGAAAGAATACTGCCATTGAGTGTTCCGATTTGAATTGTAAAAGGTGACAAAAAAGGGACAGGGATAGGAATAGCCATCCTACTCTCTGTAGCTCCAAAGGGGACATTCCTAAAAAAAGCAAAGGCATAAGAGGGCCTGGAAGGAGTTTTCCAACCAAAACCCCCAAGGTTTGGGTATTTTAATGTGCATGAATGTGGTACAGATGAGAGGAAAATGGAAGAGATAGGTAGTATGTTTGTGAGAAGAAAGATGAATGTGATGGCATTGAGTGAAACTAAGGAGTTTGAGTTTGGGAGTGTAGTTGGAAGGGTGTCAGGAGTAAAGAGAGGATAAGGGAGAGAAAGGGTGGCTATACTAGTACATGAAGAGATAGGTAAATGTGTGGTGTAGTGAAAAGAGGTTTCTTTAAGGTTAATGTGGATGATGGTGAAACTGGGATGGGAGATGTGGGTTTTTCATATGGGCCTGGTAGTGAGAAGTGTGTAGAGGAAATGGAGGCTTTTTAGATAGTTTTAAACGAGTGTATAGAGGGTTTAGGGAGAAATGTCAATGTAGTGGTATTGGGAGATCTCAATGCTAGGGTAGATGAACCAATAGGAGTGGTTGGGAAATGTGGAGTTCCAGGAAATAAAAAATTGTAGTGGAGAGATGAAGGTGATGTGTCTAGAGAATTGATGATAGCAAATACAGTGTTTAGGAAGAGAGTAAAGGATAAGTACACATGGGAGAGGGTGGTGGATGGAAGAGTGGTAGATAGGGCTTTAATGGACTATGAACTGGTAGCCAGTATAAGAGTAGTATGAGGTTTGGGTGTATACATTCTAAGGTGTGAGATTTGGGGAATATCTGATAAGTTTTTGGTGGAAGGTAAGTTGAGAGTGGAGAATAGATGGAGAAAGAGGAAAAGGAGAGAAGGTAGGGAGGTGCTTAGAGTAAATTGCTTAAATGAGAAAAAGGAGGAGGAGTATAGGAGGAAGCTGAGAGAAGAGTGAGAGGGAGTGAAGGATAGAGTAGAACTAGGAGCGGAGGAAGAATGGGGATGTTTCAAGGAGGGAGTCACAAGGTGTGCAAAGATTGTGTGTGGAACAAGGAGGATGGGAGGACATAGAAAGAAGGGTAGTGAGTGGTGAGATGATGGTTTTAGAAGAGGAGAAATGAGCATTCACAGATTGGTTACAAAATAGGATGAGAGAACCATACAAAAGGTACAAAGAAAAAGAAGTAAAGCATAAGATAAAGGAGGCAAAGAGGAGAGCAAATGGGCTGGGGATTGCAGACAGTTAAAAAAATGGAGAAAAATGGGAGTTAAACCAGTTGTTGTTTGCTGACGACACTGCGCTTATAGCAGGATCAGAGGAGGGATTGAGGAAGTTAGTGATGGATTTTGGGAAGGTTGTGATAGAAGGAAGTTGAAGATAAATGTGGGTAAAAGTAAGGTGATGAGATGTACAAGGGGAGAGGATGACAGCAAATTGGAAGTGAGTATTAAGGGAGAGAAACTGGAGGAAGTGGATAGGTTTAGATACTTGGGTATGTGGCAGAAAAGGGAAGAGTAGTGAAGGCAGAATGTAGATTGAGGGAAGCAAGTAAATGTCTTGGGGGGAAAAAGTGCAATGAGAAATAGCCATTTGGGAATGGATGCTAAGAGGAGATTGTACGAAGGAATGATTGTGCCGACAGAACTGTATGGAGCAGAAACATGGAAGAGAGGAAGAGTTTAAATGAAATGAAATGCTTGAGAAGTATGGTAGGAGTTACTAGGCTAGATAGAGTGAGAAATGTGGAGGTGAGGAGGAGAGTTGGGGTGGAAAGGGAGTTGGGAGATGGGCCGATGAAAGAGTATTGGGATGGTTTGGACACATGGAAAGAATGAGTGAAGAAATATTAGTAAATGAGGTGTGGAAGGCAAAGGTGGAAGGAGTGAATATGAGGGGGTGACTAAGGATGAGATGGATGGATGGGGTAAACGGGGCATTAGGTAAGAGGGGAATGTCTGTTGAGGAAGGAAGGGAGAAGATAGAAGATTGGGGTGGATGGAGAATGGTTGTGTATGGATGATACTGTGATAGATGGAAGGGAGTGGGTGGAGGATGAGGGGGAGGGAGTATGTGTGAATGATATTTTGATGCAGCCTAAAGGGATTTCTCCCCATCTACTCTTTTTCTGCATGAGGGGACATAGAGGGGGAATCACCAATTAAATGAAGTGGCTTTGCTGTGGATGTACTTTGTCTTGCTACATTGCTTCTGACCCAATGCAATGGGTGAGATGCAGGGATGACCCATCATCCAGGAGGAGCAAGAAAAGAAGGAGGGAGGGGTGGTGAATGGGAGTGGATTATGTGGGGATGAAATGGGTGGGAGTGTATTTATGCCTTTGACTTTGGTTACCTTCCTTGTTAGGGGGATAAAGCCGTTGGTATCTGTATGTACATGGCATACCACGAAAAATAACCTTTTTGCAAAGGTTTTAACCTTGACTGATTTTTCATAATACAAGAAGTACTGTAGTATTTTCATTATGAAAAAGAAAAGATATTTTCTTAGTTATAAAAAGTATAACTTACACCTATAAAACTATTGTTTTACTTTTTTCCATACACACTGGCTATGTACACATGTCTCATGAATGAGGAGTCTTCAAATGCACGAAAGTGTCGAGAAAAAAAAAGTATGAGAAACCATACTCTGTGGAGAGAGAGAGAAAATCCAGACCTGAAAATGTTTTGGTCAATTGTTCAATGAAAGATACATGTCATGAATATTCTTTTGTCCACAGTCACGGGTCAATACTGAACACAGTGGGTGTCAAACGTCTCATATCATGAGATGCTCAGAAAACCAGTAGCAACGACAAGAGCAAAAAAGGTTCTTGAAGCAATCTCTCACCTGAGCCTTACTATACAATATGAAACAAATATTCTGATTTCTGCATCATTTTTGCAGTGGTCACAAAAACGACCAATACGACGAACATTACTTTGTTCTAACATGAAGACACTCTAGGGAATCACAAAATCTGAACTGCCGGTAGTGCCTAAATGTTTGGGTTTGTGCTTCGTTCTCGCTTTGGTCACGTACTAATAAGCACAACTTTTTTTCTCCAACAAATACGCTAACGATAATCACAAAAATCTAAACTACTGGAAATGCCTCCTATTCAAATCTACATTTCCTAACACAAAAACCAGTGTGTCTTGTATTTTTGCTTCAACAGACCCTGGTTACCAATTGAATAAAAAAAGTAATACCATGGGTACAAAGACTGTCAATTATTTTTGGTAAGCCACCAATATGAATCTTTGAATTTCTGAATGGTATGTTAAAATATACATCTTACATATATATATATATATATATATATATATATATATATATATATATATATATATAATACTTATTAATCAAGAGCAAAGTAGCATTTAAAAATACCAAAAATTAGTACTCAATGCATCCAATAACAAGATATCAACAGGAAAGTCACATCATTACATGACTTACAACTATATACAAGAGATTTCCCATTCATTTTCCATGACAGGTTTCTGGTAATAGATGCCTACTTCAACTGAAATATGGTAAAAACAAAATATCTTGGAGAAACTGCTAACACCACATCTCTTTGAAAAAATAATTTTATAATTTTCTTACTTATATTTCTAAGTACAATATTCTCCTACAGAATTTAAAAATATCAACAACAGAATGTATCCATAAATTTATTTTACGCTTCTGTAGTCACTAGTCATGGAGTCTACAAATTAAATAAATATTCTTTTATCAACTTTGTAGCCATGGCTTTTCAATGTACGGTAACCTGTAGGTTGTGAGATCTTGTGTAGTTCCTCAGTTGGAAGAATTCATCTTCAGTGACATTCCATGAAGAAACGGTGAGTGCCTGGAGGGCAGGGCACGTATCCAGCAGATAGTACACACTGACAGCTGTGAGCGGGACCTAGTAAGAAGTAAAAATAATTGTTTAAGCAACAGTCATAAACATACTGTACATATAAACATATTAGCTGACCCAGGGCGGTGGGCGGGGTGCAGGGATGACCCGTCATCCAGGAGGTGCTCAGATGAGAGGAAGGGTGGGAGGGGTGTGGAGTGTATTTGGGGATGAAATGGGTGGGAGTGTTTTTATGCCTTTCCCTTTTTGGCTACCTCCCTTGGAAGGGGGAAAAAGCCTTGGTATATGTATGTATGTATGTATGTATGTACATATAAACATATACTAAAAGGCAGAGCTGGGCATGTTCCTCACTGCATTCCTAGGTGCATCCCTCGGTGTCCTGACTGACACATATATAGTCAGGACACTGAAGGACTTGCCTAGAATGCACCCAGCTCTGCTAAAAGGACCCTTCATCCTACTGAGGAGATGGCCAGCCAATGCAAGCATCCACTCTTCACTCATTTGTTGTCCCTTTTGTGTGGATGAAAAGCCATCCCATTCCCCTGCCTACTGTTTGGGTCAGAAGCAATGCAGCAAGACACAGCAACTTCATAGCAAGGCCGGACAGCCAAAGCTGGTTTACCCCTGACCACTTCATTTACATGGCAATCCTTCCCCCCCTTTTATCTTTCGTTACATCTCAGCTTTGCCTGGTTGTCTTTCTCTTTTTCCTTCTCATTCAATTTGTTCACCTTCAGACCTTCTCTACCTCCACTTCCACTTAACCTCTACTCGTTATTTCTCTTCCTCCAGATAATGATCTAACAATCCAATGCCCTCTTCCCTGAATACATTTACATCTCACACTCTTCCAATCCTCCTTCTGGGCACCACTGCATAGTCCATTAACACCCTCTCTATCATGCTCCCACTACTTTGGCCCATGTATACTTATGCTTGTCTATCTTCTTAAACACTGTGCTCATTATCATTATTTCTCTTTTAATACACATTTCTAAAATCTCTGCCATAGTTCGTTCCAGCCACTCAATGGTTCTCTACTTCTCCATCTACCTGCTATCTACTCTAACACTTAAGTTCCCCCATCACCACTTCTCCATCTACCTCCTCATCTCCTACTCTAGAAATAAGTTCCCCCACTACCACTATATTTACTTTCTCCCATGATTTTCTACGCTCACTTAAATAAGTGGAAGGGCTGCGAGCTAAATAAAGAGAACAGTTCTCTGTGTTCAGCTCACCACCCTTCCACTCATTTGTCTTCCATACTTCAACACTTAAATCCAAAACACTTTCTTCTTCACTTTTCTTGCTAACAGATTCATATTCACTCATAAAAACCCAAATCTCCCATCTTGATTTCACCTTTACCCATATTATCCTTGAAGACACTTCTCTCCATCCCACTATGCACTTACCTAACCCATCACTCATCAGCAATGCCACCCATTCCCTCCCTTGCTTCTGACACCCTACCCACCATGATCCTTAAATCCTACTCACCCCTTTTCATTTTTTTCATTTAATGCTAACTAATCCATACTTCTTCAGGAAGAAGAATAATGGGACATACACATAAATGTACCAAGGACATTTTTTCCCTTAGAAGGGAGGTAGCCAAAGTCAAAGACATAAATCCACTCACACCCATTTCATCCTCACATACTCCACTTCCATTCACCATCCCTCCCTCCCTCTTTTCTTGGCTCCTGGATGATGGAACATCCCTGCATCTCACCCACTGCTCTCAGTCACGAGCAATGCAGCAAGACAAAGCACATCCACAGAAAAGCTGCTTCATTCAATCAGCGAACCCCCCTATCTGTCTCCTCATACAAAAAGAGAAGATGGGGAGAAATCACTTTGGGCTGTGTCAAAATATCATTCACACATATTCCCTCCCACCCCATCCCCAACTCACTCCCTTCCATGAATCACAGCATCATCCATACACAACCATTCTCCCCCTACCCTTATCTTCGGTCTTCTCTCTTCCTTCCTCAACAGACATTCCCCTCTTTCCTAATACACTTTCTACTGCATCCTTCCATCTCATCCTTACTTGATCCCTTATATTCAGTCCCTCTACCTCTGCCTTCCACACTTCTTTTACTAATCTTTCTTCACTCATTCTTTCCATGTGTCCAAACCATCCCGATACTCTTTCATCAACAGGTCACTAAAACCTAAATATTACCTACTGAAAAATATGAAAATTACGGGTACAAAATATAATAAAAGAGCTCTTGAACCCCTATCTCCATTACAGTACATCACATAACCATAACCTATTATTATTCACTGAATATCCAAAATCCTTACATGCTCATCCGAAGCCAAGTCAATGCGTCTGGAGCAGGTCAGCGGGTTAGTGGCTAATACAGATCGAAGATAATCATCCGTCATGAATTCCATTTCTGCCTTAATGCACACAGCCTCAAGATGTTTGCACCACATCATGAAGTACTCAATGCACTCCCCTGTAAAGTCAATCATATTTTCATGTATTAATCCATTGGGTATTGTCACTGGCTCATCACACTTAACCTTTTCATTTTGTGTGTGTGTTACTTCCCTTTCTGTTAACTTACAAACAGACAAACAGGTGTGTGGAAATGTGCTCAGGTTATGAAATACTGTTTACTTACTACTGACAGCAGCCTCTTTCCATACTTGTAAATGCAAGTCTACAAGGGATTGAAAGTATTGGCCATTGTTTCTGAGCGCCTGGTCATCTTCAATAGTGCCAGTGGTGATGCGTAAAGTAGAAAGATTACGACACTGCTCTCCCACAAGCATGATATGGCAGTAGTTGACGCATTCACCTGGAATACGTAAAACTCAGTATACATTAACTTTTTCCTGTAAAATTATGAAAAAAAAAGTGCATACATACATAGCAAAGGCTTTTTCTTTTTATAAGGGGGGGGGTTAATTCAAAGCACTCACACACAATATATACTATTTACATACATATACCAAGGGCTTTTTTCCCCTTTACAAGGAAGGTAGCCAAAGTCAAAGACATAAATCCACTCCCATTCCATTTCATCCCCACATACTCCACTCCCATTCATCACCCCTCCCCTGTTGTAAGGGGTAAAAGGCCCTTGGCATATGTATCTAAATATACATATACTAAGTTTTTTCCCCCATACATGGGAGGTAGCCAAAGTCAAAAGGCATAATTCCACTCTCACCCATTTCATCATTAACCCCTTGAGTACCGGATGTGTATTTTGTGACACCCGCGTGTCACGGCTCAGTGCACCCGCCAGGAACCGAGCGTGCTCCCCGTGACACGCACGTGTCACAGTTATAAGCTGTGTGTATTGAGGGCTCTCAAGGCCTCGGTTTCTGTGTTATTTCTACCCACGTGGTGGCAAGTGTCTGTGTTTACAAACATAAGGCTCCAGCCATTCATGGGACGGTTTGAAACGTTTGTTTACGTAAGGTTGACGGGTCGGTAACGAAGGGGTTAATACATGTACTGAATATCCATCTAGTAAATAATACTTGCTGTACAATGTTGGGATCTTCAATGGGGATCTCCCTATCTATATACCAAAGATTCTTCCCCATTATAAGGGAGGTAGCCAGCCAAGGCATGCACATACCCCCACCCTTCACCTCTTTCCCTTTTATCATAGTTTCTTATTAGATTACTACATAGTATCAATGGGGATACACACCACAAATGCTTTAGGAAGTATGGCAGAACATGAAAACACTGCATAACATACTTATCACTAATAAGTTTCATGAAAATACTCAAGAAAAGATTTAACTACTCTGACCTATGAACAAGACTATTACAAACTATATTTTGCATAAGAACAATAGAATTTAAGGATGATCATGGGGAGAAAAGAATTGAAGGCAGAGGGAGCGATTCAGTCTCTTTCTCGTGGCTAACTAAATGAGTAATTACATAAAGCTGGAGGGGGACAGGAGAGGAACATAAAATAAAAATTTATTTACAGTTTAACTGAAGTGTTGTTAGGGAGTGTGCCAGCCCAGTGATGGCAGCTGAAAATCCTTTTCCGAGTCCTGCTGACATTTCAACCTCAAGGGACCTGGAAGAAAGCACATATATCATATAGAACAAACATTTCAAAACAAAAGTTAATGAAATATAAGCTCTTTCATTACAGATATATACTTTAAAAGATTTTGTCTAGCTAAGGATTGGTACTGGTGGCGAGTGTAAGTACATAGTCTCCTAATTGCAGGTTCAAGTTCTACACTCTTGCCCCAATATTTCAACTTCATAAGGCTTAAGTAACAGCACTGGCCAGACAACAATACAAAATATCTTCCTTGAGTGACTTAAGGATTAATCTGGTCGATATTGCCAGTTACCCGGAAGTCATGGGTCTCATTCAAATGAGACCTGGGGCAACGGACAGACTAGTTGTCTTGTAAGTGTGGGACCATTTCCATGTCACCAACTTTTAGTAGTTGAAAGGGAGCAATTATCAGTTGTCAGACATTCGTGTGTGGAAAGGAGAAGGGAATAAAACTGAAGTTGAAAGAGAGAGAGAGAGAGAGAGAGAGAGAGAATCTTGACCCTAGACCAGAAACTAAGTGTCAGCCCCTCAAATCAACACCTCCAGATGTGGTCAACATGTTGACAGGTTTTGGAGATGGGCAGCAGATACACTTTGATCATCATCTTCCTAACCCACATCTTCAGGTATCAATTCTTGGTTCCTGGATCTAATCTGAATTTAAATAATCTTACTTGAGATCTCCAATGCGAGGTAGTGCCAATAGTCTTTCATCTTCTACATACAATTTGGCAAATTCAATATTGGGGCACATTTTCCCAATCCATTCAATTTCTTCTAAACAGGGCTCAAACAATGCCTGGAAAAATTTATTTTTAAAGAGTGATAGAGACAATTTTGAAGGTACAATTAATAAAGGTAACTAATAGGAGATTATGATAGATTATATAGTACTTACAATATACTAGGTATGGTCAATTAAAGACTGACTTATCAATACAGCGAGCATCTCCCAATTTTAGTTATCTGAACATACCTGAGTTTGGTCAAAGTAAGTCAATCTGAACATCTTCCCTTCTGCTTTCTTGGAATGTCTTAATCGACTTAGTACTGCACCCAACTGGTCAGAGAGCAGTTCTTTGATAAAAGCTGCATGAAGAAGAACAAACTGAATTGCTTCTGGGGTAATCTCCCAGCACTTATAAATGCCTAGTCTTTGAAGTTTTTTACAGCCGTTGACGAGAGTTTCAATCCCAAGGTCCGTCACCTTGTCAGATATGGACACATTCACATCACATAATTCTTTGCAGTTTTCACTGACTTTGGTAAGAATCTCATCACTGCACTTGCTAACCATGTTCAGTATAGTAAGATTTTTCATCGACTGTACTCTCTCTAGAGTTATGTTTCTAATGCCCTCGTTAATAGAACCAGGAAGTCTCATGTTATAAAACAAGCCACTGAGATCCAATCTTTGTATTTGAGGGAGCAGGAGAACCTCCAAGCAGGTAATAAGACCAACAGCTCTTCTTTTTTGCCCCACAGACTGGTGTATTGTTTCGATGACTTTGATGATGATGTTCTCCACAATAAAACTTGGCAGCATGCTGATCATTGAAGAGATAGTTTTGGTTGTGGCTATCTGTCTCTCAGGATCTGGATTTGATTCCTCCAGTTTTACCTAAAAAAAATAATAAAATTTTAAGATTTACAAGAATAAGTGGTATACACCCCATAAAAGTATAATAAAAACAACAGAAAAATAAGAATGTCACAGGTCTCACCAGTACAACAAATGAACTGAAAAAGTTACAACTACTGAACAAAAGCACATATAAAACTATACAAAATAATGATCAATCAATCCATTGTCCTAGGCCTCTCATGTAGAAGACCCATAGCTCTCAGATAACCAGCAACATCCATGAGATTGGCCCACAAGTTACTCCAGGAAGAGATACTAATTTGTTGTCTGGGTAGGGCTAAAGTAGGGCAATGTAAAATGAGGTATTTGGTCTCTTCTGTGTTTTGTTTGTATCTAGAGCAATTTGCATCTGTGGCAGGGCTTATTCCATGCTTGTGGGACTGGTAAAGTAAGAACTGGATGCAAGAAAAATGTCAATTGAGCATAGAAGAGGGAGTGCAAAAGATACGAAAACATGGAGAGTGGTTGTAAATGGATAAGGAAATTATACATATACCAAAGGATTTTTCCCCCTTTATAAGGGAGGTAGCCAAAAAACAAAGGCATAAAAACCACTCCCACCCATTCCATCCCTATCACACTCCACTCTCTTCCCTCCCTCTTATCTTGGCACCTCCTGGATGACGGGTCATCCCTGCATCTTGTCCACTACTATGGGTCAGAAGCAATGTCGCAAGGAAATCAAATGAGTTAAATGAATTTTCTTCTTGTCTGCTTCATACATTCTCAAGTGAATGGGGGCGGGGGAGTGCTATATAATGAAAGGTTTACAAGCTCTGAGTGTCAGACCCGGCTGTCCTAGTGCTGTGTCTTACTACACTGCCTCTCAACTGAGCAGTGTCGCAGGATACAGGGATGACCCTTCATCCATGAGGTGCTATGACACAAAGAACAACAAATGAATTTTTGGATGGATGTGGGATGAGTGTAGGTTAGGTGTATGTTTTGATTTGACTGCCCCTCTTGTTAGATGGAAATGAATCTTGGGCCTAATCCAGATGTGGCAAGTCAGTCCCTTGAGGTTGCACTGGTAGATGGTTCTATAGGTGGTATTGAAGTTGGAAACAGGCACTTGTCATATGATCACCACTTGTCATTAAGCATTGTTTCAAAGACCAAACTATTCCATACTAAATTACATACCCACCCGACATAAAATGAAAAGAGAAACTCCTTCCAAGATACAAAGGATTACAAAGGAGGAGCATGCCAATGGGAGACTTTTTGGTCCATAACTAGGTTGGATGGAGAAAAACAAAAAAAAAAGATAAGCAAATAAATAAATATGATAATACTATAAATAATAAATGAAATAAATAAATAGGTAAAGTTAAATAATAAACAAACAAGTAATAGTAAATAATAATAAATTGAGATATATAATAATAAATGATAATCAATTCAATAATAATAAACAAACACACAAATAACAAATAAAGAATCAAACTACACCATATACATTTACTTTGAAGTCACTATCTAATGCTAAAATAATAAATAATTATATATGATAATCAATCCAATGTTAATAAACAAACAGACAAATTATAACAAAGAATCAAAATACACCATCTACATTTACTTTCAAATCACCATCTAATGCTACAACATTACCAATACTAAACTGGCTTGGAAACTGACATTGTACGATTTAGATGCATTTACCACAAAAAAATATTAAGACATATTTTGAACTACACAATATTCTACAAAATTTCTTTAGATTTATTTATGGTTCAACTTAGTAGGTGTGACGTGATATTTCTGAGCCATGGGTCTCCTACAAGGAAGGAATAAGACAATAGATGGAATGACATTATGATTATATGAAATGGTAAGACTATATAAGATCTACAGTATCCCTTGTTAATCACTAATAATAAACACTACATGTCTTCAACAAGAGAGACCAGGTTCAATGGACTGAATCACTAATAATAATCTTACTATACATTAAGTGGCTACAGGCAGAGCAGCCATAAATTTGATGAAAAATACAGCAAAATTTATTCCAATAAAGCAACTATAAGCTGCCCTTTGAGCCCACATACTGACTTTCTTACTACTCTGACACAATTGTTAATAAGCTAACGATAAGGTTTTAGGGTCCACACATCAAGAAACGGCTACAAAGTCAAATACCCCAAATTTGTGAATCGTGACAGCCAGCACCATAAAGCAGTGGTGCTCCAAGGAATCCACATCTTTGTATGGCGCCATGTAGATGGTATTAGTCCGATGATAAAAACAACTGAAAACAAAATAAAAATAACAGGGACTTTGTAGTCCAATTATTTACATGGTTCATGCTGGTATGACGTCATTGCTACTTTAATGTCATTGTGCATTAATATCAATAGATATCCACCGTTGCATGATTCTGTACACTGAACATTACACTCTTCAATTATTAATAAGATTAAACTTGCCTTTTCTATAAAATGACCTTGTGGATGAACTTGTTTCAAAGTATTACAAAAACTTCTTTAATACTTCAAAGAATAAACTTATGGATATAACACTATTATATATACACAAGATCACCTACGACTGCTTGGTATGACCACTTAAAACTTTCTAACAAGTCTTAACTATGATACATTAGTATAAAATTTGTAATCCACCAATCCCGCTAAGCTTGAGCGTCTCAAAACAATGCATCCGATTCCTTGCCCCATAATTTGCAATATAAGTAAGAACGATGAAATTTAACTTTCCTCAAGAATATTACATATTTTGGCATATAAAGTAATAATATAATCTTTATAATAATAATTACATAAAAACTTTATGTAAACTTATACGAGCTATGATAAACAAGAAATATATATAGTACTGAGCAACTGAGTTGCAGTGTTCGAACAAATTTGTTTACATTTCCAACACAAAACGAAGAAAATATATATATATTTTTTTTTCTTCTATAAACTGCAATAAAATATTATTAATTCTCCATAGCACAACATTGGGTTCCATGCTCCCCATAAACCTTTTAGGTGTCAATATACTCTCATTTAATAATACGACGCATGAGGCAAGACGTCTCATTTCTCTCTCTCTCTCTCTTTTTGTCTTCGCCTCATTTGTCTCTGTATTTTTTCTTTTTTATTCAACCCTTTCTTATATGACCTATCTAATAATATTGCATTATGCATTGTATTTCGTTATCTACCGATAATAAATCATCGCAAATCTCCACTGAATATATTGCAGGAAGAAAGAGGTTGTACCAAAAATAAATCTCACCATAAACTAAAACTTTAACAAGCAGGTAAGATTGTACTATCTCAATCTTTCAACTATTTACGAATAGTATGCCCAATTTTGTCACGGTTATTTTTGTTGAATCGTCATCGCCTGAAGGTCGTACTCGATCTCGATGTTGATCACCTAAAAAGTCGACTCGTGCTTACGGCCAGTGACCGTGCTGTCCAAGCAGAATCAAGTTTTTTATGATAAGCCAGGAATGGAATCGCAAGTGATAGCGCTGACAAAGTACTAAGAGAAACAGCATTTTAAAAGACTTCTTCAAGTGTTATCTATCTCATTAACAAAATATTTTTGTCTAAGCAATATATCTTTCACTGATCGAGCTAACTCCCATCATATGTTGCTAGGCCTGTACACACTGAGCTTCGTGAAGTGCCAAGACGTTACCCAACGTGTAGTTTCGAGGGTTTTTGCAACACGCCGCGTGATTCACGACGGTTCTAATTTCAAGTAGTGGGACAGTGCCCATCTTGACGCATACTAACCCCTTTCTTTTCTTTCTTTGCGGAAACCCAAAAATGACCGCTCACTGTCGGCATGGTTTGCGGGACAAGATTTGGACTTGGAATGGGGTTAGAATAAGGGTTAAGAGTGGGATCAGAATTAGAGTTAGGACTGGGATTTGGATCGAGGAGAAGGAGGTAGCGATGGGTAATCCTGTTTCTAAAAGTATCAAGACTGGGACTATTGACTACATGGAATGGGATATGATTTCACTCCTGGATGCTATTGGGGAAAATGAGTACTTGAATATATTGGTGCCTGTTTGGTAAGTGTGCTATTTTATGTTGTGACTGCATCTAGTTATTCGTGTATTTGTTGGGTGTAATTTTCTTTGTTTACGTCAACTAAATTGTCTGTGATTTTGTACATCATTTGTTGTCTGTGCATTCGTCTTCTTGTTTGATTCAAGTGGTCCAAGTTTAATGTCTTATTTTAACCTAGTGACTGATGTAGTGTGTCTGTAATCGCGTCTGATCCATCTTGATGCTTTATCTTGAGTGGACTCTAATTTTGTATATGTCATTGTTAGTGTATGGAACCCAGATGGTGTCGCAATTCCCTATGTGTGGCCGAACGAATGTCTTATAAGCAAGAATTTTGATGTTTGCGTTGCATCTCCTTAGGTTCCTGCGCAGGAATCCCAGGGCTTGCCATAGCCCTGATGCTGTTCACATGTGTGGGCCCACCTCATGACTGCTGAAATATGGACCCCCAAGTATTTGTGCTGGGAAACTATGTCCAGGTTTGTGTTATGTAGTGTATAGGTAAATTGGGTAGTTTGGTTAGTACGGGTGAATCTGATGTGGTGACATTTGTCAGGTCTAAACACCATTTGCCACTTGCCTTCCCAATTTTCAAGGGCACGTAGGTCATTTTGTAGTTGACAATCGTCTCTGTTACCTATCAGCCTATATACTAAACTACCGTCCGCAAATAGCCTAGTAGTAGAGGAAAGTGGTAGTGGGAGATCACTTATGTAAGAAAGGAAGAGAAAAAGTCTCAAGGCAGTGCCCTGGGGAACCCCATAAGTTAGAGGAACAGTTAAGGATTGACTACCTCAAGAACAATGCGCTGTTCTCGAGAAGTCAAGAGCGTCTTAATCCAGTGAAGAATTGGTACTCGTATGCCATAATAATCTATTTTTGCTAACAGTCGTTTGTGTGGGACTTTGTCGAAGGCTTTGGTAAAGTCCAAAGCTATGGCCTCTACTTGTCTAATTTTGGGGTTGTTAAGTAACTGGGATATGTTATGTGTTGTCTCTAGTAATTGCATCTTACAGGGGCGTTTTGGCCGAACGCCGTGCTGATTTTGAATCAGTATTTTATGCCTATCAAAGTGGTCCATTATATGTCTATGGATAATATATTCTAAATTTTTCCAGGGGGACTGTCATCGAATTTGAAAATTGGTGTCACGTTTGCCAAAAGCCAGTCACGGGGAAGAGATCCGGTTTGAACTCTCACCTTTCTCACCATACACCAGGTAGGGCGATGCTCTGTCAGCGATGATGCCTCACGAAGTCCCTCCACAAGGCCCTATCAGCATATAGCTGCACTCTCTCCACCTCCTCCATAGTTCTTCCTCATGACTCTATGGCTTGTCTGGTACCGTCTCTCTATCTCTTCCTGGGTCTTGAACTGTCTGTGAAAATATAACATGCAGGACAGGAGCAAACACACCAACATTGGCCTTAAGTATCCTGCGGGGTACATTGTCAGGTCCAGTTGTTTTAGTCGCGTCTACCTCAAATAGTAGATTTTCGATTTCTTGGCCGTTTATAACCAGGAGAGGAATTGTTGGGTGTAATGACGGTGTATGTCCGGAAGGTCTGCATCAAGATCTAAATATACCTAGATCTTGGTCTGCATGTTCTTGTGTAAAGGCAGTCTGAAATTGCGTGTTTAGTTCATGTGCTTTTCCATGTGAATGTGCAACCAAGGAGTCGTGTAATAGTGTTGTAATATCGGTAGAGCCTTGTCTGTGTGCTTTGAAAAAGCTGTAAAATTTCTAAGGGTTTTGTCTGTTGTTTGTGAAGAAAGTGGCGGTGTAACTAGTTTCGGCATGTCGCATTTCTTTCTGGAATATTTTGTGTGTGTTTCTGTAGTCTTTCCACTGTCTTGTATCGTTGTAACGTTTTGCTGCGTTGTATGCTTTTACTTTGTTTCTGTGTAAGGTCTGTAATTGTCTATTGAACCAGGGTGGTGACCAGTTTCGCGTAAGAGTTTTCTTTGGTATGTGTTTGTTCATAGCGTCTTGTATTACGTCCTTTAGACTGGGTCAGTTAGCTTCCACTGAATTGCCCATCGTGTTGCTGTCCAGGAAAGATTCCTTGAGGTCTGCTAAGTCTCGGGATATGACACTCATGTCGGCTCTGTTGTATAAGTAAATGTTCCTGTGTTCTTGTGCCTGCTTAGTTGGTTTAATGTTTGCATCACCTAGTATCATGTCATGATCGGTCAGACCTGGTACTACTCGTGTTTTTGTAATGAGTGAAATGTTCATGAGGAACAAGTCTAACGTGTTGGATGTAACTCCATGTCTTATGTTAGAGTTGCTTCTCATGACACTAGTCTATGTGCGTGTTGTTTCATGCATTGTTTGTGAGAATGTCTATAATTTTTTCTTGTAGTCTCTTGGCATCTATATCCGAGTGGACAAGAAACAACACTCTCGCATTTATATTTATTTATTGTTTATCTGGTCCTAGTCCGCCAGAGTGCTCTGTATGACCGACATTTTTTCTTAACTGATGCATAATATATGTATACAAAGCTTACACAAGAAATACACTCAGCCAAAATTAAGTATTTATATATCTATTACAGCAGAATCCTTACCTTTGGAACGTGAAGTGCAAGGAGTACAAGCGGGGGAATTTAAGAATATAGATAAATAAATAGAAATAAGAGGTGTAATTTTGGAAGTAAATAAAACGGAAAAGCCTCGCATCATGAACTGTGAACTGGACAATAAGGACGCACTTCCCCACCTCGACAATGTTCAGAGGTGATTGACGCGCTAGCATTCCGGCTTTCAGGTTGTCACAGTGTGAACACCACTACTAGGCTTTATTGTTAAATGTACTTTGTTGAAGGCCACCTATTAACTAGTAGAACAAATCACCATATCGTCTATAAGTTTCTTGTCCGAATTTAGGTCAATTTAAGCAATTTCCCCATCACTTAAGGCAGTGGTTACCAAACTGTGGGTAAATTACCCCCTGGGGGGGGGGGTAAAAAAAATTCGGGGCTAATGGAGGGCTGACAATTTTTTTTAAATAAAATCGAATAAAATCAAGAAAACATTACAGTACCCGGCATTAGGATTAAGGTTAACTTAGTACGTATAATTGTAAAACTAAAAAAAAAAGTTTGGGAACCACTGACAAGGAATGTACAACAGAGGATTCACTACCAATGTTTACAATTTCTTCAGTGTTCTTTTATTCTCACGGGATTACACCTCCGCCTGTCAATTCTTTTTAAGTTACCATACTATTGCTCCATTTTTTCTATAAAAGTTATGATAATATTCCATTAATAACTATATGATTTCAGGTGAACAAAAATATCATGAAGTGTTTTGATGGTAAACGGGCACGGGCGAATTGCCGGCAACAGGCTCATTTCTCCAACAGCTCTATTTTGTTTACATTGGTGTACAATTTCATGTGATATTTTATATTTTCATAATTTAATACAAAAATAATTTAAAGTTATTCTGGTTAATAATTCACTTTACATTGTTCGTCTTTTAGCTTATATAGTAATGTGGATTGTATTAAAAATATGAAATTTCACATCTGTGGATATATTTTTTTTCTAATTCTAACACAGGCTTTACTGATCTCGTAAAAACTCTTGACTGCTCTTAACAGCTTTCCTCCTATCCCATATATCTGCAATACCTCCCACAATGCCTTCTTGTCTACCCTGTCATAAGCCTTTTCCAAATCCATAAAGGCCCAAAAAACATCCTTACCTTTTCCTAAAGCTTTCTCACATATCTGCCTGACCACAAAAATCTGATCAATGCAACCCCTACCTATCTTAAACCCACACTGTTCTTCACCAAATACCCCCTTTGTTCCTCTACTAATCCTCTAAATCAAGACACTTCCATAAGCCTTCCAAACTACATTCGACAAACTGATCTCTCTGAAACCACTACACTCACATTTGTCCCCTTTCCCCTTGTAAAGTGAAACTACACAGACACTCCTCCAGTCCTCCGGTACTCTACCGTCTTTTAGACAGGCATTAGACCTCACCAGCCAGTCCACCATCACTTAAGGGGACCCCCCGCCCCAGATTTACGAAAAAAAAATGATTTTTTTTATTGCATAAATACATAGAAGAGCGCTTGCTCTACACCATGTTAAAAGATTTTTTATCGTACCGCCATTTTTAAATGGTTTAAAGGGCCTACGTTCCCTACCCCCGGCAGCCACGTGCTCCGCACCACTATTGTTTACATTCGTTTTGACCATGAAAACACCTCTTTTACTTTATTTTTTTTTGTTTGATGCACTTACAAAGTTTTCTCTTGCGTCTGGCATGCACGTGAGTGTGTGGTATGAGGAAACTCAGCCCGCACGACTACCAGTGACCTGACAGCAGGAAAATTAGCCCACTTGACCGCCAGTGACCTGATAGCCGTAGAAAGGGAAGGAAGTGTACGCTAGCTTGCCACGTTCACTAATTTGCCGTGTGTATTTCGCATTTATTTTTCAGTGAAGAGAAGTTTGAAGATATTAGCCATGCCTAAGCTTTCCAAACAAAAATCACACTTACAGAAGACAAGAACGTTGACCTTAGTAACGCAAGGGGAGAAAGAAGGAACCGCATCAACCTTGTTATCACCACCTCCGCCACCACCACCAGTACTCCCTCCAGCACCTCTCTCCCTGCCAAGTACACCCACATCCTCGTCTCTCTCATTGCCATCTACATCCTTGTCTCTCTCATTGCCATCTACATCCACATCCTCCGCTCTCTCCCTGCCATCCACATCCACAGCACCTGATCCTCCGTCCTCTATACCTTTATCAGACACGTTGTCTCTACGCAAACAACTGTTTGCTAACAAGTTCACATGAAGAAAAAAGACCGTTCCTGTCAATGATTCCAAAGGAGAAGCTAAAGCTGATCTGTGACGTCTACGTTGACCTGACGAAGATGGATCTGCTAAGCCGATGCTTGAGAGGACGAACTCAGAACCCAAATGAGAGTCTGCATTCCAAGTTGTGGATCAAGTGCAACAAAAGCAAGTTTGCTGGAATCAGAAGAGTTATATTCCTCTCTCAGGTCACTGTACTTGACCACAACTTTGGCTACAAGAATGCCTCCTTGTTGCAACACCTTGGGTTTAGAGTCTCAAACCTCACAGTGATGTCCCTAATGCAGCAAGAGCCTGTTCCAACACCAGAAAGAAAACCTAGGACAAAAAAGAGAGCTGAATCCCAGCAATCAGACTACCTTGCTGGGTCATTCTAGACCAATGACTCAAACTTTGCCACAATGAGTAAGGTGGCGCCTTATGAGACCCTCACTTTGGGTGAATAATATCCTACACTGTAGGAGGGGACAAAGTGCCTGAGTTACTTGAAAGATGCACAATCATGAAAATACAATGGAACCTGTTTTCAATTATTCTTAGGAGGTTCATGAATGTAAAATTTAGTAAAACTAAGAAAAAAAACTTTAACGCTCGTTTCTGAAAAATGTAAGTTTTTTAGACACAAAGTCTATCTCCTCCCTCAATTTTCAACCAATCTTTTCATATGAGGTCTCTATTGATAGCTAGATAAATGAAAAAAAATGAAATAGAGAGTTTTTTTTCATATGTTGAATAATTGTTTTTTAATAACGTGTCAAAGTTAAAATTTGTGTTTTTTTTTTTTTACAATTTTTTTTATATTTTTTTTCCTCGGCATTGAACAAAGATATAAAAAAAACTCTCTATTTTGTTTTTCTATATATGTAGAAGATTCATTTGCTATAAAATGAAAGACATCAAATAAAAATTGTAGGAGGAGATAGAATTTGAAAGAAGCCCAAAAATAGGGTATTTTTCATGTTTTTTATTAAAAAAAAAATAAACTACTGGTCAGATCTGAATAAAACTCAAGCTGTGACGGTTTTCTCAGACCTAGATATCACACAGAAAAAATCAGCAAGATCCTTCAGAAAAAAATATTTTGGGCGGGGGGTCCCCTTAACCTCCCTTTTTTAGACACTTCATGACACCCATCTAACTCAGGTGCCTTACCCGCTCTCATCATTTTAATAACTGCTTCCAAATCATCTTCATTTTCCTCATTCATCACTGTCATTTTCTTAGTCCTTCCCACTGTAACTACCTTTCCCTCCCTATACTCTGCCCCCTTTCAAATATTCCTATTGGGATGATATTCTATGAATATTTCCCAGACCTCACCGTACAGACAATTTGGCAGTTGCGCCTCTCCCCGTGCGGTATGCACGAAAAATCGTCTGGAATCATATCCTCATGCACCGCTGTATACACTGATGTATCCTTTTACCAGCTTAGCCTGATAGTGACCGGAGGTGCCGCGATGTGTCTGAGTACAACGGGCATGAGCCCATCTGGAACCAGCGGCAAGCGTTAAGAAAGGTAGCAGATTCTCAATGCACGTACTATGACAGGCCGGGAACTGTCGTCACTGTGGACATTCACTCATTCATTTTGTGTGTTCTAGTCATGTTTGTCTTCTTCTCACCGGCAAAACGGCCCCGTTACTTCAGGAAGTCTGTTTCGTCGGGAGGGGACAGGCCATGGCTTATGTTTTATATCATAATATATATATTCCATTGCATGTACACCCGCATAGAGTCAGCAATCCTCCCTGCTTGGCACACGCACACAAGCATATCGCAAACAAGAAACACGACTACACGCACAAACATCTACAAACGTTTTTTCTCTTACTGAAATTAATTTCATGTCTAACTTTCTCTACTACTGCATCTTCTCATTTCAGTTTTCCTACCACTAAAAACTTTCCATCTTTCTGACTGTCCCTACGACTAAGCCTCTGGCACCTTTCCTAACTTTGTTGATTGAGATGTTGATTAATAAATATCACCTTCAAAATTTCTTTACTTAAGCAATCTTTGACATCCAACTTTTCTGCCCATGCCTCTTGGGCTATGGTACAAGTCTTAATAAATATATCTAAAAAGCGCTCAGTGGCAATAGTCCCCTTCCATTAACAACTATCTTTTCATTTTCTTGCAGACTTCTCCTCCACTCCCACAAACACCGAGACTGCGCGAGCGGATTGTCTTTTCTAGGTAGTCCTAAGTCCACTGAAGAGGGCTGCAGTTAGCAGTCGAAATATATAGACTCCCCGTTTCCAGTCTTTTCTTCTGTTCCGACTGTGGTATTAGTTGCAATTAGGGAAATGTGTTAGCAATTAATATATACAAATAATTAAATGAATCATTAAAGGATTGAATACAGAAATAGATCAGTAACTAAGTATATTAAAGAAAAATCACATCCAACTCATGTGTGTCGGAGAAAAGATGAAAGTCATGGTAATCATTAGAACATTAGAGAGAAGGAAAAGGGACGTTAGACACACACACACAAAGGATTACAAAGGCGGAGCATACCGACAGGAAACCTTTTGATCCATATCTAGGTCGGATGCGAAAAAAAATCATATTAATAATAAAATAATAAATAAAAACTATAATAATGTAAATAACAAATAAAATACATAAACAAATGCATAGGTATAGTTAAATAATAAACAAACAGGTAAATAGTAAATAATAATAAATTGACATATAACTAATAATAAATGAAAATCAGACAGACAAAAGATATCAAAACAAAAACAAATAATATAAGATAAATTATAATCATTACAGCATCTTACTTAGGTATTTATCTAAATGATTCTTAAAGCTTTGAACTGAACTACATTGCACTACACACACACACACACACACACACACACACACACACACACACACACACACACACACACACACACACACACACACTTCAACGAACGGACGGCATAGAAGACGTTCTGAAGAAAATTGAAGTTTCGTGGATCCCAAAGCAAAGAGAAGTGCCTATTGTATTTGCAGGGTGGGGGGAAAATTGCTCGTGGGGTAGTGGGAAAGTAGGGAAAGAGGAGAAGGGGAGGGATTGCTGGGGAAATGGAAGGAAATGAGGAAGGAGTAGACTTGGCCCAGGCAGACAGGCGAAAGGTAAACAAACGACCCCCCGATCAGCTGAGTGACGATGAAATGTCTAATAAAAATGTAAAGATTAGAAGTATAGATAAGAGCAATACAGTAGAAAGTGATGAGAATATTTTCCAGGGATTTAAAGAGGGTCTTATCGACAAGACTAGAAGAGAAGGTCGATAAGATGATCGAGGACTTGGAGCGTAGGTTCGGTCATGTTAACAACATTCTACAAAGGGTTGAAAAATTGGAAGAACTAGAGAAGGCGAACAAAAACTTAACTGATGAAATAGAAAACCTGAAAAGACAGTTAAAAGAAGTAAAGGTGGAGAATGAGGAATTGAAGAGGAATAGTAAAGAAAACAGAGAGGGATGGAAGTCGATAAAAGAAAACAGTAAAGTTGCATTTACTGATATAATTAAACAGCAAATGAGAGAACAAACTGAAGACTCAGTTATTAAAGTGATGAGACAGAAGGAGAATATAGTAAGAGACTTAGCTGACAAAAAGAAATGTATAATTATATTAGGAATGGAAGAGAAACATAACCCAGATAGAAACTCAAGAACCAATGAGGAAAATGAAAAAGTAAGCAGTTTACTAAAATTAGTTCAGGAAGATGAACCAGAAATTATGAAGGAAATTGAGGAAAAATTCAGGCTCGGAAAGTATAGTACAGATAAGACCAGACAAATTAAGATTAAATTCAGGTCACAAACGACGGCAGAGAATATCTTATCCAAAACAGGGAAACTAGCAACAAGTGAACAATATAAAAAGGTATGGATAAAAAGGGAAATGAATAAAGAGGAAAGAGAGGAAGAAAAGCAGAAAAGACTTGAAGCTAAGAAAAAAAAAAAAAAAACGAGAGCAGAACGGAGTCAGAGAAAGAGAGATTCTATTGGAGAGTAGTGAATATGAAACTAAGGCAGTTCGACATACAAGAGAAAAACAAAAGGGAAACAGAGAACACAATGGAAGTGGCAGAAAACTAAGAGTGTCTTACACAAATATAGATGGATTAATAACAGGATTGAATGAGCTGAATGATTATTTGAAAGAAAAAGAACCGGACATAATGGGAATTGTAGAAACAAAATTAAAAGGCCCACTACCACCCAACAGTGTAGGACATGATGCATATAATTATTGGATTAAAAACAGAGAGAAAAAGGAAGGGGGTGGAGTTATGTTCCTGACTAAGAAGGATATAAACGTGAAGGGTGTCATATATGGAAAGAATACAGTAGAGATGATTATGATAGAAGTGGAAGACAGAGATAAGAAGAGCAGAAAATTTGTGATAAATTATGTGCCTCCGAAAACAGCCTCATGGGAGGAGAGTGAACATAAAAGTATGTTAGAGGACACAAAGATAACATAAAATAAAATAATGGAAGATGGAGGAAGAATAGTTATAATGGGCGACTTTAATTGCAAAGAAATCTGCTGGGAAGAAATGACAGTAAAGGGTGGAGACGGCTCATGGGGAAACGCTCTACTTGAGATGATTACTGACCATACAATGACACAATGGATACAGGAGAACACCAGGTATAGAAATGAAGAAGAACCATCGAGACTAGACTTAATAATTACATCTGAACCTAGAATAGTGGACAAGATTGAATATAAAACACCAATAAGTAAAAGTGACCACATATTGATTGAACTGGAACTTAATGAAGAAAAATATATGAAAAGAAATGAGCAATATAGAAAAGGAAGAATGATGTATGAAAAAACAAACTTTGATAAAACAAGAGAATTCTTTCAACAAGAAAACTGGGAAGAAATATACAAAGAAGAAACAACAGTGGAAGAGAAATGGAATATTTTGACAAAAATTTACAAAAAAGGAGTGGAAAAGTATGTCCCAAGACAAAAACAAGAAAAAGAATATGTAAAATGCTGGTACAACAAAAGTTGTAGGGAGTTAAAAGACAAAAGAGACAAAGCCTGGACCAGATGGAAAAAAGACGGAAGACCTGAAAAATGGAAAATGTATACCGGTTATAGAAATGAATATGTACAAACGTGCAGAGAGGAAAAGAGAAAATATGAAAAAGATGTCATAGAAAAGTGTAAAGATCAACCAAAACTATTCTACAGATCTGTAAACAATAAACTGAAAAACAAACAAGACTTGGAGAAATTAAGACAAGAGGGAGTTGAATACACTGAGGAAATGGAAATGGCGGAAATTATGAACAAACATTTTAAATCAGTGTTTACAAGGGAGAACATACAACCTGAAGAGAACGAATGGAAAGAGAAAGTCCCCCCCATGGAAGAAATAGAAGTAACAAAGAATGAAATATTG
>NC_134802.1:41767985-41782985 GCF_046742065.1 Oratosquilla oratoria | reverse complement strand
CCTTGCTTGTCTAGCGAGTTTAGTATTGCTATTTGTTCTACCGAGTAAAAGGCCTTCTCGTAGCCTACTAATGCTAAACACAGAGGTATATTTTGTTTTGTAGTTTTCTCAATTGGTTGGTTCATCGCCTGCAAATGGTCTAGAGTCGAATATCCGCTTCTAAAGCCTGCCTGTGCTCTTGGTTGGTTTCCATCTAAAACTTGACTTATTTTATTTGTAAGGACTTTGGAGAATACTTTATATACATCTGATAGCAAGCTAATCGGTCGATAGTTACTAACGTCCTTCTAGTCTCCTTTTTTTATAAAACGAAATCACTATAGCATTGCACCACGCATCAGGAACGTTTTCCTGTCGTAAACACTGGGCTAATTTAATATGAACTAATTTCCCTGCGTCCTTCAAAAGATCTATCGATATACCATCTTCCCCAGGTGCTTTTCGCTTTTCCTCGTTTCATATCTTTTAGAACAAATTCTACTTCTTCCTTTGTAATTTCTGGTAAACTACTAACGTTTACACATGAATTTACTGATTCAACTACGGTCTTCGACAAGTAAAGCTCTTGATAAAATTCTTCTACTCTTTTTACCATTCTGTCTCTGCATTTAATAATCTCTCCTTTTCTATCATTCAAACATACCATTTACTGTCTCCCTAAAGCATGTCTGCGCTCGGTCCCTTTAATACTTTGACTTTTCAGAATAGTTTCTCTTTCTTCTCATGTTTCTCTTTCTTTTCTCTGATCTCTGCATTTTGTTGATAAGCTTGTTTAGTTCTACTCTTTCTATATCGTCTCTCCCGCTTTTAATCTGCATGGCCCTTCTAATATGTATATGTATATATATATATATATATATATATATATATATATATATATATATATATATATATATATGCTAATAAGAACACGGGTACGTGTGTTCACTTATGCAAAGTAGACCACTTGGAAAAAGAACTAACGAAGCAGAGCGCTTTCGTATATTACATCTTCAGTGCAACAAGTAATTTGTTAAGTATCACAGAATTATTAAAAAGATTTAACGTAAAGGTAGTTTTTAAACATGATAGTACAGTAAAACATAAACTCATCAACAATAGTATTGAAATTAAAAAAGGATGCATTTATAAAATTCCTTGCAAAATGTGTAATCAATTTTACATAGGTCAAACTGCCAAACCCTTAAACATTAGAATTGAACAACACAAGAAAAATGTTAGGGATGGCAATCATTCTAGTGGTATATTCAAGCATATTGAATTAAATAATCATCCAGTTGATTGGGGTAATGCCCAGGCAATCTATTATACCAACAACATAATAGCAAGAAATTTAATAGAGTGCAGTTTGATTCATACCACCAGTAATCAAAATACCAACCTACATAAAGGCTTGTACAAACTTGATAATTTCATTTGTCAAGAAATTAGTAAGATAATATCAGGTAAAATGTAACCCAACGAATTGACCTAATGTCGCCCTATATCATTAGTAGAAACAGTGACCCTTTGCGACTGTGACCTGATGTCGCCCCACCATCGTAAGATAATTGACAATGACCTTCCGCTCTCCAGGGGGTAATTGGTCGCTACGCTTATTCAAACTGTCCTTGTTCCTTTGTATCATGTATATATTGTCTATGTATTCCTATCACTATGTACTTGTTGCACTGAAGATGTGATATACGAAAGCGCTCTGCTTCCTTAGTTTCTATTTCCAAGTGGTCTACTTTGCATATATATATGATATATATATATAAATATATGTATTTACACATGTATGTATATATATATACATATATATATGTATCAGGAAAAAAATACTTTTTTTCAGAGCCATTTTTATTTTTTTTAAATTTCACCAGAGCCATTTTTTTTTAAATTACCAGAGCCATTTTTTATACTTCCAGAGCCATGTTTTTGCAGGTTCGATTTCTTAACATGTTGGCTTCCCAGTTGAAACTGATCGGCAGACACAGCGCCTCTGTTTCCACTGGCAGTGGTTGGGGGTGGAAATGCACGACAAGCCTTGCAATACACCGTTAGAGTACCATCACTGCCCCGATCCACTTCAAGCCAATCTAGGTTCCACGAGCGTATAGTAGATTCATGCTTTACTGGTTTTCGTTTTCCCGTAGAGTTTGAATTAGGCTTTGCTGGTCCAGAAGCGGTTCCTGCCGTCAAAACACTCTCCCTCGATTCTGAAAAGACTGAATCTGAGGGCAAACCATCTTCACTCATCTTCACTCGCTTCACTAGAAATCGCTCCATGATGTACGATCATCGAAGGTTTGGCATGGACATGACGTACGAACGTAGACCTAGCTAGCTAACTAATCATTTCTTATTTTTGTATTTTTTATTCTCCCTCCAAAGATCCATATTTATGAACTAAATATATAATTATCAAATGTTCATATTTATATTTCAATTACTAACCAAACATTTGATTCTATTTTGTCTTCTCATAAATACGCGAACGAGGATATACATGGGATTTCCCAGTTTCCCTCCTAGGCCTCGAGCGAGTTTGCATATGTACAGTGTACGTATGCATGCGGTGATGTGGTATTGGGTATGGTGCATTGTACATGTAGTCAGCGCGTTGATTGGGCAGCTAGCTGCATGCAACCAATGAACTTCCCTGCATACAAGTACTATGCAATTCGCAACTAGCGACATTATGTAGCACGATAGTCGTGTAGAGTCTAGTCAACATGTACTAGTATACGCGCACATGCAGCTGATACAAAGCTAGGCTAGGTAAGCCATTGAACTCTAGTAGCTATACCGCGTACACATACGTACGTACATCAACATATTAAAGTTGATTGATGCGTTGCGTTTATGATATCGATTGATAATGCAATGATTGATCACGGGTAAGTTGTGTTTGCTCTGATCCTTTCATTAATGGTGATGGGATTCAGGGATTGCCAAATGATGGATAATGCATGAAAACGTTGAATCTTGCCGCGGGAGCGATTTTTTTTTGTCGCGAGAGCGACATTGTAACTTTCCCGAGCGAAATCGCTCGTCTCTCCCGTGTATTTTTTTTACCGGGTATATAGGCATATATATCTATACATATATATATGTATATATATATATATATATATATATATATGTATATATATATATATATAATATATATATATATATATATATATGAAAAAGGTGGAAAAAGAGAGTCACGGGTCTCGTTCCGAGTTTATTTCTGACCGGTTTCGCTTGTAGCTTCTCCCTCTTCCTCTGAAGAAGCTACAAGCGAAACCGGTCAGGAATAAACTCGGAACGAGACCCGTGACTCTCTTTTTCCACCTTTTTCAACTTGTCACAATGTCTCAACACACACACACACACACACACACACACACACACACACACACACACACACACACACACACACACACACACACACATATATATATATATATATATATCATATAATATGTGTATGTATATAAAAATAATGTAGCACATTGGCAAGATTGAACTTACAACCCAGTAACGGAAAATAAGATAAGAAATAGAAGATTCTGTATATTTCGACCACTCTCTGTGGCCCTCTTCAGCAGATAGATACAGTATGTACAATACAAGAATATACACAGCTAGATGGTGTACAAAAAAAGGGGACAAAGGTGGGAGGAGACTCAGGTCCCGTGTCTTAGGTGGGGGGATCGTTGATTGCTTGAGTATGGTCCAATGACAATCAATAAGTAAAAGTCAATAAGTTGTTATCTAGTGTCACTGGAGCAATTTCAAGCAACCAACGACCCCTTAATCTAGGGCACGTGACCTGACTCTCCTCCACCCCGTCACTTCTTTTGCACTCTATGTATCTGAATATATTCTTGTACTGTGCCTATTTTGTCTGTCTGCTGAAGAGGACCACTGAGAGTGGTCGAAATATACAGAATCTTCTATGTCTTATCTTATTTTCTGATAGTGGGTTATACGTTTAATTATGTATGTATGTATGTATGTATGTATGTATGTATGTATGTATGTATGTATGTATATATATATATATATATATATATATATATATATATATATATATATATATATATATATATATACACAGCAAAATATCACTTGAATACGTGATTCACATATCTACACAAAACATGAGAAAAGAAAGACCGAAAAATCGAACGTTTTCGTCTATACTGATATTTTCAAGGTACAGAGTATTAAGATGATAGTATAGATATGGAAAGAGGGAGACGAGGGGAGGAAATGTCATTATATGACATCCTACAAGTCAACCTTACGTGGTGAGGAATTTCCCGTTCTGACCTCGCACCTTACACTAATTCCATGTTCGTGAACTTTTTGAAAAAAATTCTAATAATAAATCTATCTAGCTTATACACCCCAGGACTCATATTCAAATCATTATCTATAGTAAGGATAATGAAACTAGATTCAATGATGTTCCTATCAACGAAAGATTCATTTGTTATAATCTTCCACGAGTTGTTCCAATGAAAGTCATTGTCATGATTGCTCACATGTCCAAAGAAAGCATTGGATTCTTGATTCGTCCTAATGCTATACATGTGTTGTTTCTTCCTGCACTCCAAAGTTTTTCCAGTTTGCCCAACATAACATTTGTTGCAGCTCATGCAAGGGATAGTATATACAAAGTCTCCACTGAATCCAGGTTGAATTTCGGATGAGCAAGTTCCGGGCTGTGTTGTTATTCTTGAATGCAGCAGTGATATCATACATTTCAAGAATACGAGGAAGTTTAGCAAAGTTTTTATGATATGGGAGAACAAGAAGATTTTTGCTACATTTTTTTTGGGTTCTTGTCATAGAGAGTTTTCTTGGCTATGTTCAAAGACACAACGATGAAATAATTCGGATACTTCAAGGTGAAACCCATTTCATAAATCTTATTCATTTTACTTTCCAAAAATTCAGAGTTACACACTTTTAAAACTCTAAGAAATATGAACGATGAGACTGATCTTTTTGTAAGTAGACGACTCGTCAGGAAGAAACGCTTCACCCCAAGTCCTCCATGTTTCCTTTGCCGTGTGCAACCTGTTCATATGAATATTAATTTTCATTTGTTCCATGATAGGTTGAACTAATTAACCCCTAAATATTAAATTCAAAACGGAATGGGAGAAAGGTCACCAGACCCCATTCTTGGCTATCTTAATCGTGTCTACGACAGAACGTCGAAAGACATTATGTCGAATGGTCAAAATGTCGACACGACAGATAGTTGAATGCGACATAATGTCGATATATGCATCATCTGAAATTTCGACATTTTGTCGCAGTCGACATTCTGTCGTTTCGACGTTCTGTCGTTTCGATGTTCTATCTTTCGACATTGTGTCATGCTTTGATCTTAATCAGAAGGATTGATGGTACCTTACTTTTCACAGTATTCAGGAAGCCCATCCACTCAGATAAAGTCAAGAGAAGCGTTTCTTCTGGTCTTTTTCTGAGGGTTTTCGGGATTTGTAGTCCCCAGTTCTTGGACCGGGAGACTGACTTCAATAAATCTTAATCAGTGAAGTTGGCCTTACTGGCCTGGCTCTTGGATTAAGCCAGGTAAGCCAGGTAAGCCAGGCTAGAGCCAGGTATTCTAAAACATCAGCTCCCACTACTCAACACCTCTCTCACAGAGACGTTTTAGAAGTCCCCTACAGCAACGCCATCAATCTTTCTGTTAATTCAATTCCTAAGGATTGTCTCATTTTTGCTTACTACTATCCTAAAGCAGTGCATAAGCAAATTGTGAACATTCACCAAAGGATTAGGGAAGTTGATTCTTCTGGAGTATATAGCTTACCCTGCCGAGATTGTGATCTGGTGTCCTTAGGCCAGACGGGTACAGACTTGAACACTAGATTGGCCGAGCATAAGAGATTCATCAAATATGGCCAAGAAAGTTCGGCTGTATTCCACCATGTGAGTCATCAAAACCACCGGATTGACTGGGATAAGGCCAAACTAGTGTTCAAGTCCAGTTGTGGTTTTAGGAGGAAAATAGTTGAGTCCGCCTTAATTGAAGGTGTCAATTTTAACATCTCCAAAGGACAATGGTCTCCGGGCTTTATCTCACGGTTAGCGGTGAGTCGCTTGGTCGGTAATTATCACCCTCCTGATCACCCTCCCCCACCCCCCACGCTTGACCCCGCGACTTTTCCTTAAGTGAGGTCATCTGGATCGTCATGTAAGCTGTACATGTTCCTGTTATATTCCCCTCCTTATTTCAAAGGAGTAGATATGTTTTACCATTTCGACTATCTTGTACTTTCCTGAAGAGGGCTGCAGCCGGTAGCCGAAATATAGAAGTCAAACCTCTCCCAAGTTTTCTTTTACTCTTAATGATAAATGTACATTTATTTGTCAGGGATGTCTTCACAACACGCTGACTTAGCTTACAATTTTTCATAATGTATTGCATGTTAATCACATTTGATCTAAAAATTGTACTATAGAAAGAGACAACAATAGAAATGTGATTTAAGGTGATTAAACCTCTTACTATTTAATTTCAAGTCAGCAAAAAGTCAACTAAGTTAGTTTAAAGTTTGCTTGCGTTCCATAAAATCATGCTAATATTTATGTTATTGCTAATGTAGCGCTAATGCTGATGCTATTGCTACTACTACTACGAAAATAATAACAACAATGACAATAGTAGTAATGGTTATAGTGAAACAATTCCCGCTATCGTCCCATATAGCACGGCTGTGGCACGTTCGACACGCACCCAGCCTCGTAAGTGTGAATGATCCTTTGGAAGTTTGGTAACAATGCATCTTCCTCCACAAAGAGATTGACGGCTGAGGTGAGAAAAACCTACTCGTAGAAGACCCGAATTAGCCCAAGTGACGCCGCGGAGGAGGAAGAAGACGAGGAAGAGGAGGAGGAAGAGGAAGAAGAAGAGGAGGAGGAGGAAGAAGAGGAGGAGGAGGAAGAAGAGGAAGAGGAGGAGGAGGAGAAGGAAAAGGAGAAGGAAGAGGAGGAAAAGGAGGAGGAAGAGGAGGAGGAGGAGGAGGAGGAGGAAGAGGAGGAGGCGTGGTAGTGTTCCGAAGCGATTCGAAGATTTGAAAATTGGTCGACGACGGTTGGACCCAAACGCTGACGGTTGCAGCTCGATAACGGTTGTAACAGACTCGACCCGCCCGTCGACTCGGCCAGGATCTAGTGGAAGAAACCACAGATGGAGGCAACAGGAGGAGGTGGATTTATTCCACTGTTGTCGACTCTGACGATGAAACTGCGACGGGAAAGCCAGCAGCCTTCGGGAGAGAGTTTTATTTTTCTATTTATTTTTTTCAGGACGAGGTCAGAGGCAGAAGGATGTATGAGTAAATTATAATTAAATTAATACATGAGGAAATAAGAAAGGTATATGGGTAAATACTTAAATGCATGAAAAAATAACATATCAATCAATCAATCATTCGATTAATCAATCAATCAACTAAACAAGTAAATAAACAAATGACCAAGTAAATAAATAAATACATGAATAGATGAACAAATAGATAAAGGCATAGATAATTAGTTAATTAAAACAAATGAATAGACAAATAAATAAATAAACAACTAGATGAACGAATAAAAAATTAGATAAATGAATAAATAAACATTCAGATAAGTCAAGAGGCTGAGGCATATTTCCCCTTTGATGTTTACTCGTGCATTGCGCGTTCGTCCACTACACCAGGTTTTGATCTACTCAGGTCGAGACGAAGTGAGTGGGTGAAGAGACTGTCGGACCAACCCGACCCCGTTCAACAGCGTTCATGTGTGAGATGGAAGAGCTCACGCCACGAGGCGCTCAGCTGTGATGCTATTCACTCGTAATTCTTCCTCTGAGCTCCGTTCAACCCAAATACCTCTCGATCCTCGCATCTGAATAGAGTCGCTTGGTGCTACAAGGAACAGGAATTCATAAGAGAGGGGATTTCCTCAACGGGGTGAAACCTCCCCAGTATATGAAGGATTTCTCTCAGGTGAATAAAATCGTTTGGCGACAGCAAGAATAAATGACTTTAGTCACAAAACGAGGCAGAGGAGTCAAGCTTAACCTTGTTTCATCGGGATGACTTCCTCTTCACTCACTCCGATAGATCTTGAACCTCAGGTAGATTCTGGTCTGCCAACAGTAATCCTCTCCATGCCCTTCGGTCGTGTGCTGCTTCCATCCAGGTTGCTTTATTTATTCCTCTTCTGTCCATTTCCGCATCCACACCGTCCATCCATCTCATTCGAGGTCTCCCTCTGTGTCTTCTTCTCTCTAGGTCTTCCTCTTCTGCTAAATAAAATCGTCTGGCGGCAGCCAGAACGAAACTTGTAAGCGAGAGGGTGAGGAGGCGGGAGGGAGAAGGAAGTAGCGAGGAGGGCAACGGGTCACAAGAGACTTATCAAACGGAAGAAGGAAGTATATGGAGTGAAATACGGCGTGGGGGTTTCGGGGAAATAATAACTGGTAGACAAATAGTCACCATCAATTTTACAAAGGATTACAAAGGATTACAAAGGCGGAGCATGCCGACAGGAGACCTTTTGGTCTATTTCTAGGACGGATGCAAAAAAAATCAAAATAATAATAAATGAATAAATAAAAACTGTAATAATGTAAATAACAAATAAGATAAATAAATGCACAGGTATAGTTAAATAATAAATAAGCAGGTAAATAGTAAATAATAATAAATCGACATATAACTAATAATAAATGAGAATCAAACAGACAAATGATAACAAAACAAAAACAAATAATATAAGATAAATGATAATCATTACAGCATTTTGCTTAGGTGTTTATCTGAATGATTCTTAAAGTTTCGACAAACATAGAAATCTGTTGGGTGACAAAATAGTCAGACAATTTGGGCTTGTAATATTTCGTTCCATTATTGCGTCAACCTCATATTTCATTACTGTGACAGCGTTGGGAATATAATTCTTCTTGCTGCAAGGGTGTCCCACTTTACATATGTCCTGGCTAATGCCAGAGGATTTTATTCGGTTTGGGGATCGACACTGTGGTGACAGTTCTGACTGTCTCGGTTAACTGTTTCTGTAGCGGTTTTTTTTCGGTTGACGCCGTCCTATTTCACTCGTCTTGCTGCTGGCGAGTTCTCTCGCTGTACCAAATGACTCCTTTTCGTCTTCCTCTGAGCTAGTTGATTTATCTTCGCGGCCCTTTCCTCGGTAGGAGAGGTCTTGTCACGAACGTAGTGCGCGCGAACGAAAAGAATGACGAAAAGAAAGAAAGGAAAAGATAAGAAAATAGACGGACCAACTCTCGACATGGAGAGACTCGCAGAGTGAGACTTTGTTCGTTGTCGGCAATTGGATGTCTCAAGTGGACAATTGGCCCCGATAAAGTACGTAATTTATCGAATCTGGAAAGTTTTCATTAGTTTGTGCCAATAAATCTTGCACCGGTCTGATTTAGGGCGGGAAATTGCCCGAGGGCGTGTAAAAACAGCCATAAAGAAAACCGACTGATACCAAGTAATAATGGCGGCCATGTTTTTAGTCGAGCAAGTTTGTCTGAAAAGGTGGGGTAATTTTTGAGATTCGTTCTCCTTTTCATAGCGCTGGTAATGCTCAAAGAGTTTTCAGCAATTTTGAGATTGTTTTTTTTTCTGTTCTGTGTAGTGTCAACTATTATCTTAAACAAGCTATTTTCACCTCCCTGATAGGGAAACATCGATCCTTGTTGACAATGGACTCTGACGTAAAAATGCATATTAGATTATCGGTGTTGATAGTTTACTGTCTACGCCTAATTAATCTCAGAAAAATGAAGACTTCGTTTCATAGTGATTTTGAGGGGAAATTGACTATAAACATATCCTTACGTCAGCGATTTTCATAATAGAATATATAGAAAAAGAAAAAACACTTGTCTTTGATGATTCATTCGGAGAGTAGATGAAGCCGACTTGACATCATATAAGCCGATTTGACGTCACGTGAAGAACGCCTTTGACAATGTTCATAAAGATCATATATCATACAATTTGCGCAATAACATTGTAAGTGAATATACCAGAATAACGTAATATTCCTGTCTTTAATTTTTTTTTTCTTCAAAAATAACCAACATAAAAATAGAAAATATGTCTAATCCTAAGAACGAGTTCCGGGTTCCTTTGTCGGCTGGCAAGCGTTCACAATGAAAATATTTAATTATCGCGTATATATTGTTTGTGTTTGAGTCCCTCATATATCAGGAGTTTTCAATTACATCCACTTTCAGGACTTGCTCCAGCTGTACTCAGCACACAATTGCATGATCGTTATTACATGCTCATGACTCGGGAGAAGTTTGAAATTGGAAAATAAGTAAGATTCAAGTGGAGGGTCGTGAGCAAGCAAGGCTGTACCCTTATGGCGCACTATTTCTACAAATTCAGTTAACCATTTCACCCTGACAACTTTATGCATTTTCAATTTGTCCTTTAATTATTCTAAGACACTCACTCCCCGATATATATTCATTCTAGCTATCGCCAGGCGATTTTAATCATCTGAGGGAGATCTTGCATGTACTGGGAGGTTTCACCCCGTCGAGACAATCGCCTCTCTTATGGATTTCTGTTCCTTCTGGCGCCAGGCGACTCTATTCGGCTGGGAGGAGCGAGAGATGTTTGGGCTGAACGGAACGCAGAGAAAGAATTAGGAGTGAATAGCATCACAGCTGAGCGCCTCGTGGCGTGAGCTTTTGCATCTCACACATGAACGCTGTTGAACGGAGTCGGGTCGGTCTAAGAGCCTCTTTTCCTATTCACTCCACTTCGACCACCTTTTGACTCGCTTGTGTGTTTATTTATTTATTTATTTGTCTATTTTCTATTATTTATTTATATATTTATTTGCCTATTTAGCTGAATTATTTGTCCATTCATTTGTCTATTATTTACTCGTACATCTTTCTTAGATGGATGTGAGAACTTGAAAACTGACGAAGACGATGGAAACAAAACTAAGGACTGCACAGAGGAGAATGGAGAGATCAATGATGGGAATAACACTGAGAGACCGAAAGAGAGCAAGTTGGGTGAGAGAGCAGACTAGAGTGAAAGATATTGTGGCGGCGGTAAAAGAGAGGAAGTGGAACTGGGCAGGTAAGTTAGTGCGAAGGACTGATGAGCGACGGAGCAAGTGTGTTACTGAGTGGTCGCCTCGAAATAGGAAGCGTGGAAGAGGGAGACCAGACAGAAGGTGGAGAGACGAGATTGAGAAGTTTGCAGGAGTGACGTGGCAGAGCTTGGCGCGGTTTTGTGAATCATGGAATGCTATGAGGGAGGCCTTTGTTCAGGAGTGGAGTCAGGACGGCTGATTTGATTGATTGATTGATTGATTGACATCTTTCTTCCTCCGCCTTCGTCGTCGTGAACGAGTCTCTCGCGAAGGGCGTCGGGTTTCCAGTCGCTGTTCCATCGACAGAGTCCACTTCGGTGGAAGAAGTCCACCTCCTCCTGATACTTCCATCTGTGGATTCTTCCACTGTGGATCCTTGACGAGTCGACGAGCGGGCCGAGTCCGTTACAACCGTTTTCGAGTTTGAAACCGTCGTCGTCTCGGTCCGACAGTTTCCGTCGACCAACTTTCAAATCTTCAAATCGCCTCTTCCTCTTCCTCCTCCTCCTCTTCCTCCACTTCCTCCTCTTCCACGGCGTCACTAGGACTAACTCGGATCTTCCACAAATAGTTTTTCTTACCCCAGCTGTCAATCTCTTTGTGGTGAAAGATGTACCGTTACCAAACCACCAAAGGAACTTTCACATATTTTCTTTTCTTTTCCCCCTAACTTCCAGAGGAACAGCCATAATGCCAGACAGTAGAGTCTTTGACATGACATTATCATTCTGACTCAGATCAAGCAGGAGCTTTCACACTTACGAGGCTGGATCTGCGTCGAACGTACCACAGCCGATGATGGGCGTTTTATCATTCTTATTGCTATTATAATTGTTATTATATTATCATCATTATTATATCATCATTATCATTATATCATCATTTTCAATGTTATCAGTTATTATCATTATTATTATTACAATTACTATCATCATCATTGTTATTATTACTATTATTATCATCATTGTTATCATTACTATTATTACAATCGTATTAATAGTAATAATGATAATGATGATAATGGTGATGATAATGATAATGATAATGATAATAATAATAATTATAATAATAATAATAATAATAATAATAATAATAATTTATCATTATTATTATTACTATTATTATTATTATTATTATTAATTACTATTACTATTAATTACTACTACTATTAATTACTACTACTACTACCATCATCATCATCATCATCATCATCATCATCATCATCATCATCATCATCATCATCATCATCATCATCATCATCATCATCATCATCATCATCATCATTACTGTTATTATCACGAGCCATTGGTTGCGCTGGTTCCTGTTTCTCAAGGGGTTCGGCCTTCGGCCTTTAGCTGGAATCATCAAATCTACACAGCTCTTACAGATCTATAGGACTCTACCTGATCTACAGGACTCCATCGCATCTACAGGGCTCCATAGCATCTACCGGATCTATAGGACTACACTGGATCTATAGGACTCCACAGCATCTATAGGACTCCACAGCATCTACAGGACTCCACAGCATCTACTGGACTCTATATTATCTCAGTATCTACAGGACTCCACAGCATCTAAAGGACTTCACAGCATATACAGGACTCTACAGCATCTACAGGACTACAGCGGATCTACAGGACTCTACAGCATCTACAGGACTACAAAGGATCTACAGGACTCCACAGCATCTACAGGATCCCACCGAGTCTACTGGATTCCATAGGATCTACAGGACTCCACCGGATCTACCAGACTTCACCGGAGCTACCGGAATCTATCGGATCTACCGGACTCCACTGGATCTACCAGACTTCACCGGATCTATTGGAATCTACCGGATCTACCGGAATCCACCAGATCTGCCAAACTCTACTGGATCTACCGTATTCCACCGAACTTGCAAAACTCCAGAGGATATACAGGACTCCACTGGACCTACAGGACTCCACTGGATCTACAGGGCTCTACTGGAGCTACAGGACTCCACCGGATCTACAGGACTTCACAGGATCTACAGGGCTCCACCGGATCTACAGGACTTTACCGGATCTACAGGACTCCATCACTTTTTTGACAAAATGTCACTATGTGCTTATTCTAGCAAATGCGAGATATTTGAACTGTCGTTTTTTTATATATATTAAGATTTTCATCACTGTTATTATCATCATTATTACAACTATCATTGAGCAATATTTTCCACATATGAAGGGCTCCCACTAACCAAAAATATATCTTTGTTGAATCTGCTGATATTCTGGCCAGACTTCCTGGAAGCAGCTCCCCTTTTGTAATTATATCTGGCTTTGCTATTATGCTGTTTAAGTTTGGATAATGAAGATAAATATTATAAGTTCTCAGCGTTCTTGCGTGCATCTATTCCTTCACATAAGACTCCTTTAAACAAAGATAATAATCTATTTTCTTTATTTCCATTCCCTCTTAAGTCCACAAGTCAACGGAAATCCTCGGATTTTATCTTGGTACAACTTTCGTCTGAATCCAAGATTAAAAAAGGATTCATAAATTCCGAGATTTCGCAGCCGCATCTCACGAAGGTCTGGGGGCCTGTCCGGGATGGGTCATCAGAAAGCAACCTTAAGGCCACTTACTGCCTCATTTCAAACATGTGTGGGGCTTTATCTCCCTGGAGAAGAGAGGCTGGGGGCGGAGAAAGGCGTGGGGGGGAGTTGGGAGTGGGGGGGAGAGGGGAATGGGGGGAATGGGGGGGTTGCCTAAACGGTCGAGACAATGGGTGCTTCCGCCGAGATGGGCAGTGTCCTCGATTACCTTCGGGCGTCTGTGATAACCGCGGATCACGAAATTCGGGCGAGGCTGGTTTCTTGCCGCGGGTTAGGTGACGAAGGGGGATGATTTCAGAACATTCACTAAAGGGTGTAAGGGTGGAAGATAGGCCTTCTCTCCTCTTATCTTGGAGAGCTCGAAGGAATATACTCATACATTTGGACGAAGACGAGTCGAATAGATACTCGGTTCCACATGACGCGCACATATGCGTGTGTGGACGCACGCGCAGACACAAATACACACGTGCACAAATATTCATGTATACATGCATATACATATATGTGCACACACACACACACACATACATATATGTATACATGTATATATATGTATATATACACATATACATATACATATGCTGTACATATACATATACTTATACATATACAAAAAGGATTCCCCCTTATAAGGGAGGTAGTTGGCCAAGGAATACATCCACCTAAGTCTATGTGACAAGACATATGAGGAAAGATTAAGAAACTTTCTCAATATTCTGAAAAACAATTTCATTCCTATTTTCTTCAGAGGCCGTCTGAGGGTTTCCACCAGTTGGTTCTATTCAGTTCTCGTCAAGTGATTTCTTTCACTGAGATGCAGGAGTTCCTTGTGGCCAACAAGACTTTCCGTTTCATCCATCTCCGTTTTCTTTCCACCTCCGTAGTGACGAACTATATGGATGTCATTTCCATAATAAAGGGAAGTAGACGATGGGAGGTGTAATCAGCTCGATGGAGTCAATTTTCATTATGAAAAGTGTGCACATTTATAGGTGTCTGAAGAGGAGGAGGAGGAAGAGGAGGAAGAGGGGGAGGAGCTTCTACTGAGAGAATCAGCCCGTCTGTCTATCAGCTTGAGGGTAGGAAAGAGGGTTTGTTGTCTTGAGCAGGTACTTGTTTACCTTATCAGAGCGTCAGTGAGTGAATCAATTTTCAATGTTTTACTTTATTCTAGCTAACTTGTCGCTCGTTATATTTCCCAAAAATAAATTAATAATTCCTATGACAATGCCTGTCAATAAGGTTCAGTGAGCTTATATGATTGTTA
>NC_134802.1:41742985-41745485 GCF_046742065.1 Oratosquilla oratoria | reverse complement strand
GAAAAAATAAGAGGGGAGGAGAGGGGGCTGGGGGAGGGGGCTGGTGAAGAGGGCTGGGGGAGGGGGCTGGGAGGGGGCTGGGAGGGGGCTGGGGGAGGGGGCTGGGGGAGGGGGCTGGGCGAGGGGGCTGGACAAGGCCGACACGAGTCCGCCTCCCTGCCTCGCTACTCTCCCCTCTAATCACATTTATCCACTAACTCTGCCTCCATCATCCACTCCACTTCACCTCCCTTTCCCTCCACATATCCCCCCCCCCTCTCCACCTTCCCACTCTTAATGGCCCTTCCTCTCCTTTACTCCACCTCCCCCTCCTCCTCCTCCTCCTTCTCCTCATCCTCTTCCATCCACTTCTCTCCCTACTTCTCCTCCTCCTCCTTCTCCTCCTCCTCTTCTCCCCTCCTCCTCGTCCTTCGTCTCCTCCTCCAAACCCTTCTTCCCCTCCTTCTCCTCCACCTCCTCCTTCACCCCCTTCTCCCCCTCCTTCTCCTCTTCCTCTTTATCCACTTCTCCCCCTCCTTCTCTTCCTTTTCCTCCTCCTCCTCCTCCTCCTCTTCCATCCCCTTCTCCCTCTCCTTCTCCTCCTCCTCCTCCTCCTCTTCCATCCCCTTCTCCGCTTCCTTCTCTTTCTCCTCCTCCTCTTTCACACCTTCTCCCCTCCTTCTCTTCTACCCCTTTCTCCTCCTCCTTCTCCTCCTCTTCATCTTCTTCCATCCCTTCTCCCCCTCCTCCCCTCCTTCTCCTCCTCCTCCTCCTCCTCCTCCTCCTCCTCCCCCTTTATCTCGTCGTCTGTTGGGACGGGACAAAAAATGGTCTACTCAAGTATAAAGCCCCAAACAAACCATTTATTTAAGGTTCAACGGGCGCTCGACCTTGGTAGCGGAGAGAGGAGAAATGAAAAAGAAGAAAGCAAAATGAAAAGAGAGAAAGAAAGAAGAAAGAGAGAAGAAAATAAAGACGAAGAGGAAAGTGACGGATAGAAATATTAATGATAATGCTAATAGTACTACTATTACTACTACTAATAATATTGTTTACACTATTGAAAATGATAATAATAATTACACTAAAATTATAGTGACAAAATATCTAAAATGATAAGAAGAAAAATAAAGAAGAAAGAAGAAGAAGAAGAAGGAGGAGGAAAATGAGAAGAAGAAGAACAACGAAAAGGAGAAGAAAAGGAAAACAAGGAAAAGGAGGAGAAGAAGGAAGAGAAAAAAAATAAGAAGGAAAAGAAGAAGAAGAAGAAGAAGAAGAGAAGAAGAAGAAAGAAGAAGAAAAAGAAGGAAGAGAAGAAGAAGAAAGAATAAAGAAGAAGAAGAAGTAAGACAAGAAGAAGAAAGAACAAGAAGGAAGAGAAGAAGAAGAAGAAGAAGAAGGGAAAGAAGAAGAAGGAAGGGAAGAAGAAGGAAGAGAAGAAGAAGGAAAAGAAGAATAAGAAATAAGAAAGAAAAAGAAAAGAAGAGGAAAAATAACAAGAAAAAAAACGAAAAATGAATTAATTTTGAGAAAAAAAGAGGAAGAAAACTGGAGAGTGTTTTCCTACATCAGGATCAGTAATTAGTTCTACTCGTTCGGGCAGAGAAGGGTGGAGGAGGGAGAGGAGGAGGGAGAGGAGGAGGAGGAGGAGGGAGAGGAGGAGGGAGAGGAGGAGGAGGGAGAGGAGGAGGGAGAGGAGGAGGAGGAGGAGGAGGGTAAGGGAAAGGAAGAGGAGGAGCGTGAGGGTGAAAGAGAGAAGGAGGAGGGTGAGGGAGAGGAAGAGGAGGAGGGGGACGGGAAGGAAGAAGGAGAAAAGGGTAGAAGAAGGAGAGGGGAGGATGGAGGTAGGGTGGAGGGGGAGGATGGAAGGAGAGGGGGAGAGGGAGGGAGAGAGGGGAAGGGGAAGGGGGAAGGGGGAAGGGGGAAGGGGAAGAAGAAGGGGAGAGGTAGGGTAGAGGTAGTGAGGAGGGGGAGGAAGAAGGGGAAGGGGGAGTGGAAGGGGGAAGGAGAAGGGGAAAGGGAGAAAGGGGTAGGGGGAATTGGGAGGAGGAGAGGGGAAGGGGAAGGAAGAAGGGGGGAGAGGAAGGAAGGGGAGGAAGGAAGGGGAAGGGAGGAGGAGGAGGAGGGAGGAGGAGGAGGAGGAGGAGGAGAAGGAGAAGGAGGACGAGGAGGAGGGAAAACGGGGAAGAGGAAGAAGAAGGGTAGAGATAGGGAGGAAGGGAGGAAGGAAAGAAGGGAAAGGGAAAGGGAGGAGGTGGAGGAGGTGGAGGGGGAGGAGAAGGAGGAGGAGGACAAGGTGGAGGAGTAGGAGAAGGAGGTGGAGGAGGAGGAGGAGGAGGAGGAGGTGTGGTCCTCTCCTAGAGGAATGGAATCGTCACCACTGAAGTGAATTAAATCGCCTGAAGGCAGCCAGGAGAGAAAAGGTAAGTATCACCCGGTATGGAAGGAAGATGCAAACCTTTTCATCACTTTTTGCCATTCTAACTGGCTCAAGCTGCCGCCAGGTGATTTTATTCAACTG
>NC_134802.1:41736478-41741478 GCF_046742065.1 Oratosquilla oratoria | reverse complement strand
CGCGGGAGCTCATATTTAGTAGGAGTCCATGCTACTCACATCTTCCCCTATTTCCCACTTTCTCTGTCATTTCTCATTTTTTCTTCGTGATGAGCCTGCCTCAGTGTAGAAGAAAATTCGATTGATGGCTTTCCTCTTCGAGTTCTATAGACAAAAATCCCGTCGGGTCATAACGGCCGGCAACGGTCGCCGGACTCTCTTTGGGAAGAGGCCTTCGATGGTCAAAGGTCTCTGTCAGTTGAGGAAAATAAATGTGTGTGTGTGTGTGTGTGTGTGTGTGTGTGTGTGTGTGTGTGTGTGTGTGTGTGTGTGTGTGTGTGTGTGTGTGTGTGCGTGTGTGTATTCACCTCGGATCTGCTGCAGCCTCTTTTCGAGACAGCCAGACACCACCCTACGGCAGTGAGCTCAGAGCTCATTATTAGCAGATCTCTGGTTAGTCTGAGACCACTCACACTCCACACCACCGGGAATGCAAGGTCACAACTCCTTGACTAACGTCCCGTACCTCCTCGCTGCTCGGTGAACAGGGGCTACACGTGTACTGAGACAAACCCACCTTGTCACCACCCGTCCGGGGAATCGAACCCCGGTTCTCCGGCTTGTGAGGCCAGTGCCTTACCAATCCGTGTGTGTGTGCGTGCGTGCGTGTGTGTGTGTGTGTGTGTGTGTGATTCACCATGGTCTTGGACCACGTGTTGGACTCATAATCGACAGCTATTTCCCTCTCGGAAGAGAGCTCAGAGCTCATATATGACCGGTCTATGGGTAATGCTGTGACCTTACACGCACACACACATCCAACTCCCCGTCCACGAGAATTGGAGTAACGATACTGAAATTATTTCAGCCATGGGCGGGACTCGAACCGTAGTGGCAGCCGGGAGTGTGTGTGTGTGTATACGTTCATATTTCAGATTCAATTCATGTCTTGGAGCTTCAGAACACATTGCTGATAAATATAAAAGTTTCCAATGTTGACTTGACCTGCCATCAGCAAAACTTCACAGAGCCTCTACTTGTAGCAGTAAAGTTTAATTTCAAGATAGATAGTACATTCTTTGCATTTTTTTTTATTTACGAAGAAGGGAGTGGATATTATATATCTTCAAAGCTATTCAGAGGCTATCACTTCCATAGTGGTTCTTTCTTTGAACTTATTAAGCCGAGAGAAACTCCCTCCGTCGAGGAGTCCAGTAAGAATAGATTTCTGTGAAGACGGTGTCATATCAGTGTCCAGATCAGACTAGGAGGAATCTTCCAGCTTCTGGTCTCGCTTTCAATTTACTTATCTATCTTTTTTTTTATCTTTTTTTTTTGGGGGTGGGGGGGGTAAAGCAATCAGCAGCCGAGGCAACTGCTGACTCATCGGATCGTCAGGACAGCTGTGCCGAGATGCTCTTAACTGCTGACCTTTGTCCCCGGTCACGAAGAGGGTAGGTCAATTGGCCCGTCAGTGATTGAAGACTCCCTTTTCCCGTGTTCAGTTCGTGGTACTGGGGAGGACTTCGCCGATGTCTCCGAAGTAGTACGAGGACCTCTTGTCCTTCGGGTACTAGGGGGTCCGGCCCGTGGCAACACGCCACTACTGTAGTGTCCCCTTAACGCATATAACATTTTTGTAAAATGAAATTACTGTAATTCAGAAACTATTATACGTGTCCGTGATAATCAAGTTATATATTGTAGATAATGTTGCCACATACTAGGATGGCCCTTGTAAGGTGAACAGCATCTGAGTGTGACATTGTTGTATAAATGTACAAAGTAATAAAATATTGATTGTATATAGTTTATGTCATGCCGGACGGAAATTCAATAATAAGTCCAAAGAGATTTGGAGTTTGATTTAAGTCTTCTCTTACGGACGATTACCATTTACCGAGATATGGTAACTAACCACATCAGGCCTCTCGGGCACAGTCTACGTTACAAAGTCACCCCAGTGTACCCTCCGGGACGGGCAGAGACTCTGAAGGTGTAATTGGAGTGGGAAGGGGAGTCTGTCAGCCCTGGAGTTGGAGTCAAAGAGACGAAAGGAGTCCGTTCGGTCATCAGACTCCAATTTACGCATCGAAGATCGAAGAACCAGACGAACGAATTCTGTAACTTCTTTTGATATTTGCTGCGTAAGGAAGAAGCTACCTTCCCAACCACTCGGCACAACAAAATCGGTTTTGTTTAATAAATTTCTACGTCCCCCCTCCCTTTCATTGTTTATCTTTTTTAATGGGAGGGATATCTATGTGTTTTAGCAACTTAATCATATGGGCTATTTCCCCCTCCCCCTGTTATTTGATTAATTTATTCACTTGTTTATCTGATCGTTTATTTTTTATTTTTTTGGGTATTTATTTTGTTAATATTTTTCAAGTGGTTTCTGTGTATGTATTTTTGTTATTTAGGCATATTTATTCATTTCTGTCTCTCTGTTTCCTTTTTCCATGTTTTGGTTTTATATTGTGCAGCTGGTTTCAGTGAACTGGCTGTTGGGGGATTGTGTCTTTTGCCGTTTGTTTAATTAATTACTAGGCTTCCCCTCTCCCTCTCTAGTTTTTTTAGATATTTGCTAGATGGTTGTGCTACTAGACACTCTTTTGTATGGGAATTTCGTCCTCCCTTTTTATTCTATTTGTTTATTAATTTATTTGTTTATTTATCAATTTTACTTTTTATCTTTATTTTTTGTTTTGTTCTGGGTGACGGGATGTAATGAAAGTATGACTGGATGGGTATTGCACAAAATGTTTTATAATTTTAGTTTTTATTATTATGTTTATGTGGCATTTTATTCTTATTATTATTTATACATTTTCATATATACATACATTCATATATATATATATATATATATATATGTATACATATATATATATATATATATATATATATATATATATATATATATATGATGAAGGTGGAAAAAGAAGTCACGGGTCTAGTTCCGAGTTCCTGAGTTTATTCCTGACCGGTTTCGCTCTATGCTTCTTCAGAGGAATGTGACTCTGGAGTGAAGCTGGCGGCATACATAGTCACTCCAGAGTCACTCCAGAGTCAAATTCCTCTGAAGAAGCATAGAGCGAAACCGGTCAGGAATAAACTCAGGAACTCGGAACTAGACCCGTGACATCTTTTTCCGCCTTCATCAACTTGTCACAATGTATCAGCATATATATATATATATATATATATATATATATATATATATATATATATATATTTTTTTAACACAAATGCTCCAAATGTAATGAACATTTATGCTGAATATCTAGTTTTTTTTATCAGTATATATACATAAGTATGTGACTATTTTCTATGACGTCACACGTTAGTTTTCTGTCTAAGGTGAAATGACGTGTTCTTGTTTAAACCATTGTGTGGCGAAGAATCAAAATGTTAAAAAAATGAAAAACAAATAAAAATAAAGTTACAAAAGAAGAAGAAAAAATAATATAAAAGCGTCTGGTAGGGCCTGAGAGTAGTCTGTTTACTTCTAAATGTCGATTAAGAATTTTATTTTCGATTTCAGTGGTCCTAAGTGATCACTAATATTTATCAACACTAATTACTTTTCGTTCAGAAAGGTCATAACTTAAAAAAACACTCGACAGTTTCTCAACGATAGCCAGACGATTTTTTGATAGTGCTCTTCTATCTCTCTCTCCTCCCTCTTCCCTCTCCTCTCCTTTCTCTCTTTATATATATATATATATATATATATATATATATATATATATATATATATATACATATATATATATATAATATATATATATACATATATATATATTATATATATAATATATATATATGCAAAGTAGGCCACTCGGAAAAAAAAACTAACGAAGCAGAGCGCTTTCGTATATTGCATCTTCAGTGCAAAAATGGTACTTTTTGCACTGAAGATGTAATATAGGAAAGCGCTCTGCTTCGTTAGTTTCTTTATTCCAAGTGGTGTACTTTGCATAAGTGAACACACGTACCCGTGTTCTTATTAGCATATATATATATATATATATATATATATATATATACACCAGAGCCATATATCATTCGTCTGTTATGTCTGAAATATCTACTCATAAAGAAATGATGACGTTCTTTTATTATTACTGTCGCTCGTTTCTCTGTAATCTGTCCTTTGCCGCCTTCATGACAGCATTTCCTTGATCCCTCTGCAGCGAGGGCAGCGAAAAGAATTCTTCCCTCGTGTTCTTATGCACGTCGTAAGAAACGACTAAATGGGACAGAGTGTGAGGATCCTTTAATCTGTATATTCCCTCTTCCAAACGCAAAGACAAAAGAGAGTCTGGAAGGAGAACTACGACCAGAACCCCAGTAATTGCTTCATTAAATGTGTGTGGATGTAGCACAGATGAAAGGAAAGGAGAAGATATTGGTGGTGCGTTTGTGAAAAGGAAATTGGACGTGTCAGCGATGAGTGGTTGAAGTCTCTTGTTTAAGTATGAAGGCTATTTCATTACATCAAACAACTACGATCAAAATAATTTTCTTAGAATATGAAGACAATTTTTTTGTGTATCTACGGTATAAAGATAACCTAAACCATTACTTTCATTGAGGAAATGGAGAAAATAAATGTGTCAGCGATGAGTGGTTGAATTCTCTTGTTTAAGTATGAAGGCTATTTCATTACATCAAACATGATGCCGAACGGGGGTGCATGAGGAGCGAAGACGAACGGGGAGGAACGGGTTAAGCTGTGGGTATATAAGCTGTCAATTATTTGTTTGTGTACACTCTGAGGAAGTCCTTTCAGGACGAAACGTTAGAAATAAAAACTCCAACGGTTCCTGGTGTTTATCTCACCGCCCTTCTACTTACATCAAACAACTACGATTAAAGTAATTCTCTTAGAATATGAATTTTTTTCTCGTGAATCTACGGTATAAAGATAACCTAAACCATTACTTCCATGGAGGAAATGGAGAAAATAAATGTGTTAGCGATGAGTGGTTGAAGTCTTTTGTTTAGGTATGACG
>NC_134802.1:41716478-41731478 GCF_046742065.1 Oratosquilla oratoria | reverse complement strand
GAGGAAGAGGAGGAGGAGGAAGAGGAAGAGGAGGGTGGTCATTGATCAAATGGCCTGACCTCTGGGTAATATAGTGACCTTATACCCACACATACACCCAGTTTCTTGCCTACCAGAGTTGGAGTGTCAGTTCGCAGTGTAGCGATGTTGAAATTTTCAGCCCTGGGTGAGAATTGAACTCGGATTGCTGAATTAGCGGTCGAGCGCGGTACCATCACACCATCGAGTGTGTGTGTGTGTGTTTCACCATGGTCTTGGATCACGTGTTGGGCTCGTGATCGACAGCTATTTCCCTCCCGGAAGAGGGCTCAGAGCTCATATATGACCGATCTATGGGTAATACTGTGACCTTACACGCACACACACACCCAACTCCCCGCCCACGAGAGTTGGAATAACGACTTGCAGCGCAGCGATACTGAAACTATTTCAGCCCTGGGCGGGATATGAACTCGGACCGTCGTAGTGGCAGCCGCGATCGCCACCACTGCGCCATCGAGTCGTGTGTGTGTGTGTGTGTGTGTGTGTGTGTGTGTGCGCGCGCGCGCGCATTTCTGAATCACTATGTAGTACATTGTGTGTTACGACAGAAAAAAATTACATGTTAACTGAAACATGAAAGTACTGTTGGCGGATACCATGGGGCCCCGGCACCCAATTAGGGCCTCTTGAGGCAACAATTGATAGGTCGGAACGCGCGGAATGGCTCGGAAAATAGAAATTGATGAAATTCCACGTCCAATGGCTTTTAACGAGTAAATCACGAAGTGGATCAAGATAGCTCCGGACCAGAAGGGCATCAAACACATCGTCGACTTCTCTGCCCTTTCAACACACTCCCTCCCTCCACACATTCTATTCCGACTGTCGCCAGACGATTTTATTCAGACGAAGGATGGTGCAAGGATGGAACAGGAACCCGGAGGGTCGAAAAATATTGAATCTTGTCCCCAGTTCGTCCCTCAGCTGAATAAAATTGCTTGGCGCCAGTCAGAATTGACGGTTTGATAATTCAATATATCAACGAGATGACCTTGTTTCGTTCTGGGTGACCTTTTTTCTTTTTTAGGTCATTTTGGCTGTCGTTAGGCGATTTTATTCATCTCATTGGTTAACCTTTTCGTTAGCAAAGAGATTAAATGTTTCGATGGGGTTTAAGAACTTACGGTGGTATTCTTAAAAAAATTCTTTCCTTATGTAAATCTTTCTCTTCCAAGGATTTATATAAGATTTACATAAGGAAAGATTTTTTTTAAGAACATCACCGTAAGAACCTTACGGTGGTATTCTTAAAAAAATCTTTCCTTATATAAATCTTTCCATTCCAATGACTTATATAAGATTTATATAAGGAAAGATTTTTTTTAAGAACATCACCGTAAGAATCTTACGGTGGTATTCTTAAAAAAAAATCTTTCCTTATATAAATCTTTCCATTCAAAGGATTTATAAGGACAGATTTTTTTTAAGAATACCACCATTAGTCATTTATTCTAGATGACGTCAGACGATTCTATTAATCTGAGGTTGATGATGAAACTCTCCTACAGAACAAAATTAGAAAAAGAAATAGATTTGCAAGTCTCACATCAAGTATAAACCTACATTTCATTTATCTATTTTTCTTTGTGTGTGCGTCTAATTGAAGACTAATTTTCTTCCTTAGATCAGTACTCTAACTGGCGATGTTACTCTATTTTTCTTGCTTAATAAGTTTCCCTCAAGTTAAAATGAAAAGAGTAGATCAAACGCTCGTTTCTGGAACGCGAGCCGAGCACGCTATACACTGCCCCACCTCGACATCTTCCACACACTCTGATGCTCTTCTTAGTTTGGGAGATGGATTATGTACCTTTCCCCTCCTCCCCCCTCCCCCCTTTCCACGCTCTCTTCACCCTCCTCCTCCTCCTCAATCTCATCCTCCTTTTCCTTCCCCTCCTCCTCCTCCTCTTCCTCCTTCCCCTCCTCCTCCTCTTCTTCTTCTTCCATCTCATTTTGCTACTTATTTATCATCACCTTCTCTTAGTCTTTTCTTTCCTTCTCCTCTTCCTCCTCCTCCTCCTCCTTCCCCTCCTCCTCCTCTTCTACTTCCTCCATCTCCTATTGCTCCTTATTTATCATCACTTTCTCTTGGCTTTTTCTTTCCTCCTCCTCTTCCTCCTCCTCCTCCTCCTCTTCTTCCTCCTTTTCCTTCCCCTCCTCCTCCTCCTCCTTCTCCTTCCCCTCCTTTTCCTCTTCCTCCTTTTCCTTCCCCTCCTCCTCCTCTTCCTCCTTCTCCTTCCCCTCCTCCAACTCTTCTTCTTTCTCCATCTCCTTTTGATCCTTATTTATCCTCCTCCTCCTTCTGTTCTTTTTTCCTACAGACATCTTTTTCACCTCCATATTTTCATGGTGTTGATCCCCTTCCTCCTCGTCGCCTTCCTCCTCCTCCTCCTCCTCCATAAGCTCCTCCATCTTTTCCAACTCTATATCTTCATCCTGTAGATCATTCCTTTTACCCTCCTCCTCCCATTCTCCTCCACCTCTTTCTCTTACTCTTCCTCCTCCTTCTCCTTCTCCTCCTCTACCTCCTCCTCCCCATTCTCCTCTACTTCCTTCTTTCACTCTTCCTCCTTCTCCTTCCTTCCTCCTTCTCCTCCTCCTCTACTTCCCGCTCCTCCCCCTCCCCATTCTCCTCCACCTCTTTCTCTTACTCTTCCTCCTTCCCTTTACTTCCTCCTACTTCTCCTCCTCTCCTTTTCCTCCTCCTCCTCCTCCTTTTCCTCCTCCTCCTCCTTTTCCTCCTCCTTCTTCCCCTCCCCCTCCTCTTCATCTTCCACCATCTCCTCTTCTGCCTCCTCCTCCCTTTCCTTCCTCATCCTTCTTCTACTCCTCCTCCTCCTCCTCCTCCTCCTTCTCTCCCTCCTCCTCATCTTTATCCACCTCATTTTCTGCCTCCTCCTTCTCCCCTTCCTTCCTCCTTATTCTCCTACTCCTCCTCTTCTCCTCCTTTTCCTTCTGCCCCTCCCCCTCCTCCTTTTCCTCCCCTCCTCCTCCCCCTCCCCCTCCTCCCCCTCTTCCTCCCCCCCCTCTTCCTCCTCCTTGGCCTTGTTATCTGGTGCATCACTTCCCTCCCGGCGGGTGCCGTTGCCGAGCGGAGACGTGGTCCGGCTCGCATAACTTACGACGCTTCTTCAGGCTCCTCCTCCTCCTCCTCCTCCTTCTCCTCCTCCTCCTTCTCCTCCCCCTCCTCCTCCTCCTCCTCCTTCTCCTCCTCCCCCTCCTCCTCCTCCTACCCCGTTCTACAATTTTATCACCTTCTCCTTCAGACTCTTCGTCAGCGTCGTCTTCGTGATCTCTCTCTCTCTCTCTCTTTCTCTCTCTTTATTTTTCTCTTTCTTGCTTCTCCATCTTTTGCTATCCCACTCGCTCCCTCTACAGCCCATATCTCTCTCTCTCTCACTCTCTCTATCTATCTCTTTCTCTCCATCTCTCTTTCTCCCCCTCTCTGCTTTTTCTTTTTCTCCCCTCTCTATCATTTGCTCTCCCACTCACTCTCTCACTCTCTTTTTCGTTCTTTTTTCTGTCTCCCTCTTTCTCTCTCTCTCTCTCTCTCAGCAAGTCTAGGAACACCGATAAGCCATAGTTTGCCCTGGCTATCTGAGTACATAGGGTAAGGGTGACTGCTTTGGTTGCTGCTGAACACCTCCTGTCGTATGCACCCTCTCACCTCTCGAAACCTGGGCGCATCTCCCTCTGGTATGTTATTTCGCGAAACTTACATCTCATTCTCTTTCATTTTTTCCCCTCAATCTTTCTATCGTCTTTTGTCTTTGGGAAATATTCCCGTTGTGTTCCTCCTTCCCCTTCCTTCCTCCTCCTCCTCCTCCTCCTCCTCCTCCTCTACCTTCTCCTCCTCATTTTCCCCTCCCCCTCCTCATCTTTCTCCACCTCCTCCTCTGCCTCTTCCTCTTCCCTTTCCTTCCTTATTCTCCTCCTCCTCCTCATTTTCCCCTCCCCCTCCTCCTCATCTTCCTCCACCTCCTCTTCTGCCTCTTCCTCTTCCCTTTCCTTCCTTATTCTCCTCCTCCTCATTTTTCCCCTCCCCTCCATCTCATCTTCCTCCACCTCCTCTTCTGCCTCTTCCTCTTCCCTTTCCTTCCTTATTCTCCTCCTCCTCCCCTCCTCCGTTTCCCTCTCCTCCTCATCTTCCTCCGCCTCCTCTTCTGCCTCCTCCTCCTCCCCTTCCTTCCTCCTTATTCTCCTACTCCTCCTCCTCCTCCCCCTCCCCTCTTCCGTTTCCCTCTCCTCCTCTCTTTCCCTCTCCTCCTCATCTTCCTCCGCCTCCCCTTCTGCCTCCTCTTCCTCCTCCTCCTCTCCCTCCTCCTCCTCCTCATGCGAATTTCTTCGTCTATTCTGTCTGCCTCTAAGAGTTTTATTTTTATTTTTGCGCGATCTGTTCTCCGTAACAAAAAAAAGTATCAAAAACACTTTGACCGCAGAAGATTTCTCTTTCTCTCACAACCACAAAAAATCACCTCGAGGGAGCCACAATAAAGCATAAAAATGACTTTGTGACAATAAGCTTCCCCCCTATGTTAATCGAGCCCCATGTCGGCATCTAGAATTATAACCATAGAGGGAGAGTTTCCGTTCTTGAAGGACATCGTCGGAGGTGTTCCATGACCCAGAACATCGATGAATTCCAGAAGTTCTTCAAAGTCGCCGTTTTCTTTCTTGTTTTTTTTTTTTGTCATTTCTAACCTCCCTTTTCCAATAACCTTCTCATCCCCTCTTCCCTTCCTTCCTAGCTATCTCCCTCCCTTTCCCCTCTCTCCCTCCCTTCTTCCCTTCCTCCTTTTCTTCCTCTATCCTTTTCCTCCGACCCTCCTTCTCTCCCTTCCTACCTATTACCATTTTCCTTCCTCCTTCCCTCACACCCTTCCTCCCTTTACCCCTCCCTCCCTTCTTCCCTTCTTTCCTTTCTTCTTTCGTCCCTTCCTTTCGATCTACCTTATCCTCTATTTCTACCTATTTCCCTCCCTCCCTCCCTTTACTCCTCCCTTCTTTCCTTCCTCCCTTCCTTCTTCTGTCCTTCCGTCCCGTCAATTCTTCTTTTATTACCTTCTTTCCTACCTTCCATTCCTACATTCCTACCCATTTCCCACCCTCCTTCCCTCCCTCCCTCTCTTCTTTCCTTCCTCCCTTCCTTCTTCTTTCCTTCCGCCCCTTCAATTCTTCTTTCATTACCTCCGTTCATACCTTCCATTCCTACATTCCTACCCATTTTCCTCTATTTTTCCTCCTTCCCTTCCTCCCTTTTTTCTTCCACCTCTCCGTCCCTTCCTCTCTACCTTCCTTCCCTCTCTTCTCAACTATCAACCTCCATTTTTACTCCCTCATTCTCTCTCCCTCTCTTCTTACCTTCTTCCCTTGCTTCCTGTCTTCCTTTTCTCTTTCTCCTTTTCTTCCTGTCTTCCTCTCTCCATTCCTCCTTTTCTTCCTGTCTTCCTCTCTCCATTCCTTCTTTTCTTATTGTCTTCCTCTCTCCCTTCCTCCTTTTCTTCCTGTCTTCCTCTCTCCATTCCTCCTTTTCTTCTTGTCTTCCTATTGCCCTTCCTCCTTTTCTTCATGTCTTCCTCTCTCCATTTCTCCTTTTCTTCCTGTCTTCCTCTCTTCCCTTCTTCCTTTTCTTCCTGTCTTCCTTCTTCTCTTCCTCCTTTTCCTTCTGTCTTCCTCTCTCCATTCCTCCTTTTCTTCCTGTCTTCCTCTCTCCCTTCCTCCTTTTCTTCCTGTCTTCCTCTCTCCCTTTCTCCTTTTCTTCCTGTCTTCCTTCTTCCCTTCCTCCTTTTCCTCCTGACTTCCTCTCTTCCTTCCTCCTTTTCTTCCTGTCTTCCTACTTCCCTTCCTCCTTTTCTTCCTGTCTTCCTTTCTCCCTTTCTATATTCTTCCTGTCTTCCTTTTCCTTTTCTCCTTTTCTTCCTGTCTTCCTCTTTCCATTCCTCCTTTTCTTCCTGTCCTCCTCTTTCCATTCCTCCTTTTCTTCCTGTCTCCCTTCTTCTCTTCCCCCTTTTCTTCCTGTCTTCCTCTCTCCCTTTCTCCTTTTCTTTCCGTCTTCCTTCTTCTCTTCCTCCTTTTCTTCCTGTCTTCCTCTCTCCATTCCTCCTTTTCTTCCTGTCTTTCTCTCTTCTTTTCTCCTTTTCTTCCTGTCTTCCTGCTTCCCTTCCTCCTTTTCTTCCTGTCTTCCTGTCTCCCTTCCTCCTTTTCTTCCTGTCTTCCTTCCTCCTTTTCTTCTTGTCTTCCTGTCTCCCTTCCTTCTTCTATTCTTCTTCCCATTCACGAATTCTCCACAATAGCTCTTAATTCCACCTCACCTTTTCAGTCTCCACCGTCTTCCCATCATCTTAGTGTACCATCCTCAATCTTCGTTCTTCTTCTTTGTCTTCTCCTTTTCACGTCTGATATTCTCTATTACTTTCTCTAAATTGCCTGTATTTCTTCCCATTGTTCTTCCACCTTCTGTTTCTTCTTTTATCTCTTCTCTTTCTTCTCCCCCTTTCTCTCTTTCTCTCTCTTTCTCTCTCCTCCCTCTCTTGCTTTTCAATCAATCCATCGTCGTTTTTTTGAAGTCCGCGTCCCTTCCCAACAAGTCATCAATTCTTTCAACAACAATTTTCGCTTCAATCACATCTTCCAAGTCATCCATTCCATTCATAACTTTTCCTTCCTTTTGGGTGCAACCCCTATTGTCACCTCCACCCCGTTCCCATTCTCCTGTCTCCTTCTTTTTATTGTTTTCATTCATATCCCTTCTTTTATGTCATGCATTCCTTCCCTCTCCCCCCTCCCCCCGTTCCTTGAACCCCCGTTTCTCTTTTGTTTTTTCTCCGTTTTGGGTCCCATTCTCCTCTGCCCCTTCATCTCCCCTCTTTCTCATTTGTCTTCGTCTTTTACCACTTCTTTTCAATTCAGTATTTTCTCTTCCCTTTCATTCCTCCCTTTCACACCTCTCTTCCCCCTTTTCTTCTTCCCCCTTCGCTCGTTCCCTCTACCCACTCTTCCTTTCCCCCTTTCTCCTCTTTATCTTACTCGCTGCTTCTGACCCAGGGCAGTGGACAGGGTGCAGGGATGACCCGTCATCTAGGAGGTGCTAAGATGGGAGGGAGGGTGGAGGGGTGTGGAGTGTTTTCAGGGATGGAATGGGTGGGAGTGATTTTATGCCTTTTCCTTTTTGGCTACCTCCCTTGTTGTAAGGGGGAAAAAGCCTTGGTATATGTATGTATGTATGTATGTATCTTACTCACTCAGCTACCTCTCCCCACTCTCCTCTACTCATTCTATGGTTGAGTAAACTCTCACTCACTCACTCCCCATAGCCTTCCCTCCCCATTCCTCTCACGCTTTCTTTCGTGTCGACTAACCCTTCTCTTCTAGAATTCGCTTTCTCCAATTTTTTTTCTTCAAAATTCCTCACCTTACCACAGATCTTACACCAAAGTCTGGAGCCGTTGAATTCAAATCCGGTATGGTTGAATTTAAATTCAGAAACGGTAAAATTTGAATCTGGAACGGTTGAAGAGGATGGGTAATCTGGAGTTATTGAATTAAAAATTGGACACCTCCAATTGGAAACTGGAATCGTTAACTTCAAAGCTAGAACCGTTACATTTAAACCCTGAACGGTTGAGTCCAGTACTAGTAGCCTTTACGTTCAAATCTAGAACCGTTACGTTTGAACCCGGAACAGTTGAGTCCAGTATCCGGAACTGTTACATTCAAATCCAGAACCGGAGAGTCCAGCACCCAAAACAGTTACATTCAAATAAAGAACCGTTATATTTGAACCCGAAACCGTTACGTTCAAATAAAAAACAGTTACACTTGAACCGGAAACCATTACGTTCAAATTCAGAAGTAAAAAAAAAAAAAAAAGAAAAAAAAAAAAAGAAAAAAAAAAAGAAAAAAAAAAACACCGTTACATTCAAATACAGAACCGTTACGTTTGACCACAAAACAGTTACGTTTAAATCCAGAACAGTTACGTTTAAACCCAAAAGTTAAGTTCAAATCCAGAAACGTTACGTTTGAACACGAAACAGTTTCTTTCAAACCCAGAACCGTTACGTTTGAACCCGAAAAAGTTACATTCAAATACAGAACGTTACGTTTGAACACGAAACTGTTACGTTCAAATCCAGAACCGTTACGTTTGAACCCGAAACAGTTACATTCAAATACAGAACGTTACGTTTGAACTAGAAACCGTTACGTCCAAATCCAGAACAGTTACGTTTGAAGAAGAAACCGTTATATTCAAATCCAGAACAGTTACATTTGAACCCAAAACCGTTACGTTGAAATCCAGAACAGTTACATTTGAACCCAAAACCGTTACGTTGAAATCCAGAACCATTGAGTTCAAATCTCTCCACTTCCTCTCTTCTTCGTGCTTCCGGTTGGCTCTCAGGAGCCACGAGGTCTCGACCCGAGAAGGTTCTGACCTCCTCATTCCTCCGCCCGTTCCTCAACATCAACCTCAACCTCCTGAAGAGCCCACGACACCATGAATATCTCATTTCTTCCCATTCATTTCCTCTCTGAGGACGTCTTATCTCTCGACATTTTATCACGTTTTTCTTCATATCCAGCTCCTCTGTTACCATTTCTAATTTCCATCTCACGTCTTCGGGGGCAGGGACGGTGGCGACCTAGAATTTCAGCTTCCTCGCCACATTCTATTTCCTTTCCTTCTTGGGCCTCTTCTCATGTCCGATAATCCTGGTAGGAAGCCATTCCTCTCTTTATCACTTATCGTTTTTTTATTTCACCCTTCTTCCTTTCCTTTATTTCTTGTTTATTGTTCATTTCTTCCTTCCATTCTCTGCGTCGGTACGTCATCAATTGCTTTCTAGTTTTCAATATAATTCTGCTCTGTTTTCTTCATTCTATTTTGCGATGATTGATTTTCGTTTCCTAACTCTTCCTCTGTTTCCTCTTCCTATCTATTTTCTTCTCTTTTGTATTTCCGTCTCTCTTCATCCAGTTTTTGATTGTCCCTCTTTTGTGTTATTTATTTAGTTATTTTTTATTGTTATTATTTTCTTTTTACTTGTGACGTCTTTTCCCTCCCCCGCCACCCTTCCCGTTTCGTTTTTGTCTTTTTCTATGTTCCATTAACTTATTCATTTATCTATTTATTTACTTACTTATTCATTTATTCATACATGTATTTAAATATTTATCTATTGAGTAATTAGTATATCTATTTATTTACTTATTTGTTTATCTATTTATTTATGGTTTCTTAGGATTTTATATGCCAGCAAACTTTGCGGAAAGTCTTAGGTTTTTGTCCACCACGTTTCCCGTTGTCGTTCGCCTTGCGTCCGCGTTTTCTTAATACTTTGCCCTTGTAATCAAACTCCACTACTTATTTCATAAGAAGAAGAAGAAGAAGAAGAAGAAGTAGTAGAAGAAGAAGAAGAAGAAGAAGAAGAAGAGGAAGAAAGAATAGAATAAACATAAAAATAAGAATAAAAACAAACGAACAGATAAATTAATAAACAAATGACCACAGACATATAAACAAAGAAATCTTATCCTATTCCTTTTCTTCCTATTCTTAATCCTCTCTGTCCTACTTCTTCTGCTAACCCACCTCTTCCTCCTTCTCCTCCTCCTCCTAATCATCCTTCTCTTCTCCTACTCCCTCTCTTCCTCCTTATACTCCAACTTCTACTTCATCTACCATTCTCATAAGCCACCTTTTCACTTCTCCAAGTATTCCCATGTTCTTCGTCCACGTCTCCGTCATGAACAGCCTCAGACCTCATATTCCTTTCGTCCTCCCATGACGGCTTCTCCATCTCCCTCTCGAAGTCCGTCTAAGGTCCCTCAGGCCCCATCCCCATCGTGCTAATGTCCGGATATAACTTTTTCACTTCGCTTCAGCCCGTCCACGTAATAGGCTCTCTTTTATCTGTGTTCATAGACTCGCACGCCCCTCTCAAGGGAATCCTCCGACATTTCTCATCTCCCTCAGGTAGCTCTTCCTCTGTACCTTGTCCTTCCTCAGATGGCTCCTCCTCTGTAAGATGGCAGAACATTTGTCTTGTGTCAGAAGAATTAGAAGAAGTTGAGGAGCCTACGCCGGAAGGTGCTCATTACTTGCGGCCGAAGTAATCACATTTGACTTATTATGCGCTTGGACTATTAGGGCAGGTATCAGTCACTGCTGGGAATCGGAGATCAATGCGGGATTCGAACCCACAACTAATGAAATGCGAGACAAGCACGCTTTTAATTAAGCAACCAACGCATTTCTATTTTCAACTAGGAAAAAATCATACTGCTATATCAGACGAGTAAAATGACTCGGTATTAGTCAGCATAAAATCTTTAAATTAGGTCACTGTGAAACGACACATTGACCCGTTCTTTGGCGTCAGACAAAGCCCGTCCTTTGGCACCAGAAGAAGCTCGTCCTTTGGCGCCAGAGAAAGACCGTCCTTTGGCGTCAAAAGAAGCTCGTTCTTTGGCGCCAGAGGAAGCTCGTCCTTTGGCGCCAAAAGAAGCCCGTCCTTTGGCGTCAAAAGAACCCCGTCCTTTGGCGTCAGAGGAAGCCCGTCCTTTGCCATTAGAAGAAGCTCGTCCTTTGGCGCCAAAAGAAGCTCGTTCTTTGGCGCCAGAGGAAGCTCGTCCTTTGGCGTCAAAAGAAGCCTATCCTTTGGTGTCAGAGGAACCCCGTCCTTTGGCGTCAGAGGAGGCCCGTCCTTTGGCGCCAAAAGAAGCCCGTTCTTTGGCGACAGAAGAAGCTCGTCTTTTGGCACCAAAAGAAACCTGTCCTTTGACTTCAGAGAGAGCCCGTCCTTTGGCATTAGAAGAAGCTCGTCCTTTGGCGCCAAAAGAAGCCCGTTCTTTGGCGACAGAAAAAGCTCGTCTTTTGGCGCCAAAAGAAGCCCGTCCTTTGTCGCCAGAAGAAGCTCGTCCTTTGGCGTCAGAGGAAGACCGTCCTTTGGCGCCAAAAGAAGCCCGTCCTTTGTCGCCAGAAGAAGCTCGTCCTTTGGTGTCAGAGGAACCCCGTCCTTTGGCGTCAGAGGAAGCCCGTCTTTTGGCACCAGAAGAAGCTCGTCCTTTGGCGCCAAAAGAAGCCCGTCCTTTGGGGTCAAAAGAAACCTGTCCTTTGACTTCAGAGGAAGCCCGTCCTTTGGCATTAGAAGAAGCTCGTCCTTTGGCGCCAAAAGAAGCCCGTCCTTTGGCGCCAAAAGAAGCCAGTCCTTTGGTTTCAGAGAAAGCCCGTCCTTTGGCGTCAAAAGAAGCTCGTTCTTTGGCGCCAGAGGAAGCTCGTCCTTTGGCGTCAAAAGAAGCTTGTCCTTTGGTGTCAGAGGAACCCCGTCCTTTGGCGTCAGAGGAACCCCGTCCTTTGGCGTCAGAAGAAGCTCGTCCTTTGGCGCCAAAAGAAGCCCGTCCTTTGGGGTCAAAAGAAACCTGTCCTTTGACTTCAGAGGAAGCCCGTCCTTTGGCATTAGAAGAAGCTCGTCCTTTGGCGCCAAAAGAAGCCCGTTCTTTGGCGACAGAAGAAGCTCGTCTTTTGGAGCCAAAAGAAGCCCGTCCTTTGTCGCCAGAAGAAGCTCGTTCTTTGTCGTCAGAGGAAGACCGTCCTTTGGCGCCAAAAGACGCCCATCCTTTGGCACCAAAAGAAGCCCGTTCTTTGGCGACAGAAGAAGCTCGTCTTTTGGCGCCAAAAGAAGCCCGTCCTTTGTCGCCAGAAGAAGCCCGTCCTTTAGCACCAAAAGAAGCCCGTTCTTTGGCGACAGAAGAAGCTCGTCTTTTGGCGCCAAAAGAAGCCCGTCCTTTGTCGCCAGAAGAAACTCGTCCTTTGGCGTCAGAGGAAGCCCGTCCTTTGGCACCAGAAGAAGCTTATCCTTTGGCGCCAGAAGAAGTTTGTCTTTTGGCGCCATAAGAAAGAAAAACCTCGAAGTGTCTCACCGAGGCAGATGATTCCCCGAAATGACTGTCACAGCGATCTCGAGCATCTTCTTCAACCTCAGTGCATACAGAACCTACTCGACTTCGAATGGCTGCCACAGAGGTGAATAAAATCGCTTGGCGACAGCAAGAATTAAAGAAAAAAATCAATCAGTATTATATGAGTTCTGTGAGGTCGATTGTCACATCGTGGTCAACGAGTTTCCCAAATAGGAGTAAATTGAATTTCAACTCATTTCATTAAAAATGAAAGTATCGTTGCACGCTTGGAATTAATAACTAGTTTCATTTCCGAAAGAGAGAATGAATGTAATTGGTACAACCGTGACTTTATTCTTTTATTAAGTATCAAAGGAAATTATAGTTATTACACATTAATGTGTAGCTTATGTGAGAATATTGCGCGGTACTGAGATTTTTCGTTGACCGTAAAAATTAATAAATGAATAAGTTGATAGATAAATGAATAGATGAACAAGTGAATAAATTAATAATTAGATAAATAAATGAATAAATAAATAGATAAATATATAAGTAAATAGATGAGTAGATAAATGAATTAATGAATAATAGATAAATAAATAAATAGATAGGTAGATAAATAGAAAAATAGATGAATAGATGAATAAATTAATAAAGAATAGGTAAGTAAATAGATAGGTAGATAAATAGAAAAGTAAGTAGATGAATAGATAAATGAATTAATAAAGAAGAGATAAGTAAATGAATAGATAGGTAGATAAATAGGAAAGTAGATAGATGAATAGATAAATAACTCAATAAAGATAAGATAAATAAATAAATAGATAAATAGAAAAGTAAATAGATGAATAGATAAATTGATAAAGAACGGATTAGTAAATAAATAGGTAAATAAATAAATATATAAATCAACAAATGAATAAATAATTTAATAAATAGAGAAACAATTAGATATATAAATAGATAAATAAATAGGTAAATTAATAAAAGAAAGGGGGGGGGGCAAGGGGTACCATGCAAATCACTTGATCATACCCGACTTTGCCTAGCCTGACCTAACTTGGCCCTGCCCTGACCTCATCAAAAGAGAAAGTACCACCCACTACGAAAGGTGGACTCAGTGATGGTCACTGACCACCACGAGGCTCTGAGCTTCAACCAAGGCTGCCACCTTTGCCCTTTGTGCTTCAGGGTCAGAAGGCCGTGGGAGCCGGGAGTAATATTTTCTGGGTTTTATGTCTTCATTTCTATTCAAGACCAGACCTCAAGTCCCCATCTTCTTCCTCCCGGGCCACCCCGCCTCTCCTCGTCCATCTTTCTTCTCCTCTTTCCCCTCTCTCTTCTCCTCCTCTCTCCCCTCTCTTTTCTTCTCTATCCCTCTATCCTCTCTTTTCTCCTCCTCTCTCTCCCTCTATCCTCTTTTCTCCTCCTCTCTCCCTCTATCCTCTTTTCTCCTCCTCTCTCCCCTCTCTTTTTTCCTCTCTCCCTCTCCTCTCTCTTTTCTCCTCCCTACCTCTATCCTCTCTTCTCCTCTCTCCTCCTCTTCTTTCTTCTGTGTCACTTCTCCCCTCTCCCCTCTTCCTTCTCCTTAGTCCTCCCTCCCTCTATCCTCTCTTTTCCTCTCTCCCTCTTCCCTATCTCCTCCTCTTCTTTCTTTCGTCTCATTTCTTCCTCTCTTCCTTCTCTTTTCTCCCTTCTTTTCTCCTCTCTCCCTCTTCCCTCTCTCTTCCTCTTCTTTCTTTCTTCTCACTTCTCCCCTCTTCCTTTTCCTTACTCCTGTCTCCCCTCTCTTTTCTTCTCCTCTATCCCCTCTTTTTTCTCTCCTCTCTCTCTCTCTCTATCCTCTCTCCCTCTACCCTCTCTCTTCATCATCTTCTCCCCTCTCCCCTCTTCCTTCTCCTTAGTCCTCTCTCACTCTAACCTCTCTTCTCCTCTCTCCCCTCTCTTTTCTCCCCTTTCTCTCTATCTTATCTCTTCTTTCTTCCCTCTCACTTCTCCCCCTCTCCCCTCTTCCTTCTCCTTAGTCCTATCTCCCCTCTCCCCTTTTTCTCACTCCTCTCTCCCCTCTCTTTCCTCCTCTCTTGTTCTCCCCTCTCTCCTCCTCTTCTTTCTTCTGCGTCACTTCTCCCCCTCTCCCTTCTCCTTACTCCTCTCTCCCCTCTCCCATCTGCCACTTCTCACCTCCTTATCTCATCTCTCCTCTTCCCTCTCTCCTCTCCCCTCTCTCCTCTCCCCTCTCTCCTCTCCTCTCACCTTTCTTTCTTCTCTTGTCTCCCCTTTCTCCTCTCCTCTCTCCCCTTTCCCTCTCCACTCTCCCCTCTCTACCCTCCCCTCTCTCCTCCCCTTCTCTTTTCTCCCTTCTCTCGTCTCTCCTTCCTCCTCTCTTATCTCCCTTCTCCCCTTTCCCTCTCCCTTCTCTCTTCTCCCCTCTCCTCTCTCCTTCTCTCCTTTCACCCTTATTCCTTTCCCCTCTTCCTTCTCCTCTCTCCCCTCTCTCTTCTCCCCTCTCCCCTCTCACATCACCTCTCTCCCCTCTCCCTCTCTCCTTTCTCCCCTCTTCCTTTCCTCTCTCCCTTATCCTCTCTACCCTCTCCCTCTTTCCTTTCTCCCCTCTTCCTTTCCCCTCTCCCTTTTCCTCTCTACCCTCTCCCCTCTCCCTTTCCCCTCTCTACCCTCCCTCTCTCCTTTCTCCCTCTCTCCTATCTCCCCTCTCCCTTTCCCCTCTCTACCCTCCCTCTCTCCTATCTCCCCTCTTCCTTCTCCCCTCTCCCCTCCCCCTCTTCTTTCTATCTCCCATTTAGTAGGTGGGGGTGGGGGTGGGAGGGGAAGAACAACGCCTAACAACCCACAGCGGGACGTAATTCCCTCCATTTAATTAGGTTGATGGAGGTTGGGAGGATCGGGATTGTCGTATATTGGCTTATGATTAACTCTCCACACTCCTTGTGGTCTGATACTCCCCTCCTCTTGTTCTCTATGTCGCCAGGTGATTTTATTCGTCTCAGTGACAAACCACTTCTAGGGGTTATAAATCAAGAACATAAGAACATA
>NC_134802.1:41703978-41711478 GCF_046742065.1 Oratosquilla oratoria | reverse complement strand
TATAAAATAAATGGTAGGCATTACAGCATCCTACGTAGTTGTTTATCTAAACGAATCTTAAAGCTTCGAACTGAACTGCATTGCACTACCTCTGCAGGAAGTTTATTCCATTCATTAACTACACGGCTGGCGAAGTTGTTTCTACCCACTTTCAAATTAAGTCTATTTCCTGTATGGACTGCCGAGGCAAATGGAAATTACTAGAGACTTTGTGATCACGATTGGATTTGAAGCCGACGATGCTACAGCTATGAATACATATCACGTAATGACACGCATATAACTTTGTAGATTTTATGCAAATTAACACCAGGAGATTTTATCCAACTCCGATATCATTCTATAACCTTGTATCTAACAATTTTTAATTTATCCAATTTTCTACTAAAGTCTGCCCAGAATTGAGGCTTTCTCTCTGTGTAAGAACAAATTTGGGTCAATAATAATCATAATATAGATATCATACGAACTCGGAATTGTTTTTGGCCTTCGGGAGGAAAAACAGAATCAGGTTTTATGGGGAAACTTACGATCGAAGTCAATAAATCTTGGAAAGGCGACGGCGTGGCCATGACGGGCGGGCGACAAGGCTTTCGTGACGTCATTCAGCTTCCGGTTTGGGGGTGGGGTTGGGGGAGGGTGGAAGTTAACGCATATAGAAAATCATGATATTGGATATCATCCTATGTTGTTGAATTCACGGGCAAAAAGATGATGATAATGATGATGATGATGATGATGATGATGATGATGATGATGATGATGATGATGATGATGATGATGATGATGATGATGATGATGATGATGATGATGATGATGATGATGATGATGATTGTGATTGTGATGGTGGTGGTGATGATGATGATGATGATGATGATGATGATGATGATGATGATGATAATGATTATGATAATAATAATAATCTATATATCAAAAAAATTTCCCCTTTACAAGGGAGGTAGCCAAATCAGAGGCACGTACCTATTCCTACCTATTCCACTCCCCTCCACCACCTTGTCCACCCCACCGCCCCCTCCCCATCTCATCTCCTCATGGATGACGGGTCGTCCCTGCATCCGCCAACTGCCCTGGGTCAAACGCAATGCAGCAAGACACAGTACACCTACAGCAAGGCCGCTTTACTTAATCGGCCACTACCTCTCCGTGCCCCTCATGCAGAAAAAAAGAAGGGGAGAAATCCTTTCGGGCAGCGTCAAAACATTATTCACACATAAACACCCTCATCCCTCCCTTCCTTACATAACAGTATCATCCATACACAGTCATTCTCCACTCATCCCTACCTCGTGCCTTCTCCCTTCCTTGCCCAACAGACATTCCCCTCTTTCTCAACGCTCCCTTCACCCCATCCATCCATCTCATCCTCGGTCGTTTCCTCAAGTTAACTCACTCCACCTCTGTCTTCCACATCTTTTTTACTAATCTTTCTTCACTCATTCTTTCCATGTTTCTAAACCATCCTAATAGCCTTTCATCAACCCCATCTCCCATCTCCTTTTCCGCTCTCGCTCTCCTCTTCACCTCATCGTTTCTCACTCTATCCAACCTTGGAACCCCTACCATACTTCTCAGACATTTCATCTCAAACACATTTAAATTTTTCATCTCTGCCTCTCTTAAACTCTAAGACTCTATCCCATACAATACCGTCTGCACAATCACTCCTTCATACAATATCCTCTTAGCATCCATTCCCAGTTGCCTATTTCTTCAACCGCCCAAGGCATTTACTTGCTTCTTTCAATCTACGATTTATCTCCACCTCCATTCCTCCCTTCCCTGCCACATGCGACCCTAAACACCTAAATCTATCCACTTCCTCCAGCCTCTCTCCTTTTAGATTTACTTCCAACTCAACTGTTATCCTCTACCCTCATACATCTCATCAATTTGCTTTTACCCACATTTACAATGAACTTTCTTCTATCGCATACCTTCCCGAACTCCGTCACTACCTCAATCCCTCCTCCGACCCTGCCACAAACGCAGTGTCGTCAGCAAACAACAACTGGCTCACCTCCCACTTTTCTCCGTTTTCTTTAACCATCTCCAGCTCCCCGCTCATTGTCCTCACCTTTACCTCCCGCACCAACCCGTCCATGTACACATTGAGCAGCCATGGCGACATGACGCAGCCCTGACACAATCCCATCTTTACCTCAAACCACTCACTCTCTCCATTTCTCATTCTAACACAGGCTCTACTAATCTTGTAAAAACTCTTGACTGCCTTTAACAGCTTTCACCCAATCCCATATATCTACAAAACCTCCCATAGTGCCTTCCTGTCCACCCTGTTACATTTTCCAAATTCATAAAGGTCCAAAAGACATCCTTACCTTTTCCCAATTCTTTCTCACATATCTGTCTTACCACAAAAATCTGATCCACGCAACCCTTACCTTTCCTAAACCCACACTGTTCTTTACCAATTACTCCTTCTGTTCCTCTCCTAATCCTCTCAATCAAAAGCTTCCCATAAGCCTTTCCAATTACACTCAACAAACTGATCCCTCTTAAGCTAACTATATTCAGATAATTATCATTAATATATATATACATATACATACACACACACACACACACACACACACACACACATATATATATATATATATATATATATATATATATACATATATAATAACAACAATATTAAAACTGCAATAATAATAGTGATAGTGGTAATAATAGAAATAAAAATGATGATGATAATAATAATAATAATAATAATAATAATAATAATAATAATAATAATAATAATAATAATAATAATAATAATAATAATGATAATAGTAATAATAATAATAATAATGATGATAATAATGATAATAATTATGATAACAATTATGATAATAATAATAATAATAATAACAATAATAATAACAATAACAATAACAATAATAATAATAATAATGATAATAATGATAATGATAATGATAATGATAATAATATTGATATTAATAATAATAATGAGAATAATAATAATAATGATAATAATAATAATAATAATAATAATAATAATAATAATAATAATAATAATAATAATAATAATAATGATAATAATGATAATAATGATAATAATGATAATAATAATGATAATAATAATGATAATAATAATGATAATAATAATAATAATAATGATAATAATATTAATAATAATAATAATAATAATAATAATAATAATAATAATAATAATAATAATAATAATAATAATAATAATAATAATAATAATAATAATGATAATAATAATGATGATAATAATAATAATAATGATAATAATAATAATAATAATAATAATAATGATAATAGTAATAATATCAATGATAATGATAATAATAACAATAATAATAATAATAATAACAACAATAATAATAATAATAACAACAATAATAATGATAATAACAATAATAATAATAATGATAATAATAATAATAACAAAAATAATAATAATAATAATAATAATAATAATAATAATAATAATAATAATGATAATAATAATAATGTTAATAATAATAATGATAATAATAATAATAATAATATTAATAATAATAATATTAATAATAATAATAATAATAATAATAATAATAATAATAATAATGATAATAATGATAATGATAATAATGATGATGATAATAATAATAATAATAATAATAATAATAATAATAATAATAATAATAATAATAATAATAATAATAATAATAATAATAATAATAATAATAATAATAATAATAATAATAATAATAATAATAATAATAATAATAATAATAATAATAATAATAATCATAATAATAATGAGGATGATAACAATGATAATAATGATAACCTGGACAATTGCCATTGGAATCTAGCACAGACTGTCAATAGCTGTCTCTCGTTTAATTACATACATATATTAACAAACCTCTTTTTCTGTGTCTGAACCAAACGCCTGATGACGTCATGTCGCCGATGTTGCACCCGTCGTTGTAAAGTCAAAATGTAAATAGAACTATGTATTACTGGGAGTGATTTCTATGCCTTTTTCTTTTTGGCTACCCCCCCATGTAAAGGGGAAAAAGCCTTTGGTATATGTATTTATGTATTACTGAATCCAACAGGTCAACGTAGTTTTCCATAAAAACTTTTAGTACGTCAAGGTATAAAAAAAAAAATCTTGTTTTCTTTACCTCAGTGACGAGTCCGAAGCTCTTCCTATGGAGCGTAACTTTTTCCCTTTTTAATAATCGTGTTTGTGTTTTGAAAGACCTGTTGACAAGGAAAGGAAGGTCGGTTGGGGCTTTGGGTCTGGGGGGGAGGGGAAGTGGTTTTCTTCTCGGACGGTCACGAACATAAAGGATGAAATCATATTACCTACTCCGGTGGATATCAGGCCTGACGGCCCATCACCGCTTTGACTATGCCTTTCCAGACGGCTCTATCCTCTTTCCAGTCCTCCCTTGGCGCCACTTTCTCCACGTCCTTCTCTATTACATCCAGCTAACTGTACCCGGGTCTCCATAATGGCTGTCTGTCTCCTGTACTCTTCCTTCCGTCACTGTTCTTGGTAGTTTGTCAGTCTCCGTTTCGACACAGTGGCCAGCCCACCGTGCCCTTCTTCCCCAACTTCCCTCCGAATGTACAGTCGGCCGGTCTGACCTCTGATTTCAACGTTATCCTTATGTCTCCAAATCCCTTGTTCTTCATCATATACTGGACCGAAGATTCTTCTTAGGATGTTGTTTTCGAAGTTTTCTGGACTCCTCTCTCTTTGCCAAGTCAAAGTTTACGTCTCGCAACTGTACAGGACTGTTGACTTTATTAAAATGTGTATTCTTAGCTGAGCTCTCCTGCTAGTAGCCCCACTCTTCATTACAGACGACAGGGTATGGTAGTATCTGTTTTTTTACAGCTATTCGTTCATTTATTTCCGAATCTAATTCATTCCTTTCACTGGCAATGGTCCCACCTTCTTTACAATCTAACTGGCTCTTGCTCTGGTACGTAATATCTGTTTACAACTTAGCTTCATCATTTCTGTTCTTTGATTATTGGACTTTAGGCCTATCTGTTCCGCTTGCTCTTTGGAATGCTGTAAAAATCTCGTTCATTTCTTCTACTGTCTCAGCCACCACATCCACATCATCGGCATAAGTGAGGAGGTTTATCTAACCATTGGAGAAATTAGTTTCCCTTGGATAGTTGTTGTTGTTGTTGTTATTATTGTTGTTGTTGTTGTTGTTGTTGTTGTTGTTGTTGTTGCTGCTGCTGCTGCTGCTGCTGTTGTTGTTGTTGTTGTTGTTGTTAACTAGACTGTCTGTCCGAGCAGTCCCGTCTCCCTAAGGAATACCACGGCCGAAACGGGCTTTTCCCACAAATCCTTTATGGAGTGTATGTTGTGTTGTTTGCGTGCGTGATTGTGTATGATGCTTTCTTCCATGACGTGTTGAATAGTATGGGGTGAAGTGTTACATCTTGGGCATTTGTCCACAATGCCTCCATAAACATATTCATAATCACATCACTCACTGCTCCATTAACACACGAAAAGACAACACATTGCTGCATGCCAGACCCCCTGATATCCGTCCTTCTGAATCCTCTCCCAACCTAACCTAACCTAACCTAGAGTTCACCTGGCGAGACTGCGATGCGGCCACCACCCTTGCATAGTTGATGCTCTTCCTGAGTGCTTTCTCCAGCACAAGGTTGAAGCATTGGTGACAGTATACATCCCAGCCTAAGTTCATCTGTGTATATTCCACTTTCCGTTTCTCTATTCTCGACACTTCCCATGCAACACGTTTTAGTAAGGGATATAAGTTTAACTGGACTATCTACCACTGCCTCATTGATAGTCTGTGGACGCTCTCATAGACTTGGTCTGGAAACTACAAACAGCTGATATGGAATATTCTTGTATTCGTGGTATTTCTCCATCATTTATGCGGACTGTGTGGATATGGTCAGTGGTTGATCTGTTTTGTCTAAACCTACACTGATATTCCCCCAGCTTTCGTTCTGCGTATGATTAAATGCGCTTCATGAGATTTTTTGTGTATACCTTGTAAAGCACACACAGGAATCTTATCCCACTACTATATACTTACTCCTTTATTACATAAATTCCTTTTTACCAAAATCCTTAAAATTAATTATGAAAAATATATAAGTTATTCGTCTAAGAATAATTGATGTGCCTTCCTCTAAGATTTCAAAATTAATAAAATCGCCTTGGGGCTAGGGAGATCAAAATCCTTTACAAATGAAAATTATCTATGTATAAGTACAATATGTATATGTATATGTATATGTATATGTACATGTACATGTATATGTATATGTACATGTATATGTATATGTATATGTATGGTATATGGATATGCATATATATATATATATATATATATATATATATATATATATACATGTGTGTGTGTATGTATATTTATAGGTATATGTATATACAAATGTCTATGCATATGTACATGTTTCTTGACGAAATATTGCCACTCCAGCAAACACTCACCATTTCAATAAACCCACACACACACACAAAAAAAAGATAAATGCGCGTGCTTGAGTAGGACGGGAGCCGAGGGTCGGCTCGCGGAGGATCCCGGGTATGCAAAAATCCATTGATTTCAGCTTTGGACAAACGGAGACGAGGGACGGAAGGCCGAAGGAAAATGACTGAGAGAGGGGGAGGGAGGGAGGGAGAGGGAGAGGGAGAGGGAGGGAGAGAGAGAGAGAGAGAGAGAGAGAGAGAGAGAGAGAGAGAGAGAGAGAGAGAGAGAGAGAGAGAGAGAGAGAGAGAGAGAGAGAGAGAGAGAGAGAGAGAGAGAGAGAGAGAGAGAGAGAGAGAGAGAGGGGGAGAGAGAGAGAGAGGGAGAGAGAGAGAGAGAGAGAGAGAGAGAGAGAGAGAGAGAGAGAGAGAGAGAGAGAGAGAGAGAGAGAGAAAGAGAGAGAGAGAGAGAACAAGAGATAGATAGATAGATAGATAGATAGGTATAGGGATAAAGATATAGAGAGATAGGGATAGAAAGAGAGAGAGAGAGAGAGAGAGAGAGAGAGAGAGAGAGAGAGAGAGAGAGAGAGAGAGAGAGAGAGAGAGAGAGAGAGAGAGAGAGAGCGAGAGAGAGAGAGAGAGAGATATTAAGTATTGATTCACGGCTTTGGCAACATCGGTCCGGCACAGGTGAGGGAATGTGCGTGGAAGAACCGGGACAGGAAGAGGTAAAAGGAGGAAGAAGAGGAAGAAGGAGGAAGAGGAGGAAGAAGGAGGAAAGAGGAGGAGGCGGAGAGGAGGATCGGGAAGAGGAGGAAAAGGGAGAGCGAAAGGGAAAGGAGGAAAATGAGAAACAGAGGGAACAAGAAGAAGGAGAAAAAGGAGAGAATGAGAAAGCGTGAAGAGGAGGAAGAAGAAATGGCGAGGATGAAGAGAAGGAAAGGGAAGAGGAGGAGGAAGAGGAAGAGGAGGGAGTGGGGAGAAAGAGAACC
>NC_134802.1:41686478-41696478 GCF_046742065.1 Oratosquilla oratoria | reverse complement strand
AGCTAGGGCACTAGAATGGAGGCTATTAATCCTTTACTGTTCATTCTAGATGTCAGGATATTTTATTCATCTAGAAATGAGCCGCCTAGAGGAAAAGAGATCATATTTTCAAAGCCGTTAGTTTCTAGTTCCTAGAATGGGAAAGTCACCTAGGAGATTTCTAGGAGGTGTAAAGCTGAACCGATATCAACTTCCAGGTATTCTAGTTATTAGATTTCTATGTCTCCTAGATGATGATATTACTAGATTTAAATTTTCATAGAAACAAAATTACTAGATTCTACCTTTCTCGGATGCCAAGGTCAGTTGATTTCAGATTTATAGTTTGAGAAAAAACTCACTGGATTCTAGAAATACAGAAATTTATTAAATTTTTCAGTATGGTCAAATCACTGGATTCCTAATTCCTGTTAAAAAAAAAAAAAAAAAAAAAACACTGGATCCCAGATCTCCATAGTGATAAAGTCACTATACTCTGTTGAATGGGTGTGACAAATATGAGACTCACTTTATGGCAAAATGAACATTCAGTGAGCTGAAAGTGTTGCAATGTAAGAGTGTCTTACTTTTGTATTGATTTATTTACCTATTTATTTATTTGTTTAATTAATCTATTTACTTATTTTTAGAACTCTGTCGCGTATAGAGTCCTTGTGGGACAAAGGTATATTTCGACACGTATGAGAAAAAGAAAAAAAAAAAAAATCAGTCTTTATGGCAACATCGCAATCCAATCAGCTGGAAGTGTTGCCATATCGGTGAGTTTCGCATTTCTGATCTCCGCTAAGTGCAGGGCCCCAGAGTAACAAAGACATAAGATCTTCCACAGACCTGAACAAAATCCTTTAGTTCTAGCCAGAAGAAACCTTCTAAAGTGTTTCACCTTAGTAAAGAAGGATCTAGAGACTATCCTAATAATCTACTTCCAATGCTGCCACATAAGTGATCAAATCTTTTTCAAACTGAATCAAATCGTTTGGCTTTAGCCAGAACAAAATATACAAATGATTTCTCTTGCCCAAAATGTCCGGAAACCAGCGTTCCCGGAACACCAAAAGTACCGGAAGAAGACGGTCCGAGTACGGATCTCGGGTAGGCACCCGACCCATCTCCCACCGTCTGTGGAAGGAGTAACGAATTGTGGAGCTTGTGGAGTTAGTGGAGTGATTATGGAGTGACGCTCGCGGCATAATGAGACGGGATTGGGATATGCATAATCAGGCCTCGTTTATAATAAAGCCATATGTATTCATACTGTATTCTAAGTGTATTCATGATCGCTATGATTACCCCATTTACCTTTTACGTCGGAGGGGGATGGGAGGAGTTCCTCAGATGAATAAAATCGCCTGGCGGCAGCTGGGATGAATGGCGAAATAAAAAACAAATGTAGGGTTGGCAGAGGAAAATTAGGTGTTTTTTCAGGTGAAGAAAATCGCCTAATTCAGTCAGAATACATATGAGGTGAGGATAACATTTTCAGCAGGGTGAAGCACTGTGTATAGACTTTGAAGAGGGTCTCGGTCGGTAGTGACCTCGTTCAGGTTAGGGTCCGTCTAAACCTGAGATGAATGACGTCTTCCCCCCCCCCGCCTAGTGACATCCACATTTTCATCTATTTGTTTATTAATTTTCATTTACTTTTATTTATTTTTATAAGATGCTCGCTGGCCGAACGGGTTAGGACGTCGTTACTTTCGGTAGAGGTCGAAGGGATGGCGGTTCGAACGCTGCCACCGGCGAAGTTGAACCAAGGGCATGGTTCATTTAACTCCACGCCACAAAGTCCTCTGTGAGGGTTACCGTCCTAGCCTCCCGATGGGGGGGGGGGGGGTTGTGACGTTAAACCAAATCATAATTTTTATTCATTTATTTTTTTTTGTCCGGGATTGCAACTGTGTGGACCTTATTACAAAATATTTCTTTAGACTGCCGGCATGTGATTTTATTACGGGACTGAGGAACAGAAGCTCACTTAAACGGTACGGGCCGGGATGGTGACCCAAATACAATAGGTCATTGCGATGACCTTTGACGTCACTTGTCTGACCTGACCTGATCTGACCTTATCGGGGACCCACAACCAATCGCTTGATCTCTTGCATCAGCAATGACTCGTCACCTAACCAATCATCCTCATCAATCATCAATCATTTGATAATCTAATGTCATCGAAACAGCACGTGGTCGCATATGTGGACGTTGGAGATGGATCGGGCGTCTCTCCGTAAGATTGCCAGAGATAATCCACAGTACGGGAGGCAAAGAAGTGTCAGGAGCAGTCATGCGCCGATGGAATGACTGATTGATTGACGAATTGACTAATTGATGGGATGCAGTCAATTCATCGCGAAATCAACTGTCCTCCAAGGAAAGGGTACGCCATCAATGTGGCGACACACTTCAGTGATTTTCTTCTGGGCTGAGGACTTGAGGTGATTTTATGCAGCTGAAGAGGAGGCGGACTCTATCCTGCAGATGATCTTCACCGGTCGAGACCCCTTTCAGGCCGGGGTCCGCTTATTCAACTGGATAAAAATCGCCTAAAGTCCTCAACCAGAACAAAAGATTTGAAGTTCGTCGTCGTGCTGAATAAGAGGATGAATAGGAGGAGAAGGATGAAAAGGAGGAGGAGGGAGGAGGAGGAGGAGAAAGAGGAGGATGAGAGGAGGACGAGGGGAGGAGGAGGGGAGGAGGAGGTGGAGGAGGAGGGGAGGAGGGAGAGAGGAGGAGGAGGAAGACGAAGAAAAGGGGTGGAATAAGAGACAGAGAAGGAAGAGGGAAAGAAGTAGAAGGACGGAGGGTGAAGGAGAGACGGAGAGGGAGGAGGAAAAGGAAGAAGAGGAGGAGGCAGAGGAGGAGGAGGAAGGACAAGTCCTATGAGTATGGACGAAGACATTGAAGCAGCAGCATCGTCTTTCTCTAAAGAGAACCATTATCGGATTTTTGAGAATTTGAAGAAAAAAAAAGTTGTGAAGATGACAACCAAGAGAAATGTAACTTCATAAGCGCCTCCCCCCTCTCTCTATCTCTCTCTTTCTCTCTCTCTCTATCTATGTATACATACATATATATATATATATATATATATATATATATATATATATATAGATATACTGTATCTTTTCAACCACATTTCACTTGATAGCGCAATGGGCTAAGTCACTGACACTTTGTTACGTCGGAGCTGAGTTCAAGTCCTTAGCTTGACCACGTATCAATTTCCGCATATATGCTTCCATCGAGTTCTTCGGCAGTCTCGACTACGATAGCATGGAATTAAAAGTGAATTGTGGTTGAAAATATGTTAATCTGTTCACTGGGGACCATTCAGTGTATGTGTATGTATATATATATATATATATATATATATATATATATATATATGTATGTATATGTATATACATATATATATATATTGCTAAACAGAAATGTAGTAGCACATTTGTAAATGACACACAGGAAACCCACAGTCGGAGAAAATAAACTTCGAATAAAGAAGAATCCTATATTTCGGCTATCAACTGTAGCCCTCTTCAGGAAAGAGGGCTACAGTTGATAGCCGAAATATAGGATTCTTCTTTATTCGAAGTTTATTTTCTCCGACTGTGGGTTTCCTATGTGATATATATATATATATATATACATACATATGTATATATATATATATATACATATATGTATATATACATATATATGTATACATATGCATATTTGCATATATATGCATATATATATATATACATATATATATATACATATATACATATACATATATACATATACATATATACATATATATACATATATATATACATACATACATATATCAACGGTTTTTCCCCCTTACAAGAGAGGTAACCAAAGTCAGAGGCATAAATCCACTCCCACCCATTTCATCCCCACATATTCTACTCCCATTCACCAACCTCCCTCCCTTGTTTCTTGGCTCCTCCTGGATGACGGGTCATCCCTACATCTCGACACAGCACATCCACAGCAAGACCACTTCATTTAATCGGCGATCCCCCTCTCTCTGTCCCCTCATGCAGGAAAAGAGAAGACGGGTTGAAATCCCTTCGGCAGAGTCTAAATATCATTCACGTATATATATATATATATATATATATATATATATATATATATATATATATATATATATATATATATATATATGTGAGTCGCATGCAGGATTCGAACCTACTACTATCGGCCTCCCGTAAGATTACCTTCACAGATCCTTAGACCACTACACCATCAGATGGTGTAGTGACCTAAGGCTCTGCGAGGGTAATGTTACGGGAGGCTGATAGCAGTGGGTTCGAATCCTGCATGCGACTATCATAAAAATTATCGGATTGATGTCGCTGTTACTGGCGAATTTCTCTCATATATATATATATATATATATATATATATATATGTATATATATATATACACACACATATATACATAGATATATATATATAAATATATATATGCAGAAGAAATCACTTGAACGCGTGAGACTAGTATGCAGACAACCCCCTGGGAAAATGAAAGAGATGAGAACGAGCGCTTTCGTCTATTCAGACAATGTCTGAATAGACGAAAGCGCTCGGTCTCATCTCTTTCATTTTCCCAGTGGTTTGTCTGCATATATATATATATATATATATATATATATATATATATATAAATATATATATATATGACCATAGTATTGATAACGCTCTTGATCTCATCTCCCAATGTGAAGTCTACTTCGTTCTTTGTTGCTCCATTTGGACTTCTCCAAGTCCATTTACAACCTACTCGCTTTTGGAAGAATGTATTCATTATTCTCAAATTGACCAAAATCTCGCCTCTGTCATTTCTCTCACCTACACCCAACTTCTCAATGCACGGCTCATTTCCCATCTTCCTCCCCACTTTAGCATTAAAGTCACCTATTACCAACGTTTTTTTTTTTTTTTTACTTTTTTCTTGATCCATTACTTGACTTAAATCATCATAGAAGGACTCAATTTTATGGTCTGAGCTCTGTGAAGTTAGTGCATGAACCTTAACTATTCTTAGAGTGCACCTTTTACACAGCCTAATCACAATCCAAGCTACCCTGTCTGATGAACTACTGAACTTGACTACGTTACCAGCAACCTCTCGGTTGATCAAGAATCCTACTCCACTAGATCTTTCTCCTTATCTTTATAGTAGAACAGATAGTGACTCTCTTGTAACTATATCAGCTTTTCTTCCGCTCTTGATGTTGTCTAGTTCTTCTATTATACTATCTAGTCTGTAATCTTCTGAAAGAGTTCTTACGTTTTAAGTATAGATCTTCATTTTCTTCATGCTATTCAATGTCCAAAACTTAGATCTGCTTAGACAGTGCTTACTTAGATTCGGTGGGACACTGCCAGTAAATACACAAAACAATGCGTTGGACCTTTCGGAGATGATGATCCAAAAGGAACATCTGTTTTTATATATATATATATATATATATATATATATATATATTTTTTTTAAGTGAGCAGCGGCCATAAAATGGTAGGTTGCACAGTCTAATTCAATTTCAGGGCCGAGAGAAATAAGCTAGTTTTAAAAAAGAAATAAGCCTTGCAAAGGTTTAGGATAACAAGAAGAAATTTCAGTTAAAAATTAAAAACAGATTCGAAACTCTAGGAAATAACGAGGACACGGTCAAAAGTATGAATTTGAATTTAGAGAATATCATTAGGGAATCGGTAAAAAGTATTAGAGAAAACAAATACTCCATAGCTACAAATGACTTAATCAAAATAAGGACTATGCAGACTAAAAGCAGAGTAGAATTAAACAAATTTATCAACAAAAAGCAGATATCAAAGAAAAGAAAGAGAAACATGGATGAAATAGAGGAAACCATTCGGAAAGGTAAATGTATTATATGACCTGAACGTAGCGATACTTTAGGAAGCCAACAAATGATATGTTTGAAAGAAGTAATGGAAAGATCATGAAAATCCATGTGAACAAGTTGTATAGACACGGTAAAGGAAACATGGACTGGAGGTGAAGCTTTATTCCTGACGTTTCGTCTAACGACTTTCTCAAAGGAATTTGAGAAAGTCGTTAGACGAAACGTCAGGAATAAAGCTTCACCTCCAGTCCGGAAAGATCATAGGTAGAGACAGAATGACAAAAGGAGTACAATAGTTTTACCAAGAGCTTTACTTACCAAAGACCGTAGTTGAGTCAGTAAATTCATGTGTAGACGTTAGTAGTGTACCAGAAGTTACAAAGGAAGATGTAGACCGCTAAAATATATATATATATATGAAACGAGGAAAAACACCCGGGGAAGATGGAATATCGATAGGTCTTCTAAAAGACGCAGGTAAACAAGTTCATTGTAAATTAACTCAGTTGTACACCCAGTGCTTACGTCATGAAAGCGTTCCTGAATTCCAGTGCAATGCTATAGTGACTTCGATTCATAAAAAAAGGAGACCAGAAAGACTTTAATAACTACCGATCGACTAGCTATCAAACGTATATAAAGTATTCTCCAAGATCCTTACAAATAGACTAAGTCAAGTTTTAGATGGAAACCAACCAAGAGAACAGACAGGCTTTAGGAGCAAATATTCGACTCTAGACCACTTGCAGGCGATGAACAAACTTATCGAGAAAACGACAGAATACAATATATCACTTTGTTTAGCTTTTGTTGATTACGAGAAGGCCTTTGACTCGGCAGAACAAATAGCAATAGTAAACTCGCTATGCAAGCAGGGTGCAACAAACAGATCGTAAGGGTTCTGGAATATATATATATATATATATATATATATATATATATATATATATATATATATATACATCTATACACACACTCGCAACCACACACACACACACACGTGTATGTGTGTGTATACGTGTGTATTTAGCTAATTTCATTTCCTTATTTATAACGTGCAGGACTAAATACACCCTCGTGGAACCCCATCCTTCTCTTCTTTTGCTCGAAAAGGCATCATACTCGAAGCTCTCCTATTTTGTAATTTCCTCAGCAGTTTCCCTCTATTGTGCTCCCCAGATCAGGCATTGGTTTATCACTGTCGTTGAGGAGGTAAAGTTTGAAATTTGATTTCTTCCAAACTTCAAAGAAAATCCAAAACTATAAACCTGAGGACCATCAAACTTGGAAACATCGACTTTTTCGAAAATTCAGGTCACTTCTGTTGACGTCCTTGAGCTTCGCGCTCGCCTCGTAACTACCCAGACCTGGGTTCGATTCGGAACGACCAGACTGTTGCTGTCGTAGTACAGAAGGCACAGGTGGTGGTTTTTGTATTTGTGACCATGGAGATTATTTGTTCCCGTGTTCGAGTCCGATTTAGACATCTACCTTCCAAGCATCTCTCTTGGGGTCACGGTCGTGGGGGGATGCTCATGACTGGGGTCGCATGATAAGAGAGGCTGGAAATCACCACTCTGAGCTCAATGGAATCGTCTGTCATGAACCAAAATGAAGTTCTTAGAATTTGCCAAATTCGTAAAAAAAAAAAAAAAAAAAAAAAAAAAAAAAAAAAAAAAATAATAATAATAATAAATAAATAATAATGATAATAATAATAATAATAATAAAAAATAAATGAAAAATAAAATAAATACATAGAATAAAAATAGATAAATAAAAATAAATAAACAAAATAAAATGAAAAATGAATAAAATTAATGTATAGATAAATAAGAATATATAAATAGATAAATTAAAAATATAATAAATAGATAAATAAATAAAAATAGAATAAATAAATAAATAAATAAATAAAATAAATAAATTGAATTAAATAAAGAGGTTTATCCGATCGGAATCAAACTATCCGATACTAACCACAATAAAACATCCTAATGTTGGTTAATGTAAGAATTCAGAATCCTTCTGTCAGCGCATGCATACTAATTTCCACCCCTTTTATGAAAAAAAAAAAAAATCGAAACTATTTTGAAATTCCAACCGTCATAACGGTTCCAACGGCCACAACGGTTCAAATGGCTCCAATTGCTGCATTTGAAGGCCGAAACCTCAACGGACACAATAACTTCCCTGGTTCTCCCCACAGATATTCAATTTACGCTCAATCAATCACTCAGTCAAGGGACGTTGCAAATATATTTGTACTTGTTTTTGTGATTTTTTTTATATATGGACATATATGAGTTTCACTGTAATTCGTTGATTTACAAATAAATAAATAAATAAACAAATAAAGAAAATAAAAATAAATAAATAATAATAAGATATATAATATGTGGCCATATATGAATTTCACTGTAATTCGTTGATTTACAATAAATAGATAAATAGATAAATAAATAGATAAATAAATGAATAAAAGATAAAAAATATAGTAATAATAACAAATAAATAGAATAAAAGAATGATAAAAAATAAACAAATGAATAGATACGACAAAATGAAATATATGAATAAATAGATAAATTATAAAAATATTTTAATTCATCAATGGTGGATTGACAGATACCTACACTTTTGTATTGCAACAAAACGTTGAAATAATAACGCTACATGTGAAAACAGAACATTTGATTGAAAAATGATACAAGAACACAAAAATACAAACTATTCTTATGTATTACTTTTTTCTCCAGTTTTTGAACAATGTCTTCCTTTTACACAGAGTATCTTCAAATAATTTGAAATAGAGTTTTAGGTCGTTTTAAATGAGGAAAGGGTACTGAATTTAAATAATTTCTTCTGTATCGAAAAACATTTAAAAAAAATCTATGGTAATTGGAGGCACGAGCTATGAATAATGTTTATATGATTTTTTTTTGAAAATCATTTCGTATGATATGCATCTACCCATCAATACGAACTTTTCTTTCGACAGATGGAGTTGGATGAAAAAAAATTCTCATGTTTGATAGACTTCGATAGAGGAGGCCTTTCTTTGTAAAAAAAAAAAAAAAAAAAAGTAGAATAGAAAAAAGACAATGTCCTCAAAAAGACACAGATTTCGCAAAAAAGAAAAAAAGAAAAAAAAGAAAAGAAGACATATGCCTTTCAAAGTGACATGTAGTTAAAAAATGACTTATTTAAAAATACAGTACTTTTTGAATAAGGACACGGTTGTATAAAGGCTATACTATGATATCTGCCAGCTGTTTGTGGATATACTGTGTATTCTTACTCATTTCATTTGCCCATTTCTCTCTCAGTAAATTCTCTCTCTCTCTCTTCCTCTCTCTCTCTCTCTCTCTCTCTCTCTCTCTCTCTCTGTGTGTGTGTGTGTGTGTGTGTGTGTGTGTGTGTGTGTGTGTGCGCGCACGTCTGTGTTCCGCTTCCCATCACAATTTCCCAAAATGTCGTCGATCGACAAAATCATCTCTCCTTTAGAACCGACATTACGTCATCGTTTACTGGAGATCCGAAGCTTTGCAAACTCTCCGTTTATTACAAAGGAGACCTTTTGGTCCATAACTAGGTCGGATGTGAAAACATTATAATAATGATAAATAAATAAATAAAAACAATAACATAAATAATAACAAATAAAATAAACAACTAGGTAAAGTTAAATAATAAGCAAACAGGTATATAGTAAACAATAATAAATGGACAGATAGATATTAATAAATAATAATAAACAGAGAAATAATAACAAACAAATAAACAAATAATATAAAATAAATGGCAGGCATTACAGCATCTTGTTTAGGTGTTTATCCAAACGAATCTTAAAGCTTCGAACTGAACTACATTACACTGCCTCTGCAGGAAATTTATTCCATTCATTAATTACACGGTTGGCGAAGCTGTTTCTACCCACTTCCGAATTAAATATATTTCCTGACAGTTTGAGACCAATATTTCTTGTCTGATTCTCATTCATTGTGAAAAATTTGTCACTTTTGAGGTTATCAATTCCCTTTAGAATCTTAAAGACCTGTATCAAATCACCTCTGAGTCCACGTATTTTTAGGGAAAATATATTCATACGTGTT
>NC_134802.1:41658978-41671478 GCF_046742065.1 Oratosquilla oratoria | reverse complement strand
ACCTTTTGTTGTCCTTACGTTACTAGATTCAAGGCATGGTGATTATGACGTCATAAGATTCAAGATACATTGTGGATATTCTGACGTCATAATGTTTGAATTAGTTCGTTGGATTTTTAGAGTTAATGCCAAAGTGTTTGTTGGATATTTGGAGTTAATGCCAAAGTATTTGTTGGGTATTTGGAGTTAATGCCAAAGTGTTTGTTGGATATTTGGAGTCAATGCCAAATTGTTTGTTGGGTATTTGGAGTTAATGCCAAAGTGTTTGTTGGATATTTGGAGTTAATGCTAAAGTGTTTGTTGGGTATTTGGAGTTAATGTTAAAGTATTTGTTGGGTATTTGGAGTTAATGCCAAAGTGTTTGTTGGATATTTGGAGTTAATGCCAAAGTATTTGTTGGGTATTTGGAGTTAATGCCAAAGTGTTTGTTGGGTATTTGGAATTAATGCTAAAGTGTTTGTTGGGTATTTGGAGTTAATGCTAAAGTGTTTGTTGGATATTTGGAGCTAATGCTTAAGTGTTTGTTAGGTATTTGGAGTTAATGCCAAAGTGTTTGTTGGGTATTTGGAGTTAATGCCAAAGTGTTTGTCGGGTGTTTGGACTTAATACCAAAGTGTTTGTTGGGTGTTTGGAGTTAATGCCAAAGTGTTTGTTGGATATTTGGAATTAATGCTAAAGTGTTTGTTGGGTATTTGGAGTTAATGTCAAAGTGTTTGTTGGGTATTTGGAGTTAATGCCAAAGTGTTTGTTGGGTATTTGGAGTTAATGCTAAAGTATTTGTTGGGTATTTGGAGTTAGTGTCAAAGTGTTTGTTGGATATTTGGAGCTAATGCTAAAGTGCTTGTTGGGTATTTGGAGTTAATGCCAAAGTGTTTGTTGGATATTTGGAGTTAATGCTAAAGTGTTTGTTGGGTATTTGGAGTTAATGTCAAAGTATTTGTTGGGTATTTGGAGTTAATGTCAAAGTATTTGTTGGGTATTTGGAGTTAATGCCAAAGTGTTTGTTGGGTATTTGGAGTTAATGCTAAAGTATTTGTTGGGTATTTGGAGTCAATGCCAAAGTGTTTGTTGGATATTTGGAGCTAATGCTAAAGTGCTTGTTGGGTATTTGGAGTTAATGTCAAAGTATTTGTTGGGTATTTGGTGTTATGCTAAAGTGCTTGTTGGGTATTTGGAGTTAATGCCAAAGTGTTTGTTGGGTGTTTCTTTATATATCAATCCTACGAAAGGAGCTAACCATGAAGTTTCTTTAGGATCTCACACAAGGAATAACCTTTGCCTTACGTACTGGGACTGCTAAGACAAGGAGAAACCTCCGGAAGCCTTATCATCGAACCCGGGTCTGTGTGGTATGATGAGAGAGAGAAACCAGCGCTCCACAGTGGCATGCTGAGGAGATGGTCAACAAAGCATATGCTGCAAATGAGATCTGTTGCATGAGCCTGCAAGGAGAGGAGTGCCAACTTTGAGAGAGAGCTTCGGGAAAGTTAACAACCGCAGAGGCTTGGGGGAGCCTCATTAGAACTTGAAAAGAAGAACGAAAAGGTCGACGGCAGCAAGTTGGGAATGCGTTCGAGTGGACGCGGAGATGGAGGCTTAAAAAAAGAAAATCATAAGTAAATAAAGGAAATGCGTTCGAGTGGACGTGGGAATAGAGGTTTAAAAAAACAAAATGATAAGTAGATATAGAAAATGCGTTCGAGTGGACGCGGAGATGGAGGCTCAAATAAAAGAAAATAATAAGTAAATAAAGGAAATGTGTTCGAGTGGACGCGGGAATAGAGGCTTAAAAATAATAAGTAAATAAAGGGAATGCTTTTGAGTGGACGCGGAGATAGAGGTTTAAAAATATATAAGTACATGAAGGGAATGCGTTCAAGTGGACGCGAGGATGGAGGCTTAAAAAATAATAAATAAATAACGGAAATGCGTTCGAGTGGACGCGGGGATAGAGGCTTAAAAATTATAAGTAAATAAAGGAAATGCGTTCGAGTGGACGCGGGATAGAGGCTTAAAATGATGAATAAATAACGGGAGTGCGTTCGAGTGGACGCGGGAATAGAGGCTTAAGAAAAAAACAAAACATATATAGATAAATACATGGATAGGTGAATTAATCAATAAGCAGTTTTATTAGCAAGTAAATGATTAAACGAAAGGAAATTTATTATATAGATAATTAAAAAGATAAACAAGATATATGTAAATTAGTAAACAGGAAATACATAGATTATAGGCAGAGATAATGAAAATAAGAAAAAAGATAAGAGATGATATCGCCTTTGTAGAGCCTTACATACGAAAAATAAAAGAAGAATTAGATAATTAAAAGAAAAAAAACATGAACTAAAGACAATTGAAACAGAAAGAAATAAGACAAAAAACAAAAAACAAAAACAAAAGAGACATGAATTAAAACTAATTAAGAACAAAAGGAAAAAAAAAGGCGAAAGAAAATAAGGATTAAAGACAATCTATAGCTAATATCACAGCACATGAGCTGCAATCCCAATCTCGCGTAGAATCTTCAGATTTGTCAAAAGGACATTAATCGGCCTTAACGGTAAAGTTTTCCAATCCTCCTCGCCAAACGAAATGAAATTCCTCTTTAGGAAATTCGATTTCAGCTCCATTTCCGTTTCCACGATTCTTGCAACACCTGATTGACACCTCTTCCTCCTCCTCTTCCTCTCCTCCCTCCTCTACTCCTCCTCCTCCCTCCTCTACTCCTCCTCCTCCTCCTCCTCCTCTCCTTCTACTCCATAAGTGTCAACATTCTGTCTTTATGATGAGATTCCCGATATATGTTCGGTTCGTAGACCAGAAGCCTCTTATCTTGGAAACCGGCTGAATGTCTGTGAGATTCATTTATTATTAGTTATATGTCAATTTATTATTATTTACTATTTACCTGTTTGTTTATTATTTAACTATACCTATGCATATATTTATGTATTTTATTTGTTATTTACATTATTATATTTTTAATTTATTATTTTATTATTAACATGATTTGTGCAGAGGGGGACGGAGAGGGGGGGTCGCCGATTAAATGAAGCGGCCTTGCTGTGGATGTACTGTGTCTTGCGACACTGCTTCTGACCCAGGGCGGTGGGCAGGGTGCAGGGATGACCCGTCATCCAGGAGGTGCTCAGATGAGAGGGAGGGTGGGAGGGGTGTGGAGTGTATTTAGGGATGAAATGGGTGGGAGTGTTTTTATGCCTTCCCCTTTTTGGCTACCTCCCTTGTAAGGGGGAAAAAGCCTTGGTATATGTATGTTTTTTTTTTCGCATCCGACCTAGATATGGATCAAAAGGTCTCCTGTCGGCATGCTCCGCCTTTGTAATCCTTTGACTCTATCTACCTCTCTATCTATCTACCTCTCTATCTATCTACCTCTCTATCTATTTTACCGCTGCCACCATTTGTTGTTACTCTTAAACAGGGAACAACTTCAATCTACCTATCTATCTATCTATCCATTTATCCATCTATTCATCTGTCTGTCTGTCTATCTGTCTATCTATCTATCTATCTTACCGCTGCCACCTTTTGTTGCTACTCTTAAACAGGGAACAACATCTATCTACCTACCTATCTATCTATCTATCCATTTATCCATCTATTCATCTGTCTGTCTATCTATCTCCATTTATCTATTTATGTATCTACCTATCTATCTATATATTTATCTATGTACTTATCTACCCAGCTATCTATCCATCTACATACCAATAGGCTTCCTCCTCTTTGCAAGGGAGGTATCCAGCCAAAACATTCACCTAACCACACCCATCCCATTCCTACCAGTTATCTCTCTCTCTCTCTCTCTCTTTTTCTTTCTTAGCTCCCCGTGGACGAGGGGTCATCCCTGTCTCCTGCCCACTACCTGGGTCAGAAACAATGCAGCAAGACCAGTTTCTTGTTGGTTACCTGATTTTGTTGAACGATATTGTAATCCCATTATATATTACATTTCTGTCAAATCTCTGAGGATGCAACAAATTTGATTTATATATCTAATGTTATCATACACACACACATACACACACACACATACATACACACACACACACACACACACACACACACACACACACACACACACACGCACAGACACACACAAACACACACACACATACACACCCACCCACACACACACACACACACACACACACACACACACACACACACACACACACGCACACACACACGCACACACACACACACACGCACACACACACACACACACACACACACACACACACACACACACACACACGCACACACACACACACACACACACACACACACACACACACACACACACACACACACACACACACACACATATATATATATATATATATATATATATATATATGTATGTATATATACATATGTATATATATATATATATATATATATATATATATATATATATGTGTGTGTGTGTGTGTGTGTGTGTGTGTGTGTGTGTGTGTGTGTGTGTGTGTGTGTGTGTGTGTGTGTTCGTAAAGAGCTGGGGTCCAGGAGCCATATTATCAGAAATTTTCAAAACACTGGACTCAGAGTAACACTGTTACTCTGAGTCCAGTGTTTTGAAATTTTCCAATATATATATATATATATATATATATATATATATATATATATATATATATATATATATATATATATATATGTATGTATATATATATACATGTTCCACAGCAAACGCAACCTGATCCTAGTCATCTAAGGTGGTCTCAACGGGGTCTAGACCAACTGACTCTTAGTTCAAGCCAGACGTCCTCCCCTGGACGCGAACAAAATCACCTCCCATCTGTTGTGAAACTCAAACCAAATCCTTACCATAATGAAAGGCTGGAGAACGGTCGAATCTACTGCCCTGCTACCCTCTTCTCATTGCTGAAACAGCTACTGCATCCAATCTACATATTCATTCCTGGGTTGCGCCACTGACTTCCCCAACACCGAGCGAGGCGTGGGGTCTATTTGGCAGCCGTCTTTCGGGCGAGCAATTTCTCGGGTGACCAATTTCTTACAAAAGAGAATTGCTGTACGTAGAATAGCTTTAGCCAGAATAGAAGGAAATAGGAACTAAGTAATTAAGGAACTAAATAACTAAGTAATTAAGTAACTAAATAACTAAGTAATTAAGTAACAAAGTAACTAAAAAATTAAGCAATTAAGTAACTAAGCAATTAAGTAATTAAGTAATTAAATAAATAAGTAATTAAGTAACTAAATAACTAAGCAATTAAGTAGCTAAAGAAATAATTAGCTAAGTAATTATGTAAACAAGTAAATAAAAAATAAAAAAAGTAAATACTTCTGTTTGATAAAGTTATTTCGATCTGAACTATTTTGTAACATCCATGGAAGTGCCAATGTGTATTGTGTTAGTCTTATCACATTACAATTTCTTTTATTTTTGGTCTCAAGTTTATAGGACTAAGAGAAGATGGTCCTACATCTTTTAGGGTACTGAACGTGAAAACAGGTTGGGAATCTTTGTCTTACAATGTGAACCTCTCGGTCATCAATCTCAACGTCCATTAGCTTTTTCCATCTCGGTTGGTGCCTCTCCTTTTAAACTGGCTGCAACCTCAGTCAGTTTATTTTATCTTCAGAACGCCTCCACCTCGCTGGTAACTAAGGAGGTAACGATCGCTTTCGACTAAACTTCTTCTCAACTTATTTCTCTGTTTATTTCAGCTGTCGATAAATATCTTATTAACTACATTTGTAATATGCGTATCAATGTTTTGCGTTCGACAAGGACAATATAATTTGTCAGATAAATAATTATCAAGCAAAAAAAAATCAACTGTGGAGATTAGAAATCAAATGAAGAGATAGAAACCAATTTAGGTTCATAAAGCGTACCCTGTATAAGATATATTTGTCAAAGTTCATTGTGAACAAATTTGATACAGTTAATAATGACAGTTCATTTAGACTTGAACTTTGATCGTCTTTTGTAACAAAGCGTCAGGAATTCAAAAGCTGTCTGCTTTTCCTTTGCTATCAGTCCTTGATCTAGCTATTCACAATACACAGCCAATGATTAATACATTTCACTTATAAAAAAAAAAGAATATCTTTAATCAAGTACGTCAAATGAAACTGTGATGCCATATCGTTCTATTTTCGAGTTCTATTTTTGATTAATTGCGACGGTTTTTTGTTATAGAAAACCATCAATTACTTTTCTCTCATTCACAGAATATAGTTTCCGTTTGAGCGAGTTTGTCAAATGTGGCGTAAAGCGTTATGACGTCATATCGTTTCGTTTGTCTTTTGTTCAATTGAGAATGCTCTTACCGTCGTATCAAATAATAGACGGCTTTATCCAGCTAATGTCAATATTTAGTTGAACCCAACTGTACACTTAATATTATATTCCAGCTAATGTCAAGTAATGTTTATAAACTGGGAATCTCCACGTTCTAATGAGATTAAGTGACTTTCTCATGTGAGGCGTAATGGAGGCGTATCATCATCTAGTTCCTCCGCTGATTCAGAAATATCGTTCTTCGTTTGTTTGTCTCGAATTTCAGACAGTGATAAATCGATCGACCCCGCGCGCAGAAACGATAATAAATGTACTTCTTCAGAGAGCTCCCATTTCGCCTGGCCGTATCGGATGCGTCTTCTCTTTGTAGTCGCATTATTTTCTACTTTATTCTCTTTGTTACTGCTTTATCTCTCTCTCACTCGGGAACGCTTTATTATTGTCATTGGCGTGATTCTGAAACAGACCTCAACGAGCTGGGAATCCAAGCCGAAGAATTAATTGTCGATTAAATAGTCAAAATAATTTTTCTTGCATACCTATCTCCTATTCCTCATCATCATTATCACCATCATCGTCACCATCACAACCATTATCATTACGAGGATAGATAGAATGAGATATTTGGTGAGGCAGAGAGCAGAGATAAAGAGTTGGCAGATAGGGTTGATGAAAGAAAACGAGAGGTGATTGAAAAATTGATGGCCTATGGTAGAAGGACACGAGATACAGAATTGTACCTTTTTTCACACAAAATCTAATCTTTCATAAGCCGGTATAAGAATTATCAAGCCTTTAACTTATATTTTTTTTATTGTTTTACAGATAATATATTTGGGAATATAAGGTATTGTAGAGAAAATGGATTAAATTGGTCATCGGGCAGTCATTCAATATCTCCACATCAAGGACTTAACTCAAAAGGAAATTAACGAGGGGATGGTGACTACTATACGAGACAATGCTCCTTCATATACCATGGTTAAAAAATGGGCAGCTGATTTCAAACGAGGCAGGTACAGCCTGGAAGATGAACCTCGTCAAGCAAGGCCTGTCACTGTCAAAACTCAAGAAATCATCAACAAAACCCATGACATGATGCTCACAGATCGGCATTTGACTAAACATTTTATTGCGGCAGAGTTGGGCATCTCCCAGGTACGTGTTCGTGCAATTATCCAAAATCATCTTGAAATGACAAAGGTCTCAGATTGATGGGTCCCAAAACTTCTTGGACCTGATCAGAAGCGGCTGCAATGCAACACGTCGAAGAACGATCTTACCATTTTTGATGCTGATCCACAAAGATTTATCGGGCGATTTGTGACCATGGATGAGACTTTGGTTCACCACTTCCACCCTGAGTCGAAAGAACAATCAACACAATGGAAGTATCATGGATCACCGGTTCCAAAGAAGGTCAAGTCGTTGATCTCTGCAGAGAAGGTGATGGCTTCCATTTTTGGGGGATTCTTAGGGGATGCTACTGGTGGATTATCCGACAAAGGGTCAATCTATTACTGGACCATACTACCCCAACTTAATAAGGCAGTTGTGAGAGAAAGAAAAAGGTGTGGAAAGCTGTCATTAGGGGTGCTTTTTCATCAGGACAATGCGCCAGCACACAAATCCGCCGTGGATTTTGCTGCCATGCGTTATTGCGGCTTCCAGCTAGTTGAACATCAACCCTATTCACCTTATTTGGCTCCCTCAGACTACTAACTATTTCTGAAGATGAAAAAAGAGCTCAGATGTCAACATTTCGCCACGGCTGCCATAGAGGTGTATTAAGAGGACCACGACTCAAGCTTCTACGAAGAGGAGATCCATAAACTCAACGAACGTTGGGAAAAGTGAGTAAACTTGCAAGGGGATTACGTTGACAAAGAAATGGATCATTTTATCATGAAATAAACTATTGTACCTTAAGCCACGATTTTCTCAATCACCCCTCGTGTGTATATATATATATATATACATATACAAAAAGCTTTTTACCCCTTACAAGGGAGGTAGTCAAAAAACAAAGGCATAAAAACCCCTCCCACCCATTCCATCCCCAACATACTCCACTCCCCTCCATCCTCTTCCCTCTCTCTTATCTTGACACCTCCTGGATGACGGGTCATCCCTGCATCTTGTATACTGCCCTGGGTCAGAAGCAGTGTCACAAGACACAGCACATCCACAGCAAGGCCGCTTCATTAAATCGGTGAACCCCACCCTCTCCGTCCCTTCGTGCAGAATATATATATATATATATATATATATATATATATATATATATATATATATATATATATATATATATATATATATATATATGTGGAGGTAAGGTGGCAAAATGAAACGTTAAGGCTAGAGTATGGAGCTTTATTCTAGCCTTAACGTTTCATTTTGCCACCTCACCTCCATATATACATATATATATATACATATTATATATATATATATACATATATATATATATATATATATATATATATATTGTGTGTGTTTGTGTGTGTGTGTGTGTATATATATATATATATGAGATATATATGCATATATATATATATATATATATATATATATATATATATATATATATATATATACAGGGTGGTGCAAAAGTCTGGACCCATAGAAAATTTATTGTATAACAATATGCAGTTTACATATAACAAATTATTTAATTATGAAAATGTAACTATCAAACAATTTCCACATTTTGCGAAGGATGTGCGCATTTTTTTGGACAATCCATTTCCAAGGAAATGGATTGGACGTCGAGGACCGGTTGAATGGCCGTCAAGATCCTTTGGATTTTTTCTTATGGGGACATCTTAAATCAGTGGTTTATGCTAACAGACCAAGAACATTACAAGCACTAAAAGATAACATCACACAAGAAATTGTAACCATAAGAGGGAATAGATATATGTTGACAAAAATGCAAAAATCGTGTCTCGCGAGTAAGAAAGTGTTTGGAAGAAGATGGAAATCAGTTCGAACATTTATTAAATCAATTGTTATATGTAAACTGTAAATTGTTATATAATAAATTTCCTATGGGTCCAGACTTTTGCACCACCCTGTATATATATATATATGTGTGTGTGTGTGTGTGTGTGTATTTTTCTAATTATTTCCATTATCATTATCATTACTAAACCTTACTATTACCCCTAACAACATCAATATTCAATAGCACTTTTTTTTAAGTTGCAAATTTATAATGAAATATGGACACGATAGCATGGCTGGCAACATTTGCTCCGCCTCGCCAACGCCGAGTAAGTCGTCATCGATCTCACAAGGGAGACAATCATCGAGTTCGCAGGCAAGGCTGAGGTCTACACTTGGGAGGTCATCAAGGAGATAGTGGCTTCATTATCAGTCTAATCTCTGGTGTTACGGTTCAGTAATGCAGTAACAACTTTGGCAGCCCCTCATCACGTCTCGCTACCATTTCCGTGAAATATAGATGATCTCTGGTTTCTCGTCTTTGTGTTCCGTTTTTTTTTCATATTTATCAGTTTTTCGGATTAATTGTAGAATCATCATTCTCCATATACACACATGCTTGGGATGGAGATTATACAATTGAGTATTGTCATAGTTGATTATATTCTATATATGATTGTATTCTATAGTTGACTGTATTCTATAGTTGATTAATTATAGTTGATTATATTCTATAGCTGATTATAGCTCACGATAGCTAACCTAACCTAATCTAACTCAACTTAACCTAACCTAACTTAAACTAACCTAACCTAGCTTATGTTAGTTAGGGTGGGGGGTCTACAATAGGTCAGTATGGGGTGAAAATTCTACAATTGAGTGTAGTTGGGTTGGAGATTCTACAGATGATCAATGTTGGGGGTGTTCTACAATTGACTTAGTTTTTATTTATGTAATTCTTAAATAATAATTCTTTACCAATTAACTTCTTTTGCAGTTTCTTATGATATGTCCGTACCATTCAACCAGTCCTGTTCATCGTCTTTAAACTCATCTTTTACCTCCATTGTTGCTTTAATTTACTTGATATCTTGTCGATTTTCAACTTACACTACACAGATATTGCAAACAGTCCATCTACGCTTATTTCTTCCAGTATGCTGCATTTAACCCTTCGAGACGTTGACGCCTTCGTAGGCGTTATGAGGATGTCGTCGTCGGCGACTTGATTATATTTATTTTGTAGTTGTGGCTGAGTGACCCCCATATTCTGTGAACTGGCTTGATCATATTTTCTGTGGTTATTAATATTCAGAGTGAAGGAGAACGAGTAATATAGCTGTAACTTTATGTTTTATAATGCGAATATTGTGATGCATCATCGTACATCAGGCAGCTAATGATCCCCGCGAGAATTTGACTTATTGAAGAGGTTAATGTTCACATTTCACTTTCATACAATAACACTGGTGCCACTGAACACTCTATATGTAATTAAATTATACGAAAAAAAACTTATGTTTCTAAGCAGAGGTGCCTTTGAATTGTTAAACATAAAAGCGGAGACGAGAATTTTATCTTTCACTGTAGGCGAGTAAGTTTACACATTTTTTCGTAAGCAGTAAAAACGGACGAAGACATCGCGTTACGTTTTGGTGACACGACGAAGAGAAATTGCCTGAAAACGGGTAAGTGACTATAAGCCACTGTTCGTTGCACCCGTGTTCGACTTTTCTGACAACGACTTTGGTTTTGTTGTCGAGGATCAGCGTATCCACTGTTTATCTTGGTCATGTTTATCTTGCGCATGTACCATCCCTAGTGTTGACAATATTCGAAGGTTTTGTTTTGTTTGGTGCAATGGAATTTTGTGATGCCTGTAGTAGACTAACATACATTTGATTAGACTTTTTTACTGCCAGATAGGGCGTGCATGCACACACACACACACACACACACACACACACACACACACACACACACACACACACACACACACACACACACACACACACACACACACACACAGTTGACGCAGTTGGTAGAATTCCCGGCCGCCACTACGGCAGTCCGGGTTCGAATCCCGTCCAGGGCTGAAATAATTTCAAAATTGCTGCGCTGCGAGTCGTTACTCCAACTCTCGTAGGCAGGGAGTTGGAGACGTGAGTGCGTGTAAGGTCACAGCATTACCCATAGATCAGTCATATATGAGGTCTGAACTCTCTTCCGGGAGGGAAATAGCTGTCGATCACGAGTCCAACACGTGATCCAAGACCTTGGTGGTGAATTACGTACACACACACACACACACACACGCACACACACACACACACACACACACACACACACACACACACACACACACACACACACACACACACGCACACACACACAAGCATACACATACATTCAAATTTCGAAACCGCGCCTACACACGTCCGTCAGCCTATCATGCATGACACACTCGCGTCAGCGGTAGGCCGAGAAACGTCAACGGAGCGGGTAGGAGGTTGTCAGCGTCAGTCTAGGAAAGAACAAAGAAGCAGGAAGAGATAAGGCGTCAGTAATTACTGCCGTGAAGCGACTACGAGCCCGGCAATCCAGCGTTGGGTTGGTATCGTTCTTGTCCACATATTTGTGTATGCTTGGACACACGAGGCCAAAACTGGTAGAAAATTTTGAACGTTTCATACAGATCTCAATATGACGGCTCGTGCAACGTTGGGAAATTTTTCTTTTCATTTGAGAACATGTTTTGGCAATTAAGGGAAATAGCTGAATCTACTTGTTCATATAGGGATTTATGAAATGCTTACTGACTGATAGCGGAGGCAAATCTACCCTATGAACAGTTTTTCTGTTGCTATTTTTTAATTTATTTGATTTTTTTCATTTTTTTTTATTCCCTACTGACCGGAACAAAGTGGCCGCTGTTGTGTCATATGTGTGGAAAAATGCACACATACTTATATATCTATATTTACACACACATACACACACACACACACACACACACACACACACACACACACACACACACACACACACACACACACACACACACACACACACACACACACACACACACACACACACATATATATATATATATATATATTTATATATATACATATAATATATATCTATATATATCTTGACAAGTGCTAAGACAAATTGTTAGAGTGGTATAAGGAAATTCCAGGATGGAACAGATACATTTTATTCTCTAACGTTTCGACTATATCTCCATCAG
>NC_134802.1:41646478-41651478 GCF_046742065.1 Oratosquilla oratoria | reverse complement strand
ATAGGCAGAGAGATAGATAGGTAGATAGATAGATAGAGAAATAGATATATATATATATAAAGACAGATAGATAGGTAGATAGATAGACAAAGATAGATAGATATATCGATAAACAGATAGAGAGAAAGAGAGAGAATGCAAAACACTCGAGGCCACCAAAACACTTCATGGCCGTCTCGAGAGAGAGAGAGAGAGAGAGAGAGAGAGAAAAGTATTCAGTAACATTCTAGCAAAAATTGAGACACTTCGCGGCCCCGATCTCCTCCTACCTCTCTTCCTTGAGACTTTCCCTCCAACTATCTGCCCTCCTCACCCCTCGTACACATATAACTTACCAACATTTACCTTCATTCTTCTCCTCTCACAGAAGTCTACATGAAAATGCTTTTAATCTCTTTTTCTTCTCAAAATATAATTCCAAACCACATATACACATTTCTCCCGTTCTCTCCTCTTCTTTATTCAAGAACTTGAGTTTTGGACGACTTCTTTGGGGAACTGAAATTACCTTCTCTTTTTTATTTTTTTGTTTTCTTTTTAAACTTTCCTCTCCTCAGAGCTTTCCTTTCGAACTCGAAGGAGAGTTCACGCTTTCGAACTCATCCAAGAGGCTTTCTCTCTGACACCCAAAGCATTCTTGTCGAAATCCTTGTTCTCTCCTTCAAGATCCTCTTCCGAACTCGTTTTCCAAAAAAATCTTTTCGAAAATTGGTTCCTCACTCAAACTCTCTCCTAAGAGTCCCGACTCAAAATGCCCTCTCCATCTAAGTCTCTCATCTCTTTTAAATGTGAAAATAGTTCCTGGGGATTAATTGAGGTTATTGTTTAACTTTTGAGCTTTCATAGAACGCCTAAAAGAAAGAAAGAAAAAAAAAAAAACTTCCAGCGCTAACCATTAGAAAATTTCCGGAAGAAAATTTCCAGATGAAAATTTCTGGAAGAGGCACAGGACCCAAATGAATTCATTCGACATTTTTTCTTTGTAACCTTTACATACCCTCACCACGGACGCGTCACTTGCAGACACTTTTATTCGACTGAAGGGTCAAAAAAGAAAAGAAAAAAAGAAAAGAAAAGCGAGAGAGAGAGAGAGAGAGAGAGAGAGAGAGAGAGAGAGAGAGAGAGAGAGAGAGAGAGAGAGAGAGAGAGAGAGAGAGAGAGAGAGAGAGAGTGTCTCTCTCCTTGATTGGAATAAAATCTAGTTTGGTCTTGCCAGAACAGAATCTGTTGTGTTGACGTCAAGACTGCGATGTATATTTCGATTTATCGAGGGTAACTGTTGAGCGAAAAATCTATTAATTCTTGGACTAAGGAACTTAGTGACATACGTTCATTAGAATGAAAAAAAAAAGATTGATTGATTGATTGATGTATAATTTTTTTGGGAGGATGCTCATATGGAGAATGTTTTAAAGTTTTTAAAAGACATCAATTTGTTTTATGAAATTTAAAATTGTATATATAATTGCTTGTGTTTGCATCTTATTTTGATGTTTTTCAGCGCATATACAAATCAAGTAAAACAGTAAAAGCAATAAGAACTCACATCAAAACGAGATACACACACAAGCAATCATATATACAATTTTAAATTTCATAAAACAAATTGATGTTTTTTAAAAACTTTAAAACATTCTCCACACGAGCATTCTCCCTTAAAACTTCTTCAAGAGATAACTCTATTAAAAAATTTGCCCTGCGCTTATCAAAGTATGCAGGGCACTGAATTAAAATGTGTTTAATTGTAAGTGGGGCATTGGGGGCCAGCCTTTCTGCTCCACTTGCCATAAAAAAATGTGTGAGTAATGTAGGAATGGTTAATTCTTAACCTTGTTAAAACAATACTTGATCTCCTGTCCAAGGGCTTAAAAAAAAAAAAAAAAAAAATCCCGTCAACATTTTAGTACTTTTGAGTAGAGATCCTTTCCTCGTCTTGTATACTAGGTTAAGGGAAGCTAGGTTAGGTTAGGTTAGGTTAGGTTAGGTTAGGTCAGGTTAAGGTACGTTAGATTAGGTTAGGTTTGGTTAATTTAGGTTAGGTTAAGTTGAGGTAGGTTAACTTAGATTAGGTAAGGTTTGGTTAATTTAGGTAAGGTTAGGTTAAGTTAAGGTAGGTTAGCTTAGATCAGGTAAGGTTTGGTTAATTTAGGTTAGGTTAGGTTCAGTTAGATTCTTACAGTGGCTCCGATGTCGTAGAAGGAACCCGTCGGGAAAGAATTCTGTTCTAGCTATGAATCTGGACACTTGTTGACGTTAGGAGGCGCTAATGTATGAGTACGGCTTCAACTTCAAAATTGGAAGCTTCCTCACTAATTTCCTCCTTCACAATCGATTAAAAAAATCCTTCGATCCAGTTGCCATGGCAACCAGGGAGACGCTTTCTTTTCCCTCGTTTTCTTCTGTCGTTTTTTTTTTTCCATGTCTCTCCTCATCTTGGCGCGTTTCAAATGAATTTCGTCTATTTTTTATATATGGTTGCTTTTGATTTTATCATATTTGTGAATTGTCTCAACGTTTTCTTTTTTTCTTTTTTTTCAGATTAGGCTTTCTTTTCTTTTCGTTTGGATTTTTATTTCGTTTGGTATTTTATCTGTCTTTTGTTTTTGCTGATGATCTGCATATTGACGTTTTTCGTTCTTCGTTCTGGTTGGTAAATTTTTCATCTTCGCTTACACGCAAGTCTATCTTGATGTTTTTATGCGATATGTATGTGTTTTATTTGATCATTTTTTACTTATGTTTAATCTCAAGTCCTCTCACCAAATGTCTTTCCTTTTCGAAGATGATCATATTTTGAAATTTTATACTTTCAATGTATTTAATTTAGAATGGTTGATAATGGCATAAGAATATATTTATAAATCACCTTTTCTTTCTGATATTTGCTTTCCACCTCATATATTAATTTTGATGATAGAATATACTTTCTTCTTTAGCTTTGCCATTCCTTAAAAGTATATAACGTACTGCCAGTCTGCCTGTCTACCTCTTGATGATAGAATATACTTTCTTCTTCAACTCTGCCACTCCTTAAAAGTTTATACTGTACATACAATACATCTGCCTGTCTGCCTGTCTATCTCTTGGAGGAAATTTGGAGAAAAAAAATCATGCAATTTCTCTCAAAGGAATATATATTTCTCTACGAGGTTAATTAGAAAAATTGGAAGATAAATGTTATATCTTTAAGAAGAAAATATCGTTCCCCTTCGGGGTAAATCAAGAATTCAGTTGAAAATGTATATTTTGTACTGTATACAAGACTCAGATTGCCTAAGAAAGAAAATTGTGAAAGTTCAATACAACTTCTTGAAGAAAACGTATCTTTGCTCCTTGGGGGCCAATCAAGAATTCAAAACCACATCCTCGGAGTGTATCTAAGATGAGATTGTCTACCCATGAACTTTTGGAAAAAATAAGAAATGGTTTCAGTAAGATTTTTTTTTTTTTTTTTTTTTTTTTTTTTTTTTTTTTTTTTTTTTTTTTTTTTTTTTTTTTTTTTTTTTTTTTTTTTGCCTCGAAAGTCTTGGAAACGTCAATTCCTCTGACAAGATACATTCTGTCTCGGAAACCCTGTCGTTATCCAACATCCCCAGAAGACCTCCGACATGGCGACGCTGTCTAAGGATCTTATTTTACCTAACAACAGACAATTTTACCTTTCTAAGGAGGACGTCATTTTAATAAAAAGATCAAGGATCTGCATCGGCCGCAGGAACACCCAAAGGTCACGTGACATCCTTCAAGGACACTACTGTCCAACCTGTCTGTGGGAACTCCACGAACAAGACAGTTTGAATGTCATTATGTACCTTATGTTTGGATTTTTATTTCGTTTGGTATTTTATGTCTTTTGTTTTTGCTGATGATCTGAATGTTATGTACCTTATGTTCTTATGTTTTTTCAAGGATTCTACAACCCAACCTGTCTGTGGGAACTCCACAAGTATGACAGTTTGAATGACATCATGCATTTGGCTATGTATATGACAACGTGCATCTATTTTGAATACGATCATCGAAACAAGACCACCCGCTTTCACGGTGTTGGTGTTTGTGGCAAGGGAGGAGCGATCTATATGATTTTTGAAGTATATTCGTGTATGACAGTGGCTATTGTCAGTGAATACGCTTCAAGAGCTCTAAAACTTTCGGTGATACTCTTAAAAAAAATTCTTTCCCTTCCAAGGATTTATATAAGATTTATATAACGAAAGATTTATTTTTAAGAATACCACCGTAAAATTCTTACGATGATATTCTTAAAAAAATCTTTCCCTTCCTAGGATTTATATAAGGAAAGATTTATTTTAAGAATACCATCGTAAGATTCTTACGGTGGTATTCTTAAAAAAATTCTTTCCCTTCCAAGGATTTATATAAGATTTATATAAAGAAATATTTGTTTAAGAATATCACCCTAAGATCCTTACGGTGGTATTCTTAAAAAAATATTTCCCTTCCAAGGATTTATATAAGGAAAGATTTATATAAAGAAAGATTTTTTTTTTTTTTTTTTTTTAAGAATACCACCGTTTATCCACGTCCCGAAGCACGGGAAAGAAGATGGAGTCTAGCGTGGATCCAGAGCACCAACAAAGTGTGGAAAGGGAGTTGAAGATTTAGTGGAGGGATGGGATAGGTAAAGGGAAGGCAAAAGAATTAGTGAGGTAAACTAAAGTGAGATGTACCAGTAATATGAGAAAAAATTCAGAATGGAAGTGATTTTTAGTATGTGGAAATGTTTGTGCTTGTGGGCGTGATTTTGTTCCTATTGTGTGTGTGATTCACAATGGTCTTTGGATCACGTGTTGGACTCGTGATCGACAGCTATCTCCCCTCTCGGAAGAGAGCTGAAAGCTCATATATGACCAATCGATGGGTAATGCTGTGACCCTACACACACACACACACACACACACACACACACACACACACACACACACACACACACACACACACACACACACATACACACACATCCAACTCCCCGCCCACGA
>NC_134802.1:41641478-41643978 GCF_046742065.1 Oratosquilla oratoria | reverse complement strand
ATCAAGACATGTGCGCTGGTGGCATCATCTAAAGCGTGCTGGTCTCGCATTTACTTATTTGTGGGTTCGAATCCCGCACTCCTTTCCGATTTCTACAAGTGACTGTTTGTGACTTGCCGTAACAGTTCAAGGAGCACATGGGGCAAAGGTGACGGCTTAGGCCGCAGCTATTCAGCGTCTCATGGGGTAGACTCCTCACATACACAGACGTCTCCAGGCTGACACAAAGAAAAACTGTGTACGTGTGCGTATGTGTATGCGTGTATTTATACATGTACATATGTGTACGTGTAGCACATGTGTACTTGTATAGGCGTATAGGTATACGTGTACCTATAATTGTACATGTTACGATGGATTTGATAATTATTTAGAAACTAAGAAAGGAGTGACGAGTAATATTTTGGTTTGTGTAATGATGACAAGAATACATGTCATTAAGAGCAGAATGGAAAGTGAAGACTTTTGCACATCCTCCATTCAATTCAATAAACACACACACACACACACACACACACACACACACACACACACACACACACACACACACACACACACACACACACAAACACACACACACACACACACTCACACACACACACACACACACACACACACACAAACACACACACACACACACTCACACACACACACACACACACACACACACGAGCTCTGAGCTCTCTTCCGGGAGGGAAATAGCTGTCGATCACGAGTCCAACACGTGATCCAAAGACCAAATGTGAATACACACACACACACACACACACACACACACACACACACACACACACACACACACACACACACACACACACACACACACACACACACACACACACACACACACACACACACACACGAGCTCTGAGCTCTCTTCCGGGAGGGAAATAGCTGTCGATCACGAGTCCAACACGTGATCCAAAGACCAAATGTGAATACACACACACACACACACACACACACACAAATAGGAAAGACAAACACAAGGAAATGTGCCAGAGGTTCTAGCAGGATTCTAAGTCTTTTGTTTTGTCGAATCTAAAATCATTTCACCCGGCTCGGAGGCGTCTGCAGGTTTCAATGGGTTCTGTAAATCCACAGATTCCCAATACCCGAAGGGAAAACATAAAAAAAGATTCATGACCGCATGTTATGCATTTTGATTCCATCCCTTCTACCAAATTCTCTTCAGCTTTCATGTTATCGGCAAAGCACTGACCGTATCAAGCGCCGAAGTGCTGCCTTTCCAATTAAGGCCTTCGATTCTCCTTTCTGCGCTTGATACAGCAGTCAAACGTATTTGTATTGATGTGGAGGTCCGCCATGAATTTGTCCCTTTTTTCTTTTCCCTTGGACTATCGAGACCTTCGCTTGGTCGCCCCTCGGGGTTTTTTGCCTCTGCTTCTGCCTTCCGGTCACATTGCTCTGCAGAGCTCAAGGTCCCGATAGCTGTATCTTGTTGGATATGCCAAGGGAACCGGGCGAAAATGTTGTCATGTAATCTTATACATATGTGCATGCACACAAACACATACGTATCTGTATACAACTTTCCGCCCTATCTCTGTCTGTCTCTCTCTTTCTCTCTCTCTCTCTCTCTCTCTCTCTCTCTCTCTCTCTCTCTCTCTCTCCTTCTCTCCTTCTGTAAGAGGCCGGTAGTTGTACGAATGGAAATGAGCTAGGGCATTAGAATAATTCAGACTCGACGCCTGCTCGAGGGCGACGTTATGTCTATGTAAACACACCGACGGTGGTGACTGTTTTATAATCGATGATGTAATCAAAACTCTGTAAGCGCAGGTTAGCTTCGTTTGACTAATGCTGAGGTAAACGATATTGCTAGTGGCATTGCAATGGCTTAACGGATTGGTGCAAGGTGGAGAAGGAGAAAAAAAACTAGTGGTGCATGAATTCAAAGTCACGCCCATAAGGAGTGACATTTATTTCAGAAGTCACAGGAGATTGGATTAGAAAAATTAGTGACGTCAGACGAAGGTAGCTTAGCGTAGGATACGGGATCTCGTCAGACGATCTAGAGAGACGATGTAGAGAGACGAGAGAAAGAGATCCTGAGTGTAACAAGACGGTGAAATTACAGTGAAAGAAGAAAGAAAATTCACCACCCTTTTATTAACCCAAAGGACGAGAGAACTAGGCACGGGGCCTAGAAAATAGTGAGACTACAGGAAATACAAGGCATTGGGCCTACTGCTTAAGAGGAACTTGAATATTTAGTGAAACTCACGTAACGAAGGCAAGGGGCCTCGAGACGAGTGGTATTACAAGTCAAATATACGTGTAATGGTCGAGGACCGACAGTGGTGGTGACAGTGGTGACAAGGGGTGGTGAAACCTTCTCTCTCTCTTTCTTTCTCACTCTTCTCTCTCACTCTCTCTTTCTCTCTCTCTCTCTCTCTCTCTCCCTCTCTCTCTCTCTCTCACCTCTCTCCCCCACCCTCTCTCTCTCTCTCTCTCTCTCTCTCTCTCTCTCTCTCTC
>NC_134802.1:41626478-41628978 GCF_046742065.1 Oratosquilla oratoria | reverse complement strand
TATATATATATATATATATATATATATATACACACACACTGGAGAAAAGAATGTTATTTGAAGATACGTATGTTGCGATCACTGTGATCCTCTTAAGCGTGGTTTTACAAAGGGTGGGCTGACTTATGTATACTAAGAAGGGAGATGGGGTGGTAAGCAAGCTAATGCGTGGTCCGTTTGAGCCCAAGTCGTGGCGACTCTAAGATCAAACTGACCCCGGGTCAAATGATTGCGGGGTAGGTGGTAGGTTTAGGTCTGTGCTGACAACTTGCCGTATGATTATACTAATGGCTCACTTTCGGAGAAGAATAGGCAAAAGCAAAGAGATCTGTATATTTCGATCCCTATCTTTGATCGTCTGCTGAATAGGATCACAGATATTGATCGAAATATACGGATCTCTTTACTTTCGCCTATTCTTCTCCGAAAGTGAGTCATTAGTATAATTTTACCAATGTGCTACGACAATACATTCTTGACGTAGGATGTTGTTGACGGCCAAACTGGTAATGGCGTCGGGAGACCATTGTCTTTTTGAAGCATTAAATCTGGGTGGTTGTTCGATCAGGGAGAACAACAGTTTTTCTTCTGTAGTTACAGTGATTTGTAAGTTATATCAGTCTTGTCCGAGTCCAAACGGTGATTTGATTCAGCAGTATGGAGTGATACTGATGAATTTTCCTGAGCGTACTTAATTGGATTTTTATCCTCCCTAATCCTAGTGGAAAGGCTCCTTCCCGTTTGGCCCCAATACACTTTGGAGCAGTCTCGGCATGGGATTTTGTAGATGTCTGGACTGCTAATATCTTTAGACCTTTGGTGAACATTTACATTTTTTTTAAATATTGGTAGGGTAATTATATATTAATAGCACAGACACACACACACACACACACACACACACACACACACACACACACACACACACACACACACACACACACACACACACACACACACACACACACACACACACACACAAACACACACACACACACACAAACACACACACACACACACATATATATGTGTATATATATATATATACATATATATATATATATATATATATATATATATATATATGCATATGTATATATATATATGTATATATATATGTATATATATGTATATATATACATATATATATATATTATATATATTTATACATATAAATATATATATATATATATGCATATTGGTATCAATGGGCAGTAATTTCTTTTGTAAATATGTCTGATTAAAGACCAAAGCTAAATCTGTAACTATTATGTTCTTGTGATTTTCTCAGTTTTATGAATGTAGTCTTTACAACTGCCCGTACCATAACACAAAACAACACATTTTCCGCACACACAGTTTATTATAATAATCAAATAACAAAACAGACGAATATGTCTGAAACGAAACCATTGCACGTAACGTTACTTGCACTAACCCACAAGAAAAATTAGCCCTCATAATATACTACAAAAGTCTCTAGTCTTATCATGAAAAACAACTTGACTAAAGGGACTAATGTGTTTTATCAGTGCACTTGTCCCGCAAAAAGTTGCAAACTTCTCCCCAGCGCATTGTACATTACCGTTGCCGCTACTTCTGTAAGCAGATGCACAATTCACGCCCATGAAGAAAACATACGAAAACATATGACACAAACGCACAATATAATTCCTACCAGGCAAGGTTTAGTCAACAACACAATAGTACTTAGATAGTGGAACAATCACCAAAAACTACATATTTTAGAAAGAGTCTATATCTCACAATACACCCCAATCATTAACATACAGACCAACTTGTCACTATCTGCACTTCATGTATATTGATTATTTGCCAAGTAAATTTATTTGTTATTATTTATTATTTATATTTATAACTCAGTCAAAACTCTCTAATTACACAACGAAGCAGTATGGCAACAGCCACTTTCCAGGATCAAATGTCCAGCTGCTTCCAGGAACAAATGTCCAACTACTATCAGGAACAAATGTCCACCTACTATTAGGATCAAATGTCCAGCTATTACCAGGTAATAGGACCCCTCCGAACAGACGTCTAGGTCCAACCTACTTCTCCCAATGTCGTGTTCTTCAGTTTTATTTACATATACAAAGGTTTACATAGGAAAAACGTGCTAACAGGGAATCTTTTTGGTCCATAGCTAGATTGGATGCTAAGAATAGATAATTAAACGAAGAAATCAATAAAAATTTGGACCAAACAATCGGTAGGCATTACACCATCTTGTTTATGTGTTTATGTGAATATCAAAACTTCTGTATATTAATCTTATCTCTATTTCTTACTTGAGCATGGTTTTACGAGTCAACCGAAAGTTTATACTTTTGTAATGGTCATCCAAAGAACAGCACCGATCTCGGGAGTCTCGTGTATAATCTCCTTTCGAGTTATAAACACTCCGTTAAAAGAATTGAGAAAATTAATGTAAAAAGATAGCGGGTACAGATTTATCTCTGGTCTTCAGTCAAACATATAT
>NC_134802.1:41613978-41621478 GCF_046742065.1 Oratosquilla oratoria | reverse complement strand
TCATTCTCATATACTTAATGTTTCGCATGAAAACTTTGTAAATATACTTTATTTTCAATTCCCTTTATTTCTCCTTTCCTTCCTTATCGTTCCTCCTCGTCTTTCTTTCTTTTTTCTTCATAATTTGATTTTTCGTCCTCGTATCTATACTCTTATACACCTCCTCACAAATTTCGCTTTCTTCGTGTGCAGACCTCTCTCTTTTGGACTCGAAGGCTAATTGAAGCTTCTGCCTTGTCTTTGACGTTTTCGATTTTGTTTATTTGCCTTCTTTGGTGCCTACGTCCTCCTTGTTATACCTTACTCGTTTTTGTATCACTTCTGATATTGAATTTATTTCTTTTGTCCCTGAACCTCTGTCTTTTGTATCATTGTTGTTGTTGATGTTTTTCCTCCCGTCAAGGATATTATACTTTGGTCGCGTTTTTTGTTTTGTTTTTGTTTTCGAAAACAACTTTACGCCAAAAAGTGATGTGTATTTTTTTTAATGGTAAAGTATAACCAAGTAATACGCAAGTAGAATTCGATGTTGATTGGAATTATGATCCGGATCTGAGAATATTTATTTCAGAGATTGAAATAATTTTTTTTTCTTTTCAAACCTTGGCAAGATAAAAGTCCCAAGACATTTTTTTCTTCATTGTCTGCTGCCGTGCCGGAGGTTTATGCTCTCCGATTGCTTCTCGTTGTTGTTGTTGTGTTGTTGTTGTGTTGTTGTTGTGTTGTTGTTGTTGTGTTGTTGTTGTTGTGTTGTTGTTGTGTTGTTGTTGTTGTGTTGTTGTTGTTGTTGTGTTGTTGTTGTGTTGTTGTTGTTGTGTTGTTGTTGTGTTGTTGTTGTTGTGTTGTTGGGTTGTTGTTGTTGGGTTGTTGTTGTTGGAGTGTTGTTGTTGTTGTTGTTGGGTTGTTGTTGGGTTGTTGTTGGGTTGTTGTTAGGTTGTTGTTGTCGTTGGGTTGTTGTTGTTGTTGTTGGGTTGTTGTTAGGTTGTTGTTGTTGGGTTGTTGTTGGGTTGTTGTTGTTGATGGGTTGTTGTTGTTGTTGGGTTGTTGGATTATTGTTGTTGTTGGGTTGTTGTTGTTACTGTTGTTGTTGTTGGGTTATTGTTGTCGTTGTTGGGTTGTTGTCGTTGTTGGGTTGTCGTCGTCGTTGTTGTTGTTGTCGTCTTGTTGTTGTTATTGTTGTTGTTGTTTTTATGTTATTGTTTTTGGTGGTGTTGGTTTTGGTGGTTGTGGTGGTAGTGGTGGTAGTGGTGGTGTCAATGGGGTTATATCACCGGAATTAAGGAACAAGAAGATCAACCTCTCGATAGGACTTCTACCAGAAGTCCTCCACCCCGGATATGTTGTGCTCATGTCTATCTGCTGCGGCGTCGATCAGTGTATGAGTATCTACGTGACGATGCGTTTGGCAGCAAGGAAGAGTAGATGTGTACAATCTACCACGTTGCCTAATCTACGCGAGCATGTTCTGAGTACTGTGTTACAAATAAGGCGTTACGTAAAAAAAAAAAAAAAAAAAAAAAAAGTCGCATATTAAGGTCCATTAACTTGTAGTTCTTACGACCTAAACGTTCCCACAGGAACTTGAAGACATCCGTAAATATAACCCTGTACTCACTTTCTGCCAGTCTGGGACTAGAGGAGAAGGGTGCGTGTGGCTATTGCCGATCCCATAACGAATTTAAGTCGACTGTTTGCTCCCTAAGTAGAGTTGAATTACCCAATTAAGGTAATCTGAACTCTCTGTTTGTGCAATTGGGGAGAAAGAAAGAGCTAAAGACTACAAACCCAATGACCCCCCGAGTTCAGTCCTTAAACGGTCTTGGGGTTTCCCTCAGTTGACAAGAATCAGCAGATAATGATTACAATTATCATCATTATTATTATCAATGTCTTCATTATTACTATTATCATCATTACTACTATTATCATTATTATCTTTATCATTGCAGTTATTATCATCAATATCATTAATAACATATATTTACTTGTTTACATGCATGTACAAACATAAACACATACACACACACACACACACACACACACACACACACACACACACACACACACACACACACACACACACACACACAATATATATATATATATATATATATATATATATAAATCTATATGCAGTATATACATATATCTATCTCTCTCTCTTTATATATATATATATATATACATATATATATACATTATATATATATATATATATATAAACATATATATATACATACATATATATATATGTATATATATACATATATATATATACATATATATATATATATATATATATATATATATATGTGTATATATATACATATATATACATATATATATATATATACATATATATATACATATATATATATATATATACATATATATATACATATATATATGTTTAAAGAGTGTAATGAGGAATAGACATTTGGGAATGGATGCGAAGAGGAGACTGTATGAAGGAGTGATTGTGCCAACAGCACTGTATGGGGCAGAAACGTGGAACATAAGAGAAGAAGAGAGAAGGAGTTTGAATGTGTTTGAGATGAGGTGTCTGAGAAGTATGGTGGGGGTTACTAGGCTGGATAGAGTGAGAAATGAGGAGGTGAGGAGGAGAACAGGGGTGAAAAAGGATTTGGGAGATAGGGTTGATGAAAGAATATTAGGATGGTTTGGACACATGGAAAGAATGAGTGAAGAAAGACTAGTAAAAGAGGTATGGAAGGCAGATGTGGAGGGAGTGAACATGAGGGGACGTCCTAGGATGAGGTGGATGGATGGGGTGAAGGGGGCTTTGGAGAAGAGGGGAATGTCTGTTGAGGAAGGAAGGGAGAGGACGGAAGACAGAGGTGAGTGGAGAATGGTTGTATATGGATGATGTTGTGACTGCATGAGGAGGAATGGGCGGGGGTGGGGGGTGGGGTAGTATGTGTGAGTAAATTTTGACGCAGCCCGAAGGGATTTCTCCCCGTCCTCGCCTTATATGCAAAGGGGGACGGAGAGGGGGGGTCGCCGATTAAATGAAGCGGCCTTGCTGTGGATGTACTGTGTCTTGCGACACTGGTTCTGACCCAGGGCGGTGGGCAGGGTGCAGGGATGACCCGTCATCCAGGAGGTGCTCAGATGAGAGGGAGGGTGGGAGGGGTGTGGAGTGTATTTAGGGATGAAATGGGTGGGAGTGTTTTTATGCCTTTCCCTTTTTGGCTACCTCCCTTGGAAGGGGGAAAAAGCCTTGGTATATGTATGTATGTATGTATATATATATGTATATGTACATATATATATATATATATGTATATATATACATATATATGTATATATATTATATATACATATATATACACATATATACATATATATATATATATATATATATATATATATATATATATATAACAAATCAGCCATCCTGAGTCCACTGCTGAACAAAGGCCTCCTTCATAGCATTCCATGAATTACACGACAGCGCCAACCTTTGTCATGTCACCCCTGTAAACTTCTTTATTTCATCTCACTACTTTCTGTCTGGTCTCCCTCTTCCACGCTTTCCATCTCGCGGCGTCCACTCAGTAACACACTTGCTCCATCGGTCATCAGTTGTTCGCACTAACTCACCTGCCTTATTCCACTTCCTCTCTTTCACCGCCTCCACAATATCTTTCACTCTAGTCTGCTCTCTCACCCAACTTGCTCTCTTTTGGTCTCTCAGTGTTATTCCCATCACTGATCTCTCCATTCTCTTCTGTCAAGTGCTGAGTGATCTGAATAAGGAGTCTCAAAGTAGGTTTAAAAATGAATAAGAGTAAAACCAAAGTAATGTTCAAAACGAAAGTTCAAATTAAAGAAATCATAATTGGTGGTGAGAGTCTTGAACAAGTTGAAGAGTATAATTATTTAGGCCAGATGGTGAAAGTGACCTGAGATCATGATAATGAAATAAAAAGACGTATTACAATTGGTTGGAAAGTGTTTGGTAAGTATGATAAAATTCTGAGAGGCTCTCTACTTCTATGTCTGAAACATAAAGTTTACAATCAATGCATTCTGCCAGCAATAATCTACGGGTGTGAGACTTGGGAACTGACGAAAGCTTTGTTAGTGATATCAAGGACCAATAACAGTACGACTAAAGAGGATTATTTCGTAGTACCATACACAAAAGGAGCAGAAGTAATTACCAACTTTCTAACCAAAAATGTATACTCACAGTACACGCCACGAGATTAAGGATTAGTGACATAGTGAGTAAGAAGGAGGACGAGGATGTTATAAACCAGAACAGCATTGTGTACAAGACTCAACGTGGAGGTTGTCCGGCCACGTACTACGGAGAGTCATCACGTGGCATCGAAAAAAGAGTGTACGAACACAGGAATGATCTACGTCACCACAGAACATCAAACTCTCTGGTGGCACACGTAGATACACACAGGGATCTGCTCAAATGGAAAGACGTCGATGTTCTCCAAACAGAACTTGAAAAAAGAACAAGAAAAATCCACAGAAGTCGCACACGTCACAACGAGCAAAGACACAAATCACGACCCGCAGCTAGGTTGACCTTGGCCGCGCTAACTCGCAAAAGATCGCGAACAACCGGCCAATCAGCGGGCTCCTTTCCCAGACGGTAGGAAAGATGAGCCAGTACTGTGTTATATATTGTCCATAAAATCTATTTGTCTGTAGTCTCCGAGGAAGACATCCGTCGAAACATTAGAGGAACATATTACTCTTGCCTTATCCTGTGTCTCCTTATCACCTTCCACTCTCATCTGTCTCTTTCTACTATATATATATATATATATATATATATATATATATATATATATATGTATATATATATTTACACACACACATACACACAATATATATATATATACATATATATTTTTTATTTTTTATTTTCTTACTAATATGATTTTTTTTTTTTTGGGGGGGGCATCCGACCTAGATATGGATCAAAAGGTCTCCTGTCGGCATGCTCCGCCTTTGTAATATATATATATATATATATATATATATATATATATATATATATATACATACATATATATTGGCGGGAGCTATTTAGTTATTCATTTATTCTACCGATAATCCCGTCGAGTAAAAGGGACGTCAGAAAGGCAGGAGCTTTTGAGAAGAAACCCGTTTTGAGAGTTAGAGGAGTGAGGGCACCTTGTCAGACGCAGACCCGCAGACGTAGTAGTTCTTGACATCTGGCCCCGGAGGATGATGCGCCTCCAACAAGTGGCGATGGCATTTCAACAGATCCTCTTCAGCGCGGTGACGAGCTGAACGTGTTTCTTCCTTCCTTACTCCTCTTCCCGTTCCCGTGACCGGGTGATTTTATTCAGGTTCGTCATCTTGGGGTTAAAGGTGGTCTCGACATCTTGCCAGCAAATGGATATACATGAGAACCGTCAGAAAGAGACCATCTTGGGTCAGCCGCGGGTTGTGCGTGACGCCTCCGTTTTTTGTTGAAAAAAAGGAAAAAGCGAAGACTCGTTTGAGGTCTCCATCCCTTCGCTGCCGGAGACCGTCATCAACCGAATAAAATTGTCTGGCGCCAGTAGAGCTCCTACAAGCCGAGTAAAATAATCTGGCGCCACGCAAAACAAAGTCTCAAAAGAGGAGATTGGGTTTTAGTAATTACCAAAACAACCAAACGCTAGATGGAGAAAGAGGAACAGTACCAGTAAGTACTGAAGGTAATTGTAATCCTAATTGTAACCTTATAATTGTTTACCCACCAATGGGGGAAGGGGGGGAGGGAGATGGTCACGAAAATTGATAAAATTATCTGACGGCGGCTAAAATGAAAATAAACGTCTCATTCGGTACGTGAGGCCTCGACATGCTTGGCACAGTCTGTCGAATTCCAGTCCAAATCGTTTCAGATCTGTGTCAGAAGAGGACGAAACGAACCAAAAAAAATAAATCAATAAATAAATTGTCGGATTTATTTCGTAATTGTTTACTATTCGAAATGGAAAAAAAAAAAAAAAAAACCATGAGCGTTGTGACTCATCACAAATAATTTATTTTATTTTGGAATCTTCAAGATGCAAGTCTACGCCATGAGGCGGTGAGTAGCTGCGGCCGAAGCCGTCATCTTTGCCCTGTGCGCTTCTTGGACTGGCGAGGGGTAGTTAATGGCAGTCACTGTTAGGAATCGTGAAGTGCGGGACTCGAGCACATAGGTGGGAAACAGGGTCTGACTAGAATGACCTTGACCTCTGCTAAGCTCGTCGATGTAGCAATTTCGCGTAGCACAGGACGGCAAACCACATATTTAATTATTGAATATATATATATATATATATATATATATATATATATATATATATATATATAAACCACACACACACACACACACACACACACACACACACACACACACACACACACTTGGGGCTTCGGCAATAACGCACGTAGAGTTAGTTTGGTCACGAACAAAAAGATTTTTATCGAAAGAAAATACATTAAAGTATGTCTTTTATACTATCATTTGTTGATATCAGCCTGTGCGCTGGTGACGTAATCGGAAGCGTGTGGGTCTAATCGCAGGTTCGAATCCTGCACCTCTTTCCGATTCCCAGCAGTGACTGTTAATTACCAGCCCCCAACAGTCAAATACACATATAGGGCAAAGGCGACGGCTTCGGCCGCAGCTACTCTGCATCTTATGGCATAAGCTCCTTATCTTCTTTGCCTAATACCATCGAGGACCAAGATCCAAAGCGGGAGATCTCATCTCTCGAGGACTCGAACCCTTTTTCTATTTCGGATTAAATCCCCTCAGCCAAACTTAGAGTGACAGCTCTCTTGCTCTCTCTCTCTCTCTCTCTCTCTCTCTATGATGGTGGTTGTGGTGGTGTTGGTGGTGGTGGTGTTGGTGTTCTCTCTCTCTCTATGATGGTGGTGGTGGTTGTGTTGGTGGTGGTGGTTGTATTGGTGGTGTTGGTGTTGTTATTGTCATTGTCGTTATTGTTATTATTGTTGTTATTATTATTATTATTATTGTTGTTGTTATTGTTGCTGTTGTTATTGCTGTTGTTATTGCTGTTGTTATTGCTGTTGTTATTGCTGTTATTGTTGTTGTTATTGTTGTTATTGTTGTTATCATTGTTATTATTGTTGTTATTATTGTTGTCATTATCGTTATCATTATCATCATTATCATTATTGTTATTATTATCATTATCATTATTATGTGTTTGAATTTTTTTTTCATTCTTTTGTACTCAGAAGAGGATCTCTTTCAGTCGAGGTCATCTTTAGAGGAGGTTCAGAAGGGGTTGGGGTGGACCACGCTTCAGTCAGGGTGATATCTTCTCTTGTTAACTTTACACCTCATTTCCAGTTTTCGGGATTTGGTCATTTGTAGCATCAAGTCAGCTATCAGAAACCACTTCGTCTTCACGAGTGTTTATCCAAAGGAGTCTCTCTCTCTCTCTCTCTCTCTCTTTCTCTCTCTCTTTTGGTAGCCCT
>NC_134802.1:41603978-41606478 GCF_046742065.1 Oratosquilla oratoria | reverse complement strand
ATATAGATGGACCTGGCACAGACTGGATAAGATCTATAGGGAGAGAGAGAGAGAGAGAGAGAGAGAGAGAGAGAGAGAGAGAGAGAGAGAGAGAGAGAGAGAGATATGAGTAGAGAAGGAGGAGGAAGAAGAGGAAAAGGATGATATATAGGAAGAGAAGAAGAGGATGAAAGAGGAAGGGAGGAAAAGAGAAAAAAGAGACAAAGGCAAAGTAGTAGTTGGAGGGGCAGGTGGAGGAAAACGAGGAAGAAGAAGAAAAGGAGAAAGATGAAAAGAACAAAAAGAGAATGAGGAGGAAGTGAGGTAGGTGGAATAGGAGGAAGAGGAGAAAGAGGAGGTATTTTGTTATACATGAAATCCAGCAATCACGAAAGTTTAATAACATTTAGCTTCCAATGACAAATCCCTGTAGGTGATGGTCGTACAACAACAGTCTATTGTATTTACCTCCGAGCCACCTCCAACACGATTCTTCCATAACCGACGTCACCCTTTCTTTGCCTCAGAGTGCCAGTCAGTATCCATCCTGTGGCACTGTTCCGTGGCACGACAGCCGGTAGGGAAGGAAGGGTGCCAAAGAATGGCCTTTCCATTGGTTGCCTGTCCCGCTGGCTGACTGGCCGGTCGTGTTCAGTTTCATCTCAAAGTTTATTTTCATTTATCCTCTTCCAGGGAGTGTGATTGTTTTTATACCACCTTTTCTTTCTCCCTATCTATTTCGTATACATACCCCTCCTCCTGGAGGTATTGACCCCATAACTTGTGTGTAGTTAATACTTTTGCGTCTTTAGTGCTATCCTTGCGTACCACACACACACACACACACACACACACACACACACACACACACACACACACACACACACACACACACACACGATCATATATATATATATATATATGTATATATATATATATATATATATATATATATATATGTATGTATATATACCAAAAGCTCTTTCCTCCCCACAAAGAAGGTAGCCAAAAAACAAAGGCATATAAACCCCTCCCACCCATTCCATCCTCACATACTCCACTTCCATCCACCCCCTTCTCTCCCTCTTATCTTGGCTGCTCCTGGATGACGGGTCATCCCTGCATCTCGCCCACTGCCCTGGGTTAGAAGCACTGCCATAAGACACAGCACATCCACAGCAAGGTCGCCTCATTAAATTGGCGACCCTCCCCCTCTACACGCCCTCATGTAGAAATGGAGAAGACGGGGCGAAATCCCTGCTTGCGTAGCGAGTTTAGCACTGCTATTTGTTCTACCGAGTCAAAGGTCTTCTCGTAATCTACAAAAGCTAAACTTAAAGGTATATTGTATTCTGTCGTTTTCTCGATAAGTTGGTTCATCGCCTGCAAATGGTCTAGAGTCGAATGTCTGCTCCCAAAGCCTGCCTGTTCTCTCGGTTGGTTTCCATCTAAAACTTGACTTAGTCTATATATATATATATATATATATATATATATATATACATATATATACATATATATAAATATACTGTTACGATTCAGGCTGAAAAGATACTTGTTAATTGTAAGGCCATACCGAATTCCCAAGTCACAACAAAGTTGGAATAGGGTTATGAAAACGCATCAGACTATTGGTATGCCAAAAGACGGAGGACAGTGTTAACCATTTAATATTTTAGTACAAAATATAATCAGAGACAATAACTAACCAAAACGTAATCTTAATCCTAACACATAAAATATAAAGAAATAATGTGGAAAGTTGGAATGAGATATGTAGTAGAGTGGGAAAGGATAAAAACGAAACCTGGAATGTCGAGTCGTTCTGGTCCAAGCGATAATGCTTACAATCCAGAGGAGGCAGGAGCTTGCAGCTAAGCTAGAGGCGAGTCTCCCGAGTTTTGGGAGTACCTGGCTTATATAGTCGATCTATGCTGACGTCTTGGCCAGTGATTGGCTGAGAACGGTTGCTTAGGCCGAACTGCCTAACTATCGCTTTGCTGAGGAACGACCCCAGTGGGGGAAGGGGAGGAAGTTGACTGCTTGTTTCTTCGAACAAATGGCGAAGTGGAAGGATAAGTGATAGTTGGAAGGGTGTCATTCAGGTGAATGAGTATCTTGACGACCAGATGGAGTATCGTGTCACCTGGCTAGTGGTAGTATCGTGACAATATATATATATATATATATATATATATATATATATATATATATATATATATATATACACATATATATGTGTGTGTGTGTGTGGGTACATACATATATACTATATATAATATTATATATATATGTGTGTATGTATGCATATACATATGGATATACACATCTACTTATATATTCATATATATACATGCAAATATAAACGCATGACAGATTCTCTAAAAATATATGTATAAATGAATGAAGAATTTGGGGATTATAAATGTATTGGAATTGGAACAATGGTCTATTACTTTGTATCCACCCTGATCCCATGAAATTGTATAGAGCCACGAAAAAAAAATGTTTTAGACTACTA
>NC_134802.1:41583978-41598978 GCF_046742065.1 Oratosquilla oratoria | reverse complement strand
ATTTTCAATTCACTATACTTCTTTTGCTTCTTCGCTTTTGCCTCTTCTCTCACCCAGTTACCAATCTTCGCCAAGAGAACATTGTTATAGAGATAACACGGTGGAAATACTTTCTGGAGAAGGAAATGTAGTGTACAAAAATGACCGATAATTGTATCACACCAAATCTTCATTATCCCTCGTAAGACAGAACTTTATCAAACACACAGACAAAAAACAAACTCTGAGTTCTCTACACCTACAGCAACCACGTCTATGACGTGTTGTCATAGCAATGCGATAGCCAGTCGACATGACGTCATAACTGCGACAGATATATCATAACTGAAACATATCGTATTTTGTTATTAGGAAAATAGTAGTAGTTCCTCATATGTTTAATTCATAGTAACTTTCATCTAAATATTTTAGCTTCTGGTGCGTTTGTTCGAGGTAGGCCAGTTATTGAATGAAATATGTAGATTACGTTGCCCGGCGTTTTCATCAGAGAGATTGTATATTTTCTTTAAATTTCCTATCTTACTTTCCTCCTTTCAATTTTTTTCCTTTACTTCTTACTTGAACTCTATCCTGTCATTTTTCTTTCTGTCCATCTTTCTTGTCTTATTTCTACCTGTCTGTCTTTCTATCTGTCTTCATCTTCTTTCTTCTTCCTTATTTCTTTTTCTGTTTTTCTTTTATGAAACGTGAACAATTACCAAACTAATTTCTTCAGTATTTTTTTTTATCTTTATTTCATATTAATTTTATTCTAAACTTTTATAATTAGTTTTTAGTCGAAATAGTTCATAATGTTACATGTTCAAAGCCACTTAACATTGCCATTACGATCTGAGATTAAATTCACGACCAGTCGCCTTATCGCTCATTCACTAAAATGGCTTCGTCAGTAAGCCTGCCTGTCTGCCCCTTTCCCCGTCTGCCTGTCAGTCTGCCTGTCAGTCTGCCTGTCAGTCTGCCTGTCAGTCTGCATGTCTATCTGCCTGTCAGCCTGCCTGTCTATATGCCTGTCAGTCTGCCTGTCCATCTGCCTGTCTACATACCTGTCAGTCTACCTGTCTACTGTTAGTCTGCCTATCTACCTGCCTGTCTATCTGCCTGTCTACCTGCCTGTCTACCTGCCTGTCAGTCTGTCTGTCTACCTACCTGTCAGTCTGCCTGACTGTCCACCCATTTCACTGTCCAGTTAGTTGTAAGTCCCAGGTGTAGCTAACAGAGGTGTCTTTGTCTTGTCCACGACCTGAGACAACATGAATGTTGTTTACACTGGATCGTGCTAACGAGGAATGACATTTACTCGTAAGGTCGTGGCCAAGCTTATAGCCAAAGCGACCATAGCTGGAATCACTCTTTATACTTGGTACTTCCGATATACAAAATTTTTCAATAATCGAGAGAGAGAGAAAAAAAAGGCTTCGAATAAAAAAAATAAAATAAAAAATCTGATACTAGAAACACCCTTCAGTAAATTGTTGCAATTTTTCAAAAGCAATTTCCTTCCCAATACTAGATATTTCCAAATTAGAGACATTTACAAGATGGACCACAAGTGGTAAATTTTACTTTTCAGGCTTTCATCGCCAGGAGGCCCTTAGCTACGTTAGAGGCTGTCATTTTTTTTGTCCTAAACGGTCGGACTTGTAGCCCAGGTGGAAATCACCAATATATGCTGGATTCGAACCCGGGTTCGTCTTCGTACGGAACACAATCGAAACAGACACGCCACTGGATTTAACGTGTGACCATGACATATATATAGAGAGAGACGAAATATAGACGTTTGCAGGAGTGGCGTGGCAGAGGTTGACGCGGTTGTATGAATCATGGAATGCTATTAAAGGTCAGATATCAACAGATATACCATTCGCTAAGAATCATCGTATTGCTCGAAAAAGTACTTTTTAAAAGCATACAAATAAAGTTTTTACCTGTTACAGAAGAATTTATTCAGAACATTCACTTTTAATTGCGCCTCACATACCACTTTTCCGAAGTCGAGATGTTCCAGTCGATTAGTAATTTGTCCAAATATATTTTCTCTTTCATAGGGTCCAAAGCACACAAAGAGCTCATGCTGCTCATGAATCAGAAGTTGCTCCTGAAGGACATTGGGTATCTCTCGCCATTTGAGCAAACTTCAAGCCTGGAGTCTTACCACAAAGTCGTCCTGTATTTTGCTCCAAAGTCTCTGCATTTCCCTTACCATACAATGAAAGGAAGGTGAGTTGTATTAACTTTCAGTAATGTAAACCCCCTTCTTCCGAAGACCAATTTTTTTCATTAATACCCAATAATTGATTATTTTTTGTATTTATGTGCCCCAAATATTTTATTTTTAGACTACTCCTATCCGCATTGCACTTTAATGAGAACTGCAGGAGACAGCAGGCACGAAGGAAAGACGGTAAGCTGCAATGGAGCATTTCATTTTCAAAAAGCAGGGAAGGTGCCCCCATTGCAAAAGAGGTTAAGATACCTATCACATATGGTATGTATCGAAGCCAGGGTTTCATAATCTTCGGACTGTATGATATGGCTTTTTAATTGATTCACTGACAGCCAATGTTTTTAGCAGACTGCCTACCTGTAGTTTCTAAACAAAAACAAAAATCTATTTTTACTGATGCAAAAATAAAATATATTTTTCTATTCTATTGTTACAGGTTATGTACATGAACTATTATGTGAAGTTCTACAAAGGAGGGAGCAGTTTCCAACTCTAAAATTGGCAGGAGACGACATCATACAAAAAATGAATGCACCAAAAAATGTTGCAGATACCTACAAAAGACACACTAAATCAGATGTAGTGTCTGAAAGACAATCGCGAACACGGTTTAATCATTGAAGCACTGACTAGGTTGTGTACAGCAGCAGTATTGCCATCACATAAACATGATAAAGAGTCAACAGACTAGTACATGGTACATGACTTTGTAATCAAACTAACAGTGATTTCATAAGTCCACATTGCTTCCTGATATTCATATCACATGTCATTGCGTTCACATCAAACTTGGGGATATTTGAAACCACAGTATGTATAGTCCTCACTTTCCCATTGTGCACGAATTCGTGAGACTGCACAAGATGGCAAAACTTTTCTGTTATTTTTTACCAAGGATGTGGTAAATCCATCTGGTGAAGCGCCGGTAAGCAATATATCTGTATAGCCTGAAAGAAAGAAACAACTGTATAAATATTGATAGTCATTTTATCATGTTTTTCCTTGTACATATTTTTATTTTTATGCACTTTACTGTGTTTAGTAAAATAGAAAATACACAGTTGACAGTACTTATTAAAAGATTATTTGGCTTCATTTTATTTACATGTATTCATTCATTCATTCCAGTATTTTAAATGAATAATCTCGATCTTGCAGGAAGAAATGGCCACAAGGCAATTCATATCATTTAATTTTCCCCCCATGCTTGGAATTTTAGAGAGAGACTGACAAATGATTCTTACTCATGCATTGGTTCTTCATCACCTATGGGCCCATGCTTCTGCAGAAATTCCCAGAAACTTGTTTCCAGCACATGCTCATTTAAGCAATTTACTTGAAATCCTTCATGGTCTATAATGCAGTTACCCTTTTCATCTAATTTCTCTGCGACCTGCTGCATCTCGTTGCAACAAACACTTTCTTTTGCTGTTTGCATGGGTAGGCAGTGTCCGCATGTCCGCATGTACACCTGGAAATAAAAAAGTTAATTTATCTACAAATGAAATAAAAGGTTGAGCTGGACTTGGAAGGACCTCGGTGCAGAGGCTGGCCCCAGGCTTATGTCCTCAATCTTCTGAAATTAAAAGTTTGGAAAAAAAAGCAAAAATTTATTGGTAGGCTTATACAATCATGTAGGCCTGGACTACAATCGAAATAGGGGCCTAAATCGTCTACTTAAAAACAAAGGACCCCATCCCATGCTTGCAATGATAGCCTAAATAAGGAATAATGCACTGAATTTCTTACCAGTTGGTATTCCCAATCCTATGAGACTGGTCAGATCTTTTGCGTTTGCGTCTAGGAGGGGTGGTAGGCCCATCTTGATTCTCGGCACCGTCTAAATCAACGTCGCCGTCGAATTCCGTCTCCTCCCCCGTGGTCTCGGGTTCTGAATCTGACAAATCGCTTTCCCCTTCTTCTTCGCTATTTTGTTCACCACTTTCTTCATCTTCACTTGCACTGTATTCCGACAAAGAAACGGGCTGTCCTATTATCGGTTCGAACTGGTAAGGCTTTACAATGCGATGTTCGGCGATATCAAACTCCTCTTCCTCTTCTTCTTCTTCCACCATACATACTATCCTTCCGAATTGGAATGCACAATGAGCCATTTTTTGCGAACAAATTTGGATTAAAAACGAACATGAAGATGAATAACTCGATTGGAATGACTGAGCTGAAGTACAGCGTGTGTCTCTTTGTCCGATTGTTTGGCAACTGTGACGTCACCGCCGGTTCACCTAGCGGCGATTACTGGTACTAATTACTAATCGACTAGAACATCTCGACTTCGGAAAAGTGGTATGTGAGGCGCAATTAAAAGTGAATTTTCTGAATAAATTCTTCTGTAACAGGTAAAAACTTTATTTGTATGCTTTTAAAAAGTACTTTTTCGAGCAATACGATGATTTTTAGCGAATGGTATATCTGTTGATATCTGACCTTTAGAGAGGCCTTTGTTCATCAGTGGACTCAGGATGGCTAATTTGACTGATTGAAATACATATACATGATAATATACATTATATATATATATATATATATATATATATATATATATATACATATATATATATATGTGTGTGTGTGTGTGTGTGTTTGTGTGTGTGTGTGTGTGTGTGTGTGTGTGTATCACAACTAACACCACAGTCGGAAAAAAGCGAGTTGAATAAGCAAATCTATATATTTCGATTGCTAACTGCAACCCTCTTCAGTAGTACAAAGTGGGAGGAGGATGCTATCTTTAAGTAGAAACCTCTTACAAAAGAAGAGTAACTAGGAAAGGAGTAAATATCACTACCATCACTCTCCAGTGACCTGAGATGACATGAGGTTGGGTCAAGGGGAGGGGGAGGATACTTGTTAACAATTTGTTGTGTGATGAATAATCCTGAGAACATGTCTGGGGTCCACTGACACTGAGAAATATTCATTGTGGGCGGATAATCTATTAACCCATTAAACTCCGATGACAAGATGTCTTGTCATTTGGTCAAATAAAACAAAAAATTATAAAACACCAAAATGTTTGATCCAACACCAGAAAAATATGACGTCAGTCCTCGCTGCGAGCGAAGCGAGGAGGACTGACGTCATATTTTTCTGGTGTTGGATCAAACATTTTGGTGTTTTATAATTTTTTGTTTTATTTGACCAAATGACAAGACATCTTGTCATCGGAGTTTAATGGGTTAAAGTGGATTCCACCATTTTCCTTCCGAACTCACAGTCACTTTATTAGATTATCTGCCCAATATGAATATTTCTAAGGGTCAATGGACCACAGGCATAATCTCAGGATCATTCATCACGAAACAAATTGTTAATAAGTATCCTCCCCCTCCCCTTGACCCGAGCTGATGTCATTCTCAGGTCACTAGAGAAGGAGGGTAGTGGTATTTACTCCTTCCCTTGTTCCTCTTATGTTGTGAGAGGTTGCTCCTTCAAGACAGAATCCTCCTCCCACGTTGTACTACTGAGGAGGGGTGCAGTTAGCAATCGAAATATATAGGTTCGCTTAATCAACTCTTTATTTTTTCCGAATGTGATGTTAGTTGTGATCTACACACGTGTTACTACATTTCTCACCAGTGATATATTTATATAAATACATACATATGTATATTTTTATTAACCGCAATACACTTCAATTCTAAGCCATCAACATCGAGACTCGAGAACAACATGCAGAAATTGAAACGTGGTACAGCCAAGGACACGAACCTGCGCTAGCACGTGACAAGTGTTAGTCCTTGGCTGTACCACGTTTCAGTTTCTGCATGCTGGCCTCCTCGAGTCTCCCTCGATTTTGATGGCTTAGAATTAAAGTGTATTGTGATTGATAAAAATTCATATCTGTTCACTGGGACCCATTCAGTGTTGTACATACATATACATACAAATATATATGTATATATATATATATATATATATATATACATATATATATACATATATATATATATATATACATATATATATATACATATATATCATATATATATACATATTACATATATATATACATATATACATATATATATATATATATATATACATATATATACATATATACATATATATATATACATATCTACTATATATACTATATATATATACATATACATATATATATACATACATATATACATATATATACATATATATATATATATATATATACTGTATATATATATTATATGTATATATATAAATATATACATATATACTGTATATACATACGTACACATAATGGGGAATGTCCCCTTAAAGCGCACACCAAATATTTGAATTTAATTTTCTAGCTTTACAGCGTGAGCGCAGAATATATCATAAAACCACTCACCCTAGTCATTAAAATAAACAACAAACAGAAAATTAAAACTTCCAACACATCACAATGCACGGGTGAGTGTACGGGTGAGTGGCGAATGTTGCTGACAAACAGACGAAATTCACTTTACAATATATGCTACAAATGAGATTCACATTACACCATAAATATCTTTCCATTGCTTGGTTGGCTTTTCTCAACTTCATTCTTATTCTATTGATTTATTCTTTATTGATTGATTGATTCACTTATCTATTTATCTACTTAGTTATTAATTAATCTATTTTTTTTTTTTGTGCCAGAAGGATATGTCCTGAAGGACGTCTTATTAAGTCACTCCTCAAGCCTCTCTGATTTAAGATCAACCGTGATATAGGCTCTTATGCCGATTTTGAATAACGTAGCTTGAATCTTTGATTATCGTACTCCGCCATTTCTACATGCCAACAAAGTGTCCGAATCCCTGGAAATGTGATACACATGTAAACCACTTTTTGTAAACGTTATTTGAGAAGCAACAATAAACAATGATGAATACCTTCAATTAGAGTCAATTTTGAATTTCAATCTGTTACAATAATTGGTGGGTCTACTGACCTCCATACAAAAACATATTTCATGAATATAGAGTGAATCAACACATATGTTGGTGTCTAAAAATATCAGTAGGCCTAATGGTAGCCTTCATGGTCCGCGGGGCGCTATGCAAAAACGTAGTTTGCATATACTGTATATATATATATATATATATATCTGTTATTAGAAAGATAAAACGAGTCGTCTCCTACTTAAGAACAGCCCCTGCCAAGAGAGCAAAAAACTTCAGGACTCACATGTCACCTATAGGTTCGAACATACCCGAAGGAACTGTGAAGAACTTCCTTCCACCTATATTGCCATAGCGACAGTGAGGTTTTCTCGTTGCCTTTTATATCACCTTACAACAGGCGCCCCCCTGAAAAATAAATAGATAAATAAATAATAAATAAACAAATAAATAAATTAGAATAGAAAACGTAAAAAAAAAGAAAAAAAAAAAAGAAGACATGGTAAAGCCCTGATAAAATATCCTAGAAGAAAACACCGATATTTTGGAAATGTGTATAGAAGATAGAAGCCTCCTATTCTTAGAAGCATTATATATCAACGACTTGAGCCCAAACCTAAACATAGAAGCAGAGGACCTCAAGGCCCTTCCAAACACACAACAAAACGCCACAAATCCAAGTACGGGACAAAACACCACAAACCCAAGCATGCGACATTACGTCACAAACCCAAGCATGCGACATTACGTCACAAACCCAAGCATGCGACATTACGTCACAAACCCAAGCATGCGACATTACGTCACAAACCCAAGCATGCGACATTACGTCACAAACCTAAGCATGCGACAATTCGTCACTACCAGAGTTAACCTGTAACCTCTCGTAGTTATCTGGTAACCTCCCCCAGTGAAGGGCGAGTATGAACACAAACATACGAAATGAAATATCACCATACCATTCACCGGAAACATTCTTACCCAAACCAAAAATAAAGAATATCCCAATCCACTGATGAAGAGTCTTATACCCGAAATCACGATCTACCAAAAATTGACTACCTATAGTCAAGTCATGAACCTTTTTCAAAGGAGAATAAAAAGTAAGGCATATGGAAAACACCTTTAAGAAGATAATAAGCGCACAAGCAGCCCTCACTTTCAACAAAGTATGCATAAGAGAATATTTCCTGTTTATACACATACACACACACACACACACACACACACACACACACACACACACACACACACACACACACACATATGTATATATATATATATATATATATATATATATATATATATATATATATATATATACATATATAATATGTGTGTGTGTATACAGTGTGTGTACGTGTGTGTGCGTGTTTGTGTGTATGTGCTTGTATATATGCAAGAGCACGGTTCATATAATAACTTCACATTCATTCTGGACGTCACCAAATGACTTTATTCAGATCAGGCAAAGCGCCACCGGATCTCTGCAGACTCTCTGGCAGGGATCCAGAAGTACACGAGGAAAGGGGAAGGGATTTCTGCGTTTATTCGTATCTTACCAGAGAAAAAAACACGAAAAGAAAAACAATATATATATATATATATATATAGTTTCCAATATATATATATATATATATATATATATATTTATATATATATATATATATATATATATATATATACATATAATAAGCCCATAGTAAGATATATGGAAAATATATTTATGAAAATAACATATGCACAATTAGCCATCACTTTCAATGAAGTATGTATATGAGAAAATTTCCTGCCCATATATACTATTAATATATATATGTGTGTATATGTGTATATGTGTTATCCTCGGCCTTTGCAATTGTTATTTCGAACTATGTGTTCTTTTCATTATCTGCACTTCATGTATATTGATTCAATGCCAAATAGAATTATATATATATGTATATACATATGTATATATATGTATATATATATGTATATATATGTATATATATATATGTATATATATATATATGTATATATATATATATATATATATATATATATGAGGTTTTTGTGCTTCGGAAACTACAGAGTCGAAACAACGAAGATTTGAAACTACAAATATTCGAAACTGTGGTGTGAAGCCTAACGAAGTCTTAATGAGGACGCGAAGAAGAGGGAAGTGGAGTTCAGTTCGGTGGGAACCTCTTGGGGGAGTCAGGAAGGACGAGGTGAGAGCCGACGAACAGAGAGGAAGTTTGGGGAGGATTAGCGAGGAGGAGGAGGAGGAGGAGGAGGAGGAGGAGTAAGAGAATGAGGAGGAGGAGGAGGAGGAGTAAGAGAATGAGGAGGAGGAGGAGGAGGAGGAGTAAGAGAATGAGGAGGAGTAAGAGAATGTGGAGGAGGAGGAGGAGTAGGAAGAGAAGGAGGAGGAGGAGTAGGAGATGGATGAGGAGGAAGATGAGGATGAGGATAAGGATGCGGATGAAGAGGAGGAGGAGGAGGAGGAGGAGGAGGGGGAGGAAGAGGAGGAGGAGGACGAGGAGGACGAGGAGGAGAAGGAGTAGGAGGAGAATGAGGAGGACAAGGGGGAGAATGAGGAGGACAAGGAGGAGAATGAGGAGGACGAGGAGGACGAGGAGGAAGAAGAGGAGGAAGAGGAGGAGGAGGAGGAAGAGGAGGAGCGGGTAAAAGGGAGGATAAATGAGAGAGGAAAAAACGAGTGAGAAAAGACGCGTGAATATGGAGGGACCAAGAAGGAGGAAGATGAAGGCAAAGGAGGAGGAGGAGGAGGAGGAGAGAAGGAGGACAGAGGATTTGGTGTGGGTGATAATGAGAGTGGAGGTGAGTATAAAATATGGAGGAAGAGTGGAGGGTGGAGGAGGCTTGGTCGTAAGGACCTGGGAGGGAGGTCGTGCATATTGAAGTGCATGGAATGGAGGCAAGAGGAGGAGGAGGAGGAGGAGGAAAGGGAGGGAGAGGAGGAGGATGAGGACGAAGACGAGGGGAGGAGGAAGAGGAGAAGGAGGAGGAGGGGGAGGAAGGGGAGGGAGAGGATGAGAATGAGGAAGATGAGGGGAGGAAAAGGAGGAGGAGGAGACGAGGGGAGGAGGAGGAGGAGGAAGACGAGGGGAAGAGAAGGAGGAGGACGGGGAGGAGGAGGAGGAGGACGGGGAGGAGAAGGAGGAGGACGGGGAGGAGAAGGAGGAAGAAGGAGGAGGAAGGGGAGGAAGAGGAGGAGGAGGGGAGGAGGAGGAAGGGGAGGAAGAGGAGGAGGAGGGTAGGAGGAGGAAGGGAGGAGGAGGAAGATGAGGGGAGGAGGAGGAAGGGGAGGGGAGGAGGAGGAAGGGGAGGGGAGGAGGAAGACGAGGGAAGAGGAGGAGGTGGAGGAATGGGAGAAGGAAGATTAGTAAAGGAGGAGAAGGAAGAGTAGGAATAGGAGGAGGAGGAGGAGGAGGAGGAGGAGGAGGAGTAAGTGGAGGAAGAGAAGGAGCAGGAGAAGAGAAAGGACAGGGAAAAGGAGAAGGGAGAAGTGGATGGTGGAAGGGAGGGAGGGAGGAAGAGGTGGAGGAAGAGGTAGAGGTGGAGTGAAGATGGAAGTTGAGGAGAAAAGGGAGGCTGAGGAGGAGGAGAAAAAGAAGGCTAAGGAGGAGATGAAGGAGGAGGGGGAAGAGGAAGAAACAGCGAAGGAGTAATGGAGAGAAATAAGAAGAGAAATAGGAGGAAGAGGAGGAAGAGGAAACGTAATAGAGGGAGGTGAAGGAGGAGGAAGAGGAGGAAGAGTAAGAGGAGATGGAGGAGGAGGAGGAGGAGGAAATTATGAAGGAGTAGAGTGAAAAAATATAAACAGAGTTAGAAGGAAGAAGAGGAAGAGAATGAAGAAGAGTAGGGTAAGGAGGAGGAGGAGGAGGAGGAGACGGAGAAGACGGAGGAAGAGGAGGAGGAAGAGGAGGAGGATAAGGAAAAGAAGATGGAGGAGGAGGAGGAGGAAGGAGGAGACGAAGAAGACGGAGGAAGAGGAGGAGAAAGAGGATAAGGAGGAGGAGGAGGAGGAGGAGGAGGAAGAGGAAGGAAGAAATCAGAAGGTAAAGAGGTGGGTTGCTGCTCATAGAAATTGAGAGGAGGGATGGACGAAAAAGAGAGGACATGAAGTGGGGGGGGGTTAGAGGGGAAGAGTGGAGGAGGTAGAGGAGGGTGCAGGGAGAGGTGGGAGAACACTTATGGAGGAGAGGGAGGAGGTGGAGGAGGAGGGGAAGGGGAGGAGAAGGAGGCGTGCTGAGCATAAGGGAGAAAATATGATGCGATGAATTCTGGGATCTCGAAGTAGATGGACTTTTTTTTTTTTTTTTTTTTTTACACCAAAGTGCTGTAAGAATGGTAAAACACACGCACAATAAATCAAAATGAAATGAGAAAACACCATTTAAGACCAGATAGAATAAAATTATTTTAAATAAGATACAAGGAGGAAATTTGATGCGGTGAATTCTGGGTTCTCGATGAAGTAGATAGATTTTTTTTTTTTTTTTTTTGGTACGCCAAAGTGAGTTGAGAATGGTTAAACACACCCACACTATCTCAAAATAAAACGAGAAAACATAATTTAAGATAATATAGAATAAAATGAAATTAGATAAATCCAACGAATATATATATAAGATGTATTGAATAAAATGAATTATGTAAACTAAGATAGAATTCAAGGAACCAAAACAAAACAAAATGAATACAAAGATAAGATAAAATAAAGAAAGATTAAAATAAATTCGTAAATTAAAATAAAATATGATAAAACACATTTTATGTAAAATAAGCCTGTGTGTAAGTGATTACTTGTTCAATGGATTAAAGTTGTCAATTACTTCTACTTGTGTAAAGGTAAAACCTATGAAATGAAGGTTTGAGCCAATGACCTGTGTCCATCCACACCAATTAATACTTTTTCTTTATATCTTGTTTGGCGCTACGAGACTATTCACACTGGCGGCGACGCGGTTGCGGCTGCGGCGGGGCTGCGGCGGGGTGGGGGAGGGTGGGAGGGTGGGGGGTTGGGTCCAATGAGGCCAGGTAGCAGGAGGAAGAAATTACATCCTGTGTGTGAAAGAATTCACGACGCTATGTGACCGCGTCATAGAGCCTAATATCGCGTGCAACTCCGCTGTAATTAGGACTGTGCTATAGAACATGGTAGTACCTCTCAGCTGAATAAAATAGTCCGTTTTTAGCCACAGAGTGCTAATAGGGTGGTCAACGAATGGAACAGACTTGGTAACCATGTAGTGAGCGCTGAAACTATCAGTTGTTTTAAGAAATGGTTAGACGACTTCATGGATGGGGATGACAGGTGGTAATAGACATGGAACTGCCTAGTGCAGGCCTCATGGTCTCTTGCAGTCTACACCATTCTTATTTTCTTGTGTTCTAAGGAAATCGATATAGGACACCTCTGTGGTAGCCAGTTTTATTTGAAATTGGTATATACCACAATATGCTTTTCATTATTCACGTAAATAATATTATACACTCTGTTTCAGCTGCTCTAAGGAAAGTTAGACTCAATTTATGGCAACAATCAGCCGATGTTGCCATAACATTATTCTTTATTTTTTCTTACAAACTAAAACAAAGTATATTACTTAATGTACACAAGGGAAAACAGAAGAGGATTTTTCAGACAGGATCCGATTTTCACGGAAAAACCATTTCTCGTTTCGAACAGAAGAAGGGTATGAACAGTTATCAAGCATTTCCTAGCTAACCTAGATGTCTATAAGAACAAATAGATTAATAACAAGAACATATTCTGTTCTTCGTCGTCATAACAACGACTGGTTCCGTCCCTTTTTCCAAACCTCGGGTTGTGATTGGTCGACACGTCTTCAAAGAGAGAAATGAATTCTGTAGGGGGAAGATAAGGCGCTTACGCCTGGAGCCGCTGAGTAGCTGCGGCCGAAGCCGTCACGTTTGCCTTAGTAAGAACTTTGGAGACTGTTGGGGGTAGGTAACGAACACAACCTGAAAAAGACCTGAAAGGAATGCGGGACTCGAACCCTCAACTAAGTGGATGCGAGACGAGCACGTATCCTATGACCTCACCAGCGGACAAATGCTGTGGACATATTCCAAATGCTATCTGATGAGTCTGTGGAGATTTTACATTAACCTTATCACAGACCAACACGCCAGATCCGCTTTGGTATTAGAACAGACAGAGTTTAATCATAAGAAGTGAATTAAAACGCCTATATAGGAGACAAGGGAGATCATGAATAATGCGGAGACAAATGAGCATTAGATCTATAGGGAGTGGGGGAAGAGGGAAGAGGAAGTGGGGGAGGGGGAAAGAGAGAGTGGGGGGAGGGGGCAGGGAAGAGGAAGGGGAGGCGAGGGGCCAGGGTAGAGGGAGTGGAAGGGAAGGAGTGGAGGAGAGAGGGGAAAGAGGAGTGGAGGAGAGAGAAGTGAAAACGATAGAATTGAGACGATATGCGAAGAGGATGTTAAGCATAGAGGCTGGAGAACAGAAACAAAGAACACATGGAGTAAGAAAGTTGCAACAAAGGGACAAAATATACAACAAAAGACACACTTTGAAAGAGACGTTTCGCAAGATAGGAATTATAAATTATGTTACACGAGGATGTTCGAAATCATATGATACAAGTAGACGATTCGCAAAGGACGTTTGATGCCCAAATCAGGGAGTTACATGAGTCGAATTTGATAAACTACAAACAGAGGATCAAATCAGCCAGATTTTTGTTTTTTCATGAAGGGGAATTGCTTGATCATGCAAATGCTTGTGAACCTTCCCGTGGCTGAATAAAATCGTCTGTGGACATCCGGAGCAAGTGTACAACTTCGGTTAAACTCTGAAGGAATTAACTGAGTTTTGTTCCTTCGTTTCAGCTGAATAAAATTGCCTGGAGGGAGAAAGATCAAAATGCGTACAAGGTGTTCCCGTACCTAAAGGATGTCCCACAATTCTAAGATACAAGACCACAAAGTTCTAAGTGGTGACGTCATAAGACTCTAAGATGTAACGTCATAAAATTCTAAATGATGACAACCACACGTGTCTAAGCAGCGGCGTTATATAATTCTAAGCGATGACGTCACAAGGCTAAGATATAACGTCATAAAACTCCAAACGATGACGTCACAAAGTTCTAAGGGATGACGTCACAAGGCTAAAATATAACGTCATAAAACTCCAAACGATGACGTCACAAAGTTCTAATCGATGGCGTCATAAGACTAAGACATAACGTCATAAAACTCCAAAAGATGACGTCACAAAATTCTGAGAGATGACGTCATAAGACTAAGCTGTAGCATTACAAAAACCCAAACGGTGACGTCACAGGTGTTTAAGCTATGACGTAATAGTTCTAGGCAATGACGTCACAAATTTCTTGGGATATGTCAGATTCAGCGTATTTATGTAACTCCTATTGATTTGAAGATGGTGCTCGTATGTAACCGAGGTTATCACCTTAAGATAACACTAAGGGCAAAGGTGTTCGACTGTACACCGTAGGTTCAACCCCGGGATCTCTGAGTTAGCAGGCGATCGTAGACCTCAAAGCACCAAAGGCGGTAAATGTTATTCATCTTCATTTTTGGTCGGCTACAAAGCACATACCTTCCTCCTGTGTGGAAGACGCAATCTTTTTTATATTCGGGTTTGAATAGCTCCCTGGACCCCTCCTCAAAAAAGGACTGATTTTGAATACATTTTGATTACCTGTTGCGATACAAAAAAACATAGAGATTGCTATATTTGGTAAAATAATGACAAACTTACGGAACGGCTCCTCAGTGATTGTGCTATTGAGGAAGAGTGAAACTACATCAAAACTCTGGGAGGCGGATGATGTCTGGAGAAAGAACCTCTTTTAGATTCTTGAA